>NC_012874.2:61479332-61794010 GCF_000003195.3 Sorghum bicolor
ATAAATAATCCATTAATCCCATGATCAAGTGTAAGCATAATTAACCTCATAGCATAAACGATAATCAAATGAACATAATAACATAACAAGCTCATCATCTTAATGTAGATGTCCCCAAGGCCGCTCCTGACCGTGAGCTCGGCTAGTATACCAGTTTTACACTCTGCAGAGGTTGTACATCTTTACCCATGAGTCATGATTTACCCTTTCGCCCGAGGTAGCTAATCTCTTAACCCCCTTCCTAGGGAGGTCGGCAGGGATCACTATGAAGCCTTTCAAAAGTTCGTCTAACAAGTTAGGGCCGCAAGGTTTCCTTTGCGCGCAGATATAGAGCCCCCCTTCCGATGGCACAATGACTCGCAGCCTATACTCATGCAGACAGAGGCCACACTATACCCAAAACGGTTCAGCCCCTCCGCCCTTTCGGGTAACCGCTAACAAGCTAGAAAAGGGCTTCATACTGAGCTAAAGCCAGAGCCATAATAGCCCTCATGGTTGCACTGTTATCCCGGGTGATCACGTACAGACAAGATCTCATACAGTTATTTGTCATTCTTTTATGTTCATTGCATAGCTATTAATCATCTTACAAGATCATGGATTATATCAAGCACTAGCACATCTACACCAAATGCATATCAAGTAGGTAGCAAGGAATACAGGTAACAATTGTCTATGATTTTGCTAAGGTCGACAAGGTGATAGCATGCATATGATATATATGTGTACTTAAGTGAATAGGTAACAAGGATGATCCCAAGTTATACTTGCCTTGCTCAAAGCTCTCCTGAGCCTGCTGGTCTTCAAAAGCTAGGTCTTGATCACCAACGTACAGCTCACCGTCTATTCCCAAACATCAATCAACAACACGCAATCCAATGGAGACAATCATACACAAAGCAAACAAGGTATAATTAGAACATTACACCAAACAGTGGTAAAACAAATATAAAAGTTTATCAAAATATTCTACGCAGCGCTACGATCACACAAACGTAAAGTTCACGAAAATCGGAATTAAAACGTGAAAGATATGAATTTTTTAAGATTTCCTATAGAGAAATAATTAATTAAATGCTACTGCAGAATTAAAAAGTTTCAAAACAGTAAACTAATATTTCTAACATGTAGAGCATACAATTACGAACCTGACGCAATTTGAATGGATAAAAACGGAGTTAAAATGAATATTTTATGAGCAAAACAAAATCAGTGGCAATCTTGTAAATAGCAGAAAAAGCATTTTTTTTTCAACCGGCCGTCACCAGCTCCGGTGCGGTGGCTCCATTGCCGGCCGGAAGGAGCTCGCCGGCGACGACGGACTTCTCGATTCCGAGCACCGTTTCGCGAAAGGAAAACACCGGGATGAAGAGGAGCTCACCACGATCTCGTCTAAGCGCTTGGTTGGGTCCGAGAGAGAACGGAGACGCGCGCACCACGGAGAAGGACAAGGTCGGCCCCGGTGAGATCCAACCAAGCTTCACTGGGGCGTCTAGGGCTTGCTTTTTGCGACTTCGATGCAAACAGAGGCTACGACTTTGGAGGGGAAACTTTATAGGACGTTGGTTGGCGAAAAAGGCAAGGAGATCCCGCTGCTTTCGCGATTGGAAACGGCTGCACAGAGCCCACGTCGAACACGGCGGGAGGTAGGGGAAAGGGCCGCGGCTGACGGGTGGGCCCCGGCCGTCAGCGGGCCATGGAGGGGGAAACGGGTGAGCGCGCACGCGGCCTGGCCGCTGGACCTTTCTCGGGCCGAGAGCGGAAGTGGGCCGGGGTGAGGGGGTGAACTGGCTGGGCGCTGGCTTTCTGTTTTTTTTTCTTTTCTGTTTTCTTTTTCCTATTTCTCCTTTGTTTTCTAAAGTCTTTTTGATAAGAGATTTTAAATCCTTATGGGAGAAATACAAAATACATAGACAAAAGCAAGCAAGCAAGTAAATAAATAAATTAATCGCAGCATGAATGCACCACCATGTTTCTAAACTTATAATGAATTGTATATTTTGACCAAAACTATTTTATTTACTAAATTAAATGCTCACCAAAAATGCTTAATTAAATCGAATTAATTCCTATTAATTGAAAACAAATTTTTGGATGTTACAAATTCTACCCCCCTTAAAAGAATCTCGTCCTCGAGATTGAAAGGTGCTTACTCAAACAGGTATGAGTATGATTTCCTCATATCATCCTCTCTTTCCCAAGTTGCCTCTGCTTCCGAATACCGATTCCAGTGTACTAGCAAATTTAATGTCTCTAGTCGAGTAACATACCTGGTAACTTATCTGAAAATTTATCCCCTACCCAGTCCTGAAGATCAACACCATCATCCAGCTGATTCACTGTAGCTGTGGGTGGAGCCTGCACTGCTACATCCACACTGATTCTCTCCCCCTTGGGTGTTGTCACCACTACTACTTTTTCTTTACACTTAATTTCCGTAGCATATTTCTTCATCCAATCCAAACCCAATATCACATCTATGCCTGAGGTTCTCATAACCATGGGACTAACAGGGAAATCTACCCCCCTTAAAGAAAGACTTGCTGAGGGGCAACAATATGAAACTGGTATAGTCCCTCCCGGTGAGTTTACTAGCATATGGGTTTTCAGGGCAACTAGTGGTATGCTATGAGCTCTAACAAATGCTTGTGATATGAATGTATGCGAAGCTCCAGAATCAAATAAAACTGTAGCGGGAATAGAGTTGATACTGAACGTACCCATCATAATCTCCGGTCCCTCTTGTACTGTCTCTGCAGCCACATGGTTCACCTTTGCTCCATGAGAATTAGACTTTTGGTTGTTGTTCTGCTGGTTGAATCTCTCCGGGCAATCATATGACATATGACCTTCTTTCCCACAGCGAAAACACCTAGTAGGGGTATTGGAAGCACTTCTCTTCATAGAGCTGGCATTTGAATTTCCTGAGCGGTGAATCTGCTGACCACTCTGCTGTTGATTAGGATCACGCTGAGGTTGTTGGTTGCGATCCCGTTGACTAACTGGTCCATGGTACCTCTGTTGATCGCCCTGCTGAGAATTGAAACGTTGGCGGTTGTTGCCTCCAGAACCTTGGGCTAGCATCCTTCTCTTCTTGTCTTGGCCTTTTCGCATGTTATCCAACACAATAGCACGGTTCACCAGAGCCTAGAAGGTAGGATATGTGTTTCCAGCTAGTTGCAATCTGAGTTCATAGTAAAGACCTTTCATGAAGAGACGTTGTTTGTCAGCATCCTCTCTAACTTCGTTTGGGGCATAGCGAGCCAACTGCTCAAACATGTCATGATACTCAGCCACAGACATAGAACCCATCCTGAGAGATCTAAATTCTTCCTGCTTGAGCTCCATCATTCCTTCATTGATATGTCGCGCTCTAAAGTCTCTGCAAAATTCCAAGCAAGTGACAGGAGGAGCATTGTTGGGACGAGCAGCTTGATATGACTCCCACCATGTCTGCGCTGCTCCCTGAAGTTGACCAGAAGCATACAACACCTTCTCTAAGTCATTGCACTGTGCTATGTTTAGTTGCCTCTCCACAGCACGTAACCAATCATCCGCCTCCATGGGATCCGCTGAGTGTGTAAATACCGGAGGTTTCCCTTCATGAATTCCCCCCGCTTATCTCTCACATGAACAGGTGGTGGTGTTGGTGGAGGTTGTTGTTGTAGGTGTTGCATGAAGACGTGCATCATCTGATTCTGAGTTTGCATAAGTTCCTCCACAGTAATTGGGGCATTGTCACCATTGCCACGGCCTCTACCTCTGCCTCTTCCCCTTGCTGCCATCTGCATTCCAAGGTATATAAACACATCTTTGTAATGTCCAACATGACAATTACAAGAGTTAACCGAATCTGAAATTTTCTGGGTAATATCCAACATCAGCAGATCAGAAAATCAGTAATATCTCGAGTTCCAGAATTCAAAAGGATACATGCTGTACACCGTTGGAAAGATAAAGAAATTGTCTACAACTTTCATTTAGATCATATTACCAGATTCCAACGTGAGGTTAACCAAAAACTGGGTACAACCGAAACTGTTCCAGAATTCCAGACTGCGCAGAAACCTCAACTTTAAACAGTTATCACTCACAGTTCATAACAGATAATAATGTCATTCTTGAGGCATTGGAAAGATATGGAAGTCCACTTGTTTCCAGAAAAATTTGATGAACATTGCATAAACAGATTTTGAGATGTACCAGATTCTTTGCGGACTGCTCCAGAAAACAGCAAAGGACGGAAACAGAATCTTACCCAAACCCAACTATTTAATTCATTAATCCTTATGCCTTAAGCCTATAAACTAAATGAAATTGTAGAGGAAATCCACAAGATCATTGCACTCATTACAAAGATCCAAATCAAGCATAAGCATAATAACAAACCAAACCAAGCATCAAAGGTTCACATTTCAAGCATTAACTCAACTTGCGGTACTATCGTTCTCTTCCTATTAAGGGCAAAGATTCCTAAAATTCTCTTTCAACTATGTAAGCAGGTGGTAAGAGAAGGTTCTAAAAGCATATTCAAAGCAAGGAGTGGGGATGAGAACAAGTCTTTAAGATAAGCAACAAGGTGAAGATGAATAGGATATAGTGTAGAAGAAAATATCAAGGTTTATAGAACAAGGATTTTATAGCAATTTCAAAACCTTATGACGGCCAATTTCTAACTAGGCTTGCGTCCGACAGTCAACAAAGCTTTGATACCAATTTGTCACACCCATATTTTAAGAACAAAATAGGATGCATAAAAGACTCATATGTGCCCCAGGAATAGTCGCACACATAAGTAGACAAATCTCAAATGTACCATTGCAGTGTTTATTACATAGCGAAATATATATTGAATCACATAGTCTCATACAAAAATGATAGCATAAAGTAAACAACGCTCTCGACGGAAGCTCCACACAGGGACACTGTTGACTGGTTGACTCCAAACCTAGTACTCATAACGGTAATCTTCATTCCAGTCATCTTCATTATCATATCCTGAGGTGTTGGGAAATTGCAAGGGTGAGCACATATCGTACTCAACAAGTATAACCAGGGGTTCATGAGGCTCAATTAGCTGACACTGGTTTGACTGCATTTAGCTTTTAATAGTGGATAGCATGTTCATAATTAAATAGCAATTGTCAAGGAAGCATAAATAATCCATTAATCCCATGATCAAGTGTAAGCATAATTAACCTCATAGCATAAACGATAATCAAATGAACATAATAACATAACAAGCTCATCATCTTAATGTAGATGTCCCCAAGGCCGCTCCTGACCGTGAGCTCGGCTAGTATACCAGTTTTACACTCTGCAGAGGTTGTACATCTTTACCCATGAGTCATGATTTACCCTTTCGCCCGAGGTAGCTAATCTCTTAACCCCCTTCCTAGGGAGGTCGGCAGGGATCACTATGAAGCCTTTCAAAAGTTCGTCTAACAAGTTAGGGCCGCAAGGTTTCCTTTGCGCGCAGATATAGAGGCCCCCTTCCGATGGCACAATGACTCGCAGCCTATACTCATGCAGACAGAGGCCACACTATACCCAAAACGGTTCAGCCCCTCCGCCCTTTCGGGTAACCGCTAACAAGCTAGAAAAGGGCTTCATACTGAGCTAAAGCCAGAGCCATAATAGCCCTCATGGTTGCACTGTTATCCCGGGTGATCACGTACAGACAAGATCTCATACAGTTATTTGTCATTCTTTTATGTTCATTGCATAGCTATTAATCATCTTACAAGATCATGGATTATATCAAGCACTAGCACATCTACACCAAATGCATATCAAGTAGGTAGCAAGGAATACAGGTAACAATTGTCTATGATTTTGCTAAGGTCGACAAGGTGATAGCATGCATATGATATATATGTGTACTTAAGTGAATAGGTAACAAGGATGATCCCAAGTTATACTTGCCTTGCTCAAAGCTCTCCTGAGCCTGCTGGTCTTCAAAAGCTAGGTCTTGATCACCAACGTACAGCTCACCGTCTATTCCCAAACATCAATCAACAACACGCAATCCAATGGAGACAATCATACACAAAGCAAACAAGGTATAATTAGAACATTACACCAAACAGTGGTAAAACAAATATAAAAGTTTATCAAAATATTCTACGCAGCGCTACGATCACACAAACGTAAAGTTCACGAAAATCGGAATTAAAACGTGAAAGATATGAATTTTCTAAGATTTCCTATAGAGAAATAATTAATTAAATGCTACTGCAGAATTAAAAAGTTTCAAAACAGTAAACTAATATTTCTAACATGTAGAGCATACAATTACGAACCTGACGCAATTTGAATGGATAAAAACGGAGTTAAAATGAATATTTTATGAGCAAAACAAAATCAGTGGCAATCTTGTAAATAGCAGAAAAAGCATTTTTTTTTCAACCGGCCGTCACCAGCTCCGGTGCGGTGGCTCCATTGCCGGCCGGAAGGAGCTCGCCGGCGACGACGGACTTCTCGATTCCGAGCACCGTTTCGCGAAAGGAAAACACCGGGATGAAGAGGAGCTCACCACGATCTCGTCTAAGCGCTTGGTTGGGTCCGAGAGAGAACGGAGACGCGCGCACCACGGAGAAGGACAAGGTCGGCCCCGGTGAGATCCAACCAAGCTTCACTGGGGCGTCTAGGGCTTGCTTTTTGCGACTTCGATGCAAACAGAGGCTACGACTTTGGAGGGGAAACTTTATAGGACGTTGGTTGGCGAAAAAGGCAAGGAGATCCCGCTGCTTTCGCGATTGGAAACGGCTGCACAGAGCCCACGTCGAACACGGCGGGAGGTAGGGGAAAGGGGCGCGGCTGACGGGTGGGCCCCGGCCGTCAGCGGGCCATGGAGGGGGAAACGGGTGAGCGCGCACGCGGCCTGGCCGCTGGACCTTTCTCGGGCCGAGAGCGGAAGTGGGCCGGGGTGAGGGGGTGAACTGGCTGGGCGCTGGCTTTCTGTTTTTTTTTCTTTTCTGTTTTCTTTTTCCTATTTCTCCTTTGTTTTCTAAAGTCTTTTTGATAAGAGATTTTAAATCCTTATGGGAGAAATACAAAATACATAGACAAAAGCAAGCAAGCAAGTAAATAAATAAATTAATCGCAGCATGAATGCACCACCATGTTTCTAAACTTATAATGAATTGTATATTTTGACCAAAACTATTATATTTACTAAATTAAATGCTCACCAAAAATGCTTAATTAAATCGAATTAATTCCTATTAATTGAAAACAAATTTTTGGATGTTACATTAGTTAAATAGAATGTACACACGATAACGACACTTACTTAAAGTTGTAGGGAAAGAGTATATATCTTTTATCTTTTTGGTTGATCAAGAACCTCCGTAGATTTCTCTCCGTTTGAGTTCTCCATAAGACATACGGGGTCTTGTGGTCTTTGAATACAACATTTGGATCCACAAATCCAATCTCCTTGTCATTTCTAACTCTGAGGTCCCTCATCATGTTTCTGCATATGTATAGCGGGTTTCTGTAATTAGTTATATATATACATGATAAGTTACAGAGACATGAATGAAAGGAAGAATCACTTACAGACAGAAGCAACTCATTAGAGATTTGTCAAGAGCGTCCATGTGGCATAGTTGGTGTAGCTCATTAAATTTAACATAAATAATATCATCACCACGGAAGTAATGATAGTTTTTAATTCGGACACAAATATAGTCATCTGCTTTTTTGACACACGCTTCCATGTACCATTTGTTTAGCATGTACATTTGCGTTCCAAGCTTGCTGAGGGCCGCAGGGTTGTATAAACTCTTGCCATATGTATATTCCTTCTGCCAATGATCAATTTGTTGAGCACTTTCAATTGGTGCCCCCGCTATCATTTGGGCTAAGCTAAGACCAATTTCCGCAAAAAAAATTTCAAGCTCATCAAATTTTAAATCTGCCGGTATCTGCTGGTCTAGCACGTCAATGTTTGAACCATATTCATTTCCAATGACTAGCGAGGGCACTGATTGCTTTGATTGTTCCCCGAGCTGTGCTACACCCTTGCGTGCTCTTTTCTCTTTCTTCTTCTCTTCTTCTATGGATTTCCTTAAAGTGCGATCATAGTCCGATAAAGATGATGATTCTTTCTGAGCTTCACGCCTCTTTTTTTTGTTCAGCCTCAACCCTTTGTCGTAGATCTTGTGGCCATAGTAAGAGGTACGGTTTCTTAGGGTTTCGCTTGGCTTCTCTTTCAGTCTTAAGTTTCTTGAAGAAACTATCCACGTCTGATTTTACTGAAGCATTTAGTTCTGCATTAGTCTTCTCATAGGACAGCTTCTTAGGAATGATAGCTTGTTTCTTTTCGGAGGCTTTCTTTTTTGGCGGCGGGGCGGCCGACACATTTGATTATGTGTCCGGCCTCTTCTTTCGTGCTGGAGCCACGTGTGGAGGCGATGGGGCGGCCGGTGGCGGTGTTGGAGCCCGAGGAGGCGGCGTTGGAGCCCTAGGTGGCGGTGTTGGAGCCCGAGGTGGCGGTGTTGGAGCCCTAGGTGGTGGCGTTGGAGACCGAGGCGATGCAGCCGTGTCTTGCACTCCCTCGTCATCACCCACAGCACTATGACATGTCGGTAACCACCTGTGAAAACAAAAGGTATATGAGTAAACTGCTAACTAAGAGAATGCAAAATAAATTTAGTGAACAAATGTATAGTCAATTTTCATCCACACCTAGGATTAGATTCGTGACAAGGAGGTGGTGGTAGACTACTAGGTGATGCCCCAGGAATAATGATGTAGCACTTGCGCCAACAAATAAAAGTCTTCTCTGCTTCTCCTAGAGTCTTCTCTCCATCACCTCCTTCTATCTCAAGATGCACACATTACTGAAGCCTTTGACAACTCTATCCACCGAGACACTAGCATATCTAGGTGGAACTATCGCCCCATGGATTCTTGGTGTCCTCGTAGGGTCAACAGGAGTTACAACACCGACAGCAACCATGACTGTGGCAGTCCCCTGTGGAATGTGCAGCTCACATGTTGTCAGAGGTTCAGTGATGTCATCCACCGGAAAGTGCAGCCCCACGTCGTCTTGAATAGTTGGCATCTCTGTGGAAGCGCAACTACTTTTCAACTGACCGGGGGGGGCTATTGTTGACTCTAGGCTCTGATGCAGTTTGCCCTTGTATAGAACTTACTGCAATCTACACTTGTCTTTTGATCTCCTCATTCATTCTCTCTTCAAGCGCTTTCTCTCGCGCTATCGCTTCACGAGCCGCTTCGTGTGACTCAATCACCATTGCCTCCAACCTATGCAACCGCTCTGCTTCCTCTTCCTTCTTTCGTTGGCGGCTTCTATAAGTCGGTCTATCTTTAGGGAAGCAATGCTCCCATGATACCTCCCCATAGCCTCTGGTTCGCCCACCGTGTTCAGCAGTCTCCAGGGCGTATGTCAGCTCATCCTTTTCTCTATTTGGCTGCCAGGTGCCGCTTTCAACTAATCCTCTAGCATAGGCCATTCTCTGTCCTACTCTCTCGAGCTTTTCGCTGTACACTATCTTTTCGGTCTCTAGGTCTATGGTTCCCCATGACCAAAGAACCAATACTTGGCGCGCTCAGGCCAGTGCATTGAATCTGGTTCGATCCCTCTCCCAAGAATCTCCTGTTCCAGCTTTTGCCACTTAGGAATAGCAGTCCTGTAGCCACCTGAACCCAAGTGATGGTGGTATTTCTTTTGTTTAGCATTTTCTTGATTCTTGATCATCCGTGTCTGACCCTCTTCTAAGTTCTTAAACTCTACGAACTCATCCCAAAAAGGCCTCAACTTGACGTAGGCCTTGTTGGTGAAATCTGGTGTCCGGCCTTGTGCAACAAAAGTCTTGTATAATGTCTTCTTCCAAGCCTGAAATTGTTTGGCCATCTTCTGCATAGCCTAGATTTTAACCTTCTCCTTCAAAGCTTCATCCTATGTATCGAGCGTGAAATGTTGAAGGATATCTTGCCAAATCAATTCCTTGTCACGATCTGAGACAAAACTAATATTAGGGTTATCTTTCCGTTGCCTCCATTCACGAGCACTGACCGGGAGCCTGTCCCTTACAAGGTAGCCACAGTGCGCAACAAATTTTTTAGAATTAGCCCCAAGTACTTGTCCTGTACCCTCATCGAATGCCGACATAATGTACCGACCCTCCAAAGGCTTCTTCGGGCCGCGCACTTTTCTACTCTTCTCAGAAGTTGTCGCTGATTTAGAGGGCTACACAAACAAGTATAAATATATTAGTTTAAATGTTATTTATTTTAATTTCATATATATACTAGATAGATTGTAGATAGACCTGATCAGGATTGTCTCCCACAAGTTCTTCATAATCAGCAAAGTACTGACTCCCATCATCTTCGCCTTGGGAATCTGGATTGGCGCCGCTGTTGATTAGGTCCATCATTGCATCATCCATGTTGTCATTCGGATTGGCCATTTCTGCAAATTGGACGCCAAGTTATTAGCATTTATGTCTCAAGTAAATTTATAGTGGATACATATTAATGAAAAAATTTTATTTGTAACCATTTGAGGTTTGCAAAAAAATCATATTTGTAACTTTGCTTATCAGATTAAGACTTATTTGATAAGTCAAAATATTTTAACAACAATTTCATGAAAAATCTAATGATAATTGGTGGATACATAAATATTATTATTCTATCATATAAATTTGATTAAATTTGAGATACTTTGACTCTACAAGGTTCATGGAATGATTTACAATTTGAGATTGCGGTAGCTCGTAAGAAATAATACAATTGAGTTCACTGCGCGTTAGAACAATCTAGAAACGTGTACGTTTCGCGAGCGCGTGTGTTTGGTCGATCAGAATATGACAAGTGTAGATGTCGGAGTACGTTTTGGCGAGAGGTACTTCGGCAGGCGTTTGGGAACGAGATTTTTATCATGCGTTTGGGAACAGATTCATAGTTTTGATTCAAATAAAATTCACTAAAATGATTTTTAATTCATACAACATATCATCTCATTCGTACAGTACAAAAAATTAGCCTGCAGATCACCACATTCGTACAACATATCACCGCATTATGGGAGAACAAGAACAAATATATAGTAAAAAATCATTAAGTGCTAGTTTTCTAAACAAAAACACATAGCCTGCAGATCGAACACATAGTCTGCAAATCTTTCAACAAACATCCAGCACAATGTTGCCACCTTCGTTCTGTGCAATCCACACACAATGTAAGTTAATCAAGGCATTCATGCATTATTAGCAATTCTGGACATACATGCAACAGTTGCGTAAATAAATCATAACAAGATCACACATAGCAATATACCGCAAGCCATCAAATTTTAACAGCAGCTATTGAAAGCCCTAGTTTGGTTTTGGATAATTGATGAAACCCTAGTACTAACCTCTATGCTAAGTGTGTGTAGACTTAATGAGGTTGGTACATGCCAAGTGATGGAGCAAGAGATGATCATGGTGATGATTGTGATGACCTCAAGATGATCAAGTGCTCAACTTGGAAAAGAAGAAAGAGAAAAACAAAACCCTATGGACATCAAGGCAAAGGTATTGCCTAGGGTTTTGGTTTTGGTGATCAAGACCCCATAGAGGGTGTGATCACATTTAGGATAGATAGCCGTACTATAAAGAGGGGAATTCTTTGGCTAAGCGGTTATCGAGTGCCACTAGGTGTCATTGTTCATGTGCATGCATTTAGAACCTAGTGAGCTAACTTAACTCCTTCGAAGAAAATGTTTGTGAAAATGCTAACACACGTGCACTTGTTGGTTCACACGTTGTGGTGTTGGCACACTTTGAGAAGGGAGTTGAAGTTTCAAAGGTAGAGAGAGGATGGGTTCCTCTGTCCCTCCCGCCGAGCTTGCTCGGCGGGATTCGGCGCTTTTTGAGAAAATGAAGTGCATTTTTTCTATTGCGCCGGTGGGAAATTTGGAGAAGTCGCGGGAGTGTTTCTCGCTAAGAAGACACTCACCGGACGCTGGCTTCTGGAGCACCGGACGCTGAGTCTGAGCGTCTGGTGCAGACAGTGCCTGGCCCAATTAGGGTAAGGCACCGGACGCTGGCTTGAGCGTCCGGTGGTGCGCGTCCGGTGTGCGGGCATTTTGCGACCCTCTCTGCGCATGGGTCCGGTGAGCACCGGACGCTAAGGGTGCGTCCGGTGGTGTGCGTCCAGTGTGAGGAGGTTTTGCAAACCTCTCTGCGCTTGAGTCCGGTGAGCACCGGACGCTCAGGTGCGTCCGGTGACTTGCGTCCGGTGACCCTGCGAGTTTGCGGAGCTCTCTGCGCATGAGTCCGGTGTGCACCGGACGCGTCCGGTGCCAACCTGCTCAGCGTCCGGTGCTCTGCAGGTTACCGTTAGACTCTGACACGCGGCTGACGTTGGAGCACCGGACGCTGGTGTTGAGCGTCCGGTGCCCCTTTAAGAGCGTCCGGTGACCACGTATTTCGCCCAGTGAAAGAGCCAACGGCTCTATTTGTTTGAGAGGTCTATAAATAGTTGTTGGCCGGCTTAGGGCTCATACTCTTGGCATTCTAACATACTTGACATCCTTGTGAGCCTAAGCAAACACCTCCCACTCATCTCCTTCATAGATTAAACATCTTTGTGAAGTGATTCCAAGTGCATTTGCTTGAGTGATTGCATCTAGTGGCACTTGGGGATCATTTTAGCTGCGGTTTTCTTGTTACTCTTGGTGGTTGCCGCCACCTAGACGGCTTGGAGCAGCGGAGGAGGATTGACACGAGTTGGTGATTGTTCGTGGCCATCTCCCGGTGATTGTGAGAGGTTTGTGCCTACCTCGGCGGATTGCCAAAGGCAACATTAGTGGATTGCTCGTGTCATTGAGCTACCTCACTTGTGGGTAGGTTCTTGTGGTGTCCTAGTGAGGACGAGGTTCGTGCTACACCTCTTAGCCACCGAACCACCAAGTGTTGGTCGACACAACGGGGACGTAGCGTGCCGACAAGCACGTGAACCTCGGGAGAAAAATTGTGTGTCTCCATTGTGATTGTTCATTGGATTTCTCCCAGTGATTGGACTTCATATTATTGATTGGTTCATCCCCTCTACGTGGCGGTATAAAGTTCAAACCATCTCTTTTACATTCCCGCAAACTAGAGTAGCTTACTTACTTGTAGAGAAACTTTAGGTAGCTTTCTAGTGTAAGTAGTGACATAGCTCTTGTGTGCCTAGTGATTATATCAACTAGAATTGTTGGATAGGTGGCTTGCAAACACCCGATTAGAGCTAGAGCAAAAAGCTTCGCTTTGTTATTTACTAACCTCTTGCTCTAGTGAGTTTGTAGAATTTTTAAATAGGCTATTCACCCCCCTCTAGCCATATTAGGACCTTTCAAGTGGTATCGGAGCCATGGTCACCGTTTGTGAAGGCTTAACAACCTCGGTGCTCAAATTATGGCTCAAATAGTGTTCAACCATGTTGGGGGCAAACCACCGTTCTTTGATGGCACAAGTTCTTTTGACTATTGGAAGAGAAAGATGAAAATGTATCTTGGATCAATAAATGATAGAGTGTGGGAAGTCACCGAAAATGACTTTGTGATACTTGATCCGGCTAACCCCACCGACAATGAGAGAGCAAACAAGCAATGCAATACTATGGCTCTCAACACAATATACAATGGCATTGATTCAAAAGTATTTGAACAAGTCAAAGATCTTGAGAAGGCAAGTGAAGTGTGGACAAGACTAGAAGAAACATATGAGGGCACTACAACGGTAAAAAGTGCCAAGTTATACATGCTCAAGGACAAGCTTTCAAACTTCAAGATGAAGGATGATGAGTCAATTCCGGAGA
Source organism: Sorghum bicolor (assembly GCF_000003195.3). NCBI lineage: Eukaryota > Viridiplantae > Streptophyta > Magnoliopsida > Poales > Poaceae > Sorghum > Sorghum bicolor. Next base: position 61,493,157 of record NC_012874.2, read on the forward strand.
TGTTCTATAGGCTCCAAGTCATCATCAATGATCTCAAGGGCCTTGGTGAGAAAGTGAAGGATGAGGATTTCATTCACAAGTTCTTAATGTGCTTGCCCAAGAGATTCAAGACATTGAGAACAATCATCTTTAGAGGTGGATTGACCGGTGTATCTCCCAATGAGGTACTTGGAGATGTCATGACCGAAGATCAATACAATGACAACGATGATGATGAGGTCATGAAGAAGGATGATGATGATAAGAAGAAGAAGAGTGTAGCATTCAAAGCTAGCTCTTCATCCAAGAGCAAGAACAAGGGCAAGGCCAAGAAGGAAGAATCAAGTGATGAGGAGTGCTCCAATGATGATAGTGATGATGAAGCACTAGCACTCTTTGTCCGCAAGTTTGGCAAGATGATGAAGAAGAAGGGCTACCATACAAGAAAGAGAAGGGACAACTCCAAGAACAAGGAGTATGTGAGGCTATGCTACAAGTGCAAGAGCCCCGATCATATTGTGGCGGATTGTCCTTACAATAGTGATCATGATGAGCATGAGAAGAAGAACAAGAAGGAGAAGAAAGAAAAGAAAGAGAAGAAGATGGTTTTCAAGAAGAAGAAGAAGAAGAAGGGTGGATCCTATGTTGTGACATGGGATAGTGATGCCTCTTCGGATGATGATTCAAGTGATGATGACAAAGCATCCAAGAAGAAGGCACTTGCTAGCTTTGCTATCAACAACAAGCCATCACTCTTCGACACTCCTTCATGCTTCATGGCCAAGGGCCACAAGGTACAATATGATGAGAGTGAAAGTGAAAGTGAACATGAACATGATAGTGATAGTGATGATGAAAATGAATTCACTAATGAACAACTCATGGACATGCTAGAACAAGCCGATTCACTTATTCAATCTAAAAACAAGAAGTGCAAAGAATTGACCAAGAAGTTAAAAGCTCTTGAGCAATCCTTTGATGAGCTCAATGCTAATCATGAGAGGCTAGTGGAAGCCCATGAGAAGCTTGGCAAGGCTCACACCAAGCTTGAGAAAGCTCACTCCTTGTTGTTAGAAGAGAACAAGGAAAAGGTTGTTATATCATGTGATGTGGGCACAACATGTGACTTAATTAAGGAATCACCCAACCCACCTATTGTTGTTGCCACTAACTCTTCTTGTAGGTCTTCATCCACCACCACCAACTCTACCTCTACTTCTAGTGTTAGTGTCACTTGTGATGCTTCACTAAAGGTTGAGAATGAGACTCTCAAGAGAGAGGTGGATGAGCTCACTCACGCCCTAGGCAAGGCCTATGGTGGTGAGGCCCGCTTGCTAAAGTGCTTGGGTAGCCAAAGGTTTTCTCTCAACAAAGAGGGATTAGGCTATACCCCCAAGAAAGGCAAGAAAGCCTTTGCAACTCACAAGCCTAGCTTTGTGAAGAGCAATGGTCGGTATTACAACAAATGCAAGCAAGTTGGGCACCTAGAGCTTAATTGCAATAAAATGAACAAGAACAAGAAAATTGCTAATGTACCTTACATTCCTTTTGATTCTTGTTATGTGCTTACCAAGGGTGAGAAGGGTGTGCATGCTAAGTTTGTTGGTACACCAATTGTGGGTCCAAAGAAGAAGGCCATTTGGGTACCAAAAAGCTTAGTCACTAACCTCCAAGGACCCAAACAAGTATGGGTACCTAAGAAACATTGATTTGTTTTGTAGGTAAACTATAAAGCCGGAGGAAGGCATTGGGTGCTTGATAGTGGGTGCACACAACACATGACCGGTGATGCAAGAATGTTCAATTCAATCAATCCAAACGATGACAATGGTGTTGATAGTATCACATTTGGTGACAATGGCAAAGGCAAGGTCAAAGGGCTTGGTAAAATTGCTATATCCAATGACTTGAGCATTTCCAATGTGCTACTAGTAGAGAGCTTGAACTTCAACTTGCTATCCGTAGCTCAACTTTGTGATCTTGGTTTCAAATGCATATTTGGAGTTGATGATGTAGAGATCATAAGTGTAGATGGCTCAAACTTGATATTCAAAGGCTTTAGATATGAGAATCTATACTTGGTTGATTTCAATGCTAGTGAAGCTCAATTGTCAACATGCTTGCTCACTAAATCTAGAATGGGTTGGTTATGGCATAGAAGGCTTGGTCATGTTGGAATGAAACAATTGAACAAGTTAGTTAAACATGATCTTGTTAAAGGCTTGAAAGATGTGACATTTGAGAAAGACAAGCTTTGTAGTGCATGTCAAGCCGGAAAGCAAGTTGGCAACACTCATCCAAAGAAGAGCATCATGAGTACATGCAAGGCATTTGAGTTGTTGCACATGGATCTATTTGGACCAACCACATACACAAGCATTGGTGGAAATAAATATGGATTTGTGATAGTGGATGATTTCACAAGATACACATGGGTATTCTTTCTTAGTGACAAGAGTGATGCTTTTGCAACCTTCAAATCATTTGTCAAGAGAATACACAATGAGTTTGAAACAACCATCAAGAAAGTGAGAAGTGACAATGGAAGTGAATTCAAGAATACAAGAGTTGATGAGCTTTGTGATGAATTTGGCATTGGGCATCAATTCTCGGCCAAGTACACTCCACAATCAAATGGTCTTGTTGAGAGGAAGAATAGAACCTTGATTGACATGGCAAGATCAATGTTGAGTGAATACAATGTTAGTCATTCTTTTTGGGCCGAAGCAATCAACACGGCTTGCTACTATAGCAACCGACTCTATTGTCACCCAATGATGGAGAAGACTCCATATGAGCTCTTGAATGGAAGAAAGCCCAACATTGCATATTTTCGGGTTTTTGGTTGCAAATGCTACATATTGAAGAAAGGCACTAGATTGAGTAAATTTGAAAAGAAATGTGATGAAGGTTTCTTGCTTGGTTACTCTACTACTAGCAAGGCTTATAGAGTGTGGAATTTGGCTAGTGGTACTCTTGAAGAAGTGCATGATGTTGAATTTGATGAAACCAATGGCTCTCAAGAGGAAGATGAGAATCTAGATGATGTGAGAGGCACTCAATTGGCCGATGCAATGAAGAATATGGACATTGGTGATTTAAGGCCTAGAGAAGTGATTGATGTTGAAGATGACAAAGATCTAGTACTTCCTACCTCTAATGTGCAAGAAAGTGGTTCTCATGATCAAAATCAAGCTAGTACAAGTGGTACTCAAGTGCAAGATCAACAAGCTAGTACATCATCTCATGATCAACCAAGTGCAAGCAATCAAGTGTAAATACTCCAACCAACAAACATTGCAAGAGATCATCCATTGGATCATATCATAGGTGACATTCAAAGAGGAGTGCAAACTAGATCAAGACTAGCATCATTTTGTGAGCATTTCTCCTTTGTGTCTCACATTGAGCCAAAGAAGATTGATGAAGCATTGAGATATGTTGATTGGGTTAATGCTATGCATGAAGAGCTTAATAATTTCAAGAGAAATCAAGTATGGGAATTAGTTGAGAGGCCTAGTGATCATAATGTCATTGGTACTAGATGGGTCTTTTGCAACAAACACGATCAAGATGGGATAGTTGTAAGGAACAAAGAAAGATTGGTAGCACAAGGCTATACTCAAGTTGAAGGTCTTGACTTTGGTGAAACATATGCCCCGGTTGCAAGATTGGAAGCAATTAGGATCTTGTTGGCCTATGCTTGTGCTCATAACATCAAGCTATACCAAATGGATGTCAAGAGTGCATTTCTCAATGGCTATATCAATGAAGAAGTCTATGTTGAGCAACCTCCCGGTTTTGAAGATGACAAGAAACCCAACCATGTTTACAAGCTAAGAAACGCATTGTATGGTTTGAAGCAAGCACCTAAAGCATGGTATGAGAGATTGAGAGATTTATTACTCTCTAAAGGTTTCAAGATGGGAAAGGTTGACACCACTCTCTTCACCAAGAAGATTGGCAAAGACTTGTTTGTGTTGCAAATATATGTTGATGATATCATATTTGGATCAACCAACCAAGAATTTTGTGAGGAGTTTGGCAACATGATGGCTAATGAGTTTGAGATGTCAATGATTGGAAAGCTTAGTTACTTATGCTCCATGGTTCGGAGCCAGTCATCCGCTTCTAAAGGCTCATCGGCCTTAGTGAACACCGGGGGCCTGGTCTCGGTAAAATCCACATACCTTGTCTCTCCGTCCCCGTTGCGCGGTGCCCTGAAATTTGGGGCGAGGTGTGGTTGACGCTGTGCTAGCTCGCGCAGCAAGCGAGCGTTGTCAGTTGTGGCACTTAGCAGAACAGCAATGGCGTCAGCCAAAGAAGGTGGAGCAGGTGGAGGGTTGGGGATATCATCCCCTCCCTGAGATGTCCCAGCTCCATCAGATCCGCGAGTACGCATCGGCATCTGTTACAAGAGTCGTAGATACCTGTTACCACGTGAAATTCATAACACAGAACATATCTTACATTCTTCCATTCACTTATTAAACATTAGTTCGACACACCAAGAGTAAATAGGTACAACTTCTCAAACCAAAAGAGAACTTATATTACAAACCCGAACCCCACTACGGCAAGCTAGGACCCCTACAACGACGTTGCCCTCGGTTTCACCGAACTAATCGGTGTGGCCAGAGCTGTAGCCCGGGTCGTCATTGCCATCATCCTGATTACCCCCTGGGTTGTTGTCATCGGGGTCGGACTCCTCTTCATCACTGAGGCCTGGATCGGGTTTCCCATCGTCTGCCAACTCGCCATCCGTATCCATTTCCCCTTCGCCGGGAGGTGGGTGGAGCTGATGATACAGATCAAATGCAATATCACGATATTGCATAGCCAGGTCATTGACAGTATCTAAGTGATGTGCCAGCTCCAGTTTCTCCAGCTGGAGCTGGTCCTCTCGTTGCCACGCGACATCCCGCTGTGCGGTGACCGTGGCCGCCATCTTCACGTACAAATCCTTAAGATACCTGGCCTAGCCCAACTTTGCGTTCATCCTAGTCAGCTCATGCCTGTGTGTGCTCCTAGCTTCTTCCTCTCGGGCAATGGCTGCATTCCGCTCCTCCACCATCCGGGACAACATAGCCTCACAGTTCTCTGTAGCTTGTTTTTCTTTGGCCTGTTGAGCTTTAAGTTTGCCAATCTCCATAACTTTGTACATTCTCTCTCTCATCACCTCAGTCAACTCGGCGGACAACCTGTCCACCTCCTGCTAAGGCGGTGAACGGCTACTGCTGGCTTGATCGCTGCGTGGAGCTAGCTGATGTAGGGGAACTCCTTTTGGACCGGTCTGCTTACGCGGGGTCTGCTTCTGACGAACCATCCTGTAGAGGGTAAGTTTAGATTAGTAAGAGAGACCTTAAAGGTTAGCAAGAATAGGATTGATTCTATTCACCCAACCCAAACAAGGAGGAAGGAACTTAACCAGTTAATACATCATGATGCATGCACGAACTTACGATTCCCACTAACAATTCGTAACGATATTACTTTAAATTTTTACAACATAGGGCAATACTTTATGTTGCTCCTCCATACCACTTCAAAAATTCTAAGAAAGCCTATAGACAGGGGTAGGTTAGGACTAAGCACTTGGACTCAAAATAGGCAGGTTCATAGTATTAGATCCAAACGAATTTTTGAAGTTTTTCAATAGGTACAGCAGTCATCTTAGCAACGAATGCTCTGATACCAGCTGTGGCAGAACCCCCTAAGTGTTTGGGCCCACCGGCACCTGCCATTGTCCTAAGGACCTCTGACGGTGATGCCGGGAGTCCTCCCACTTTAGAAGTCCGATGAGCATCGCTGGACGCTCATTCCACTGCTACCTGTGGCGTACCAAGCTGGCTCGTCCTGACCACTGGTAATGGTCAAACAACGAGAACTGCTTCTTCTCACCCTTACAGGATAGCAAGTGGCCACCTTAACACCAGGATCATTCGTTGCGAAGATAAAGCAGTAACTCAACGACACAAGACCAAAATAATATTTCAGAGTGAAACAGCGGAAGTATTACATAACTTAATTTACAAAAGGAGTTCTTCCAAATAGTAGAGTGTTATTACAAGCCTGGTCCAGCGGAGCAACTGAAACTTTAGTACAGACAGTACAAATTTATAGACCCTGCCCATGGGTCACGCTCACTCTTCTTCGTCGTCAACCTCGACGACGGTCACACAACAGGGTCCGAAACAAGTCGGCTCCTGTGCTTCACCTACAACAGGGGTATTGAAACCCTGAGTACGGGAGTACTCAACAAGACTTACCCGATGGGAAAAGAGAAGAACTTAGGGATGCAGGCTTAGGGTAGACAAGGGGTGGCTGAGCAAGGAGCCAAGTGTTTTGCTTAAAAAGCTTACTAATAGTGCATCCTTATTTTCAAGTTTTACCCGCGAATTCCTCCCTCACAGAGGTCGAGGAGTTCGAGGACAGTCTAACTAGTTGTTCCCCACAGACGAATCCGTGAGTTCCTAGTCCTATCCTAAAGTATTGTTTATCGATGGCCATAGCTTCATGTCGCTATGAGTCCGGGAATTGGGATCCGAACCTCATGAGACATTTCTTCCTTTCTCATTTTACCAATTAGTTGCATATTTAACTACGATGAGGGTCGAAGGAATTGAGTCTCCCAATCGGGGAGCAACGACGATTCGAATCGCTTAGCAATCCAGCTGGAGTTCCTAACCACCCGACATATGTAGAACCAAATCTTGCATATATCAACCCAAATCAAGCTCTCCCCAAATTTGACCAGGTTCGCGGCACCCGAGAGCACAGTACCCCACCATCCTACAGCCGATCTAGATGTTTTCCGGTCATCTCAGATCCGTAAGGTGGGCACACGTTACTCTCGCCATCTTTCCACTCCCAGTGCGCGAGTAGCTGTTCGCGTCGAGGGATCACAAGACCGGGCTTACCGAGGGCAAGTGGCTAGTACTACAAATTCTCAACCCAGCAGGCCATCAACGGAACGGTCCTTAATCAACACAGTCGGAGACACTACTTTAAGACTCCATTCTTAAAGCAAGTCCACCGACCGGTCTCAAATTGAAACATCATTGATCATAAGTGTATCCCACAACAACCCTTCAAACTTTCTTGTTTGAAAACCTATCTAGTAGCAGGGCTAAGCACCGCTACGCTGTTTTAAAATAAAACAGGTGTCAAGGACAGGATAACAGGTAACAAGGTAGTAAATGCAGCAAGTAGGTTAACCCAACTCTCAACTACCTAATGCAGCATTTTCAATTCATAAGAGATAAAAGATTTAAAACATTCAAGGAGGGGTTAATGCATCCGGGGCTTGCCTTGGTTGCAGGGCAGAGAGGGACCCTCGGAGACTTCCCAAGTCTCGGATCCGACTTCCTCGAACGGAGCACCGACCTCGGGGTTCGGTTCAACGGGCGCTCCTTCGGTCCCGGACACTATACGCAAAATGATGAATGCTCATGATATGCGTATGACAAATATCCAAGAAGGACCAAATCGAGTACAACTCGCCTTCTTGATGCAATACAGAATTATCACTAAATAAAGTTGTTTAACATCTTAATGTTTTTACCCAAGAGGTTGCATCTGTAAAATAAAATCTCTTTTAATTCATAATTAACCTGAATTAACTAATTATTAATCCTATTTACCTTAATTAATTCTTAATCAACTGCTAATGACAGTAATTAAGCATTAAGGCTAAACAATAATTAAATGCCAAAGGTCATTAGGGTTAATGACCTCAGGTCATCACACAATCCCCAAAATCACTCAACCCTAATTATGAGGATTTCACTAATCACTATCTAATTATTTTGGAATTATTATTTAAATACTAAATAAGGATTTATTAATATTTTAATTAAACATTATCCAAATGCCACCAAATTTTGTGTGGAGCCAGGGAATAATAGTCAGAGGCTCCCCACAATTTTTGGTGATTTTTGGACATACAAATAAATTATTAAAATTCCTAGAATTTGTATTCACTAATTAAAAGAGCAAATTTTTACAGACATGTAAACTACCAGAAAACAGAATCCACTATTTTTCTTGTGTTCTACCCACTTTATGGAACCTACACAAAAACTTTCATCATTTTTGGATTAGCACACAATTTATCTCATAATTTCAAACATCAAACAAAAATTGCATAAAAAGAAAAAAAGAAAAAGATCTTTGCGCAGTGGGCGGCCTGGATTTTGGCCCGCAGGCCGGCCCATGCGCGCTCGGCCCGCGCACGCACTGCGCGCGCTGCCCCTCCCCTCATGTGGACACTGACGAGCGGGCCTCGCTCGTCAGGCTCTCCCTTCCCCTCTCTCTGCGGAAGCTGACAGGCGGGTCCCGCCCGTCAGTTTCGCCTCCCTCGTTCACGGCGGTGCTGCCGCCGCTCCGGCGACCGTTAGCGAGTTCCTCGGCCCCCGCGCGCGTGCTCACCAGCACCGCGTCAACCCTGCGACTCCAAAGCTACCACTCACGGATGCTCTCCCGCTCTCTTTCCACCTCAACCACACAAATGGTGGACGGCCGCGTCGGTCGCCGAGGACCGGGCACGAGGGTTCGGTAGAGCGTGAACCAGTAGGTCCGGGAGGTCCGAGAAGAAGTGGGGATCATGGTGCTCACATCACCACGGCGGGAGAAGCAGTAGAGAAGCTTGGCGACGGTGGCCGTGCGGTCGGGCGGATGCTCCGGCTCCGGCGAAGTCGTTCCGGGGGTCCTGCTCACGTCCAGGAAGAAGAAGCGAGCGCATGAGCATCGGGGAAACAAGAGGAGTTCGAAACGATCGCTGGTAAGGCGTGGTACGGATTGGAGCAACGTGCCCACGTGAAGGGTTCCACGGCGGCGACGCCGGCCGGACTTAGAGAAGAAGGAGAAGCTCTGGCGTTTGAGGGGGTTAGGGAGTGGGCTCGGGGGTGCTCTGGGTCCGCAAGGAGGTGGCGACTACGGCAGAGTGCTCAATTTGGCTTGAAAGGAACTGAGTACGGTGGATTTCAGAGAGGGGGATGTCGGGTTTCTTCGGCCGTGGACAGCGAAAACGGACGGCGTCGTCCACGTCGGTGCTCAAGTGGAGGGAGGAGCGAGCTCTGGGCGTCCACGTCGCCTGGCGGCTCTGGCAGCAAGCAGCTGCGTGCTTGCACGCATGCGCGCAGCGCAGCTCGCGCGGCGGATGCGCTGGACAGGGGCCGGTGATCCTCATCGGATCACTGTAGCAACCCCTATCTTCCCCCTTTTGTCCCCTTGCGAAATTCGGCCAAAGTTTGAACTAAAGCCAAATTGCCACCAAAATAAAAGTTGTGCCAAATTTTGTAAACTACAAATCATCTTTTGGTGGCCAGGGCTGATTCTGAGTAGAAAATAGCTAATTTGGCCAAACAGTTTTGAAATTGAACTCAATTCAAAGAAATTCAAATTTTTGAATTGGGGACAAAACAGGATTTCCAAAATTACTTTTGATTTTGCATAACAACTTGAAACACTCCCAACATGAAAGTTGCTCAACTTTTTGTGCTCTACAACTTTCATGTTGACCACATTTTAAAATTCCAAATGGATTTTGATTTGGGGGTTTAAGTTGGAAAAGGGGACACTTTCTGGAAATCTGTATTTTCAAAATTACTTTGAATTTTGTATTGAAACTTCAAAAACTCAAAACACCAAAGTTGTACACCTTGACAAGATCTACAACTTTGCTTTTGAACTCATCCCCAAATTTTGCTTAGTTTTTTAATTGCACAAAAAGGGGAAATTCTAGGGTCCAGAATTCAGGGTTCCCCCCCTTAGCTTTCGAAAATCTTCCACCCTAGGGTTTTAGCAAGCATCAACACACAACATGAGCACACTCTACTTCCCAAAACACAAGCAATCAAAATAAACTTGTTTTAAGTTGATGCATAACAATGTGCTTAACAAATATGCTTTGCAATGCTTATGATGACATGATCCGTTTTTAGTATTCGTAACATCAGGGATGTTACAGCAACTGAATCAGGAAAAATGCGTTCCCACTCAAGACAACAGAAAGCACGATCCAACCGAACCAGCGTGGGAGACCTCCTCTCATTAGACCATGTGTATTTGCGGCACAGCAAAGGTATTCTTTGATCTCGGTGTCATCCAAAACCCGCCTAAATCTTCCGATCATAGCCCTATCCAGATTTGCATTATTCTTGTTGGCAGCTTGGTATATAAGGTTGAAATCTCATGCCACAAGCCAAGGTCCACTGTCCAGTGCCCTACAGTTTCTGAGTTTTTGTAGGAACAACACCTTCTCCTCATCTCTTTGTGGTCAATAGACTACGGTGAACCACAAATTGCGGCCTTGTCGCTCGGAAAACATGACGGACATAGAGTAGGTATCCATCCTAGAAGCAATCGCTTGACAAGAGCTACCTTTCCAAGCAATGAGAACGCCCCCTAGTATCAGTGGCGGGCAACGCAATGTATTTATCATAAGCCGATCCAAACACTGAGAGGAACAAAAATTGGGTCATGCTTGCGATCTTTGTCTCTTGCAAACAGACAATATCGGTGTTGCTGGTACGGATGACATCTCTGACGCCATTGTGACGGCCGCTTTGGTTCAGGCCTCGCACATTCCAAATCAAAATAGATGCAGGATTCATTTTAATGAAAAATTAAAATTGTAGAGTTATAAGTGTTGCATAGATAGCTGGTATGGATGCTTCAGACAACGTTAACGTTGATGTTTTTAGTCCAAACTATGTAAACAAATATTTTATTTTTAATCATTTATAACTGTTGTATCTATTATTTTGTCTCACTTATTATAGTTTATAGAAGGGCTAGCCTCGTGCAGTGGAGAGAGCTGTCTCACTGAGTCACCAGGTCGTCGGTTTGAAGCAGCCTCCATATAGATTTTGCAGGGGAAGGCTTGCCTCGGTGTGGGTCTGCCTTTTTTTCACTTATCACAGTTGATGGATCTGAATCCAGCAGTGATACTGTTTTTTTTGTCACATGTGGCTGCTTCTTTTTTTTTATTTTGCCACTTGTCACTCCTGCTAGATCTGAATCTTACAATAATAGCAGATTTGGATCAAACAGTAACTGTTTTTTTGCATGTAACCCTTGTAGAAACAATTGTAATTCTTATTATTGGGGCAGTTTATTTTGTTTGGCATAAACGGTCGTTATACCATCCACGAGTTTTGGTCCTTATACGTTTCCTAGTTACGATTTGTGTAATCACATAATTGTAGACAATTAATTAGATTATGGTTACAAATCCAGATAATATTTGCGATCTAATTACTTAAATTCTATAAAACAATTTTCAACAAAATACCTTAACAATAATATCATTATTATTGTACTATATTATAAATAGGTTTGTATATCATGTGCATCTAGGAAGATGCAAGAAAAAAGAACCAACTTTATTGAGTCCGCATCAAACAAATGCTCATTACAGTGCTTAATCTGGGCAACTTCATGTATGCAACAAGAAGTAGCTTAATGTGGACAGCTTCATACAATTGTTGTAGCAGTGTAGCATGTCACGGACTTTATCTTTATCTGCCTTTGGTTTGGTGATAACGTCTCAGACAAGGTGTGGTGGTGACGATGGCACATGCGGTGGTGGAGATGACTTGTGTTGATGATGGTGGGATGTCTCAAACAAATGACGTGGTGGTGATGCTGGCAGTGGTGGCGGCGGTGTAGACGGGTGGTGATAATGGCGCGACGTCTCGGACAAATGGCGTGGTGGTGACAATGGACCAGGTGGTGGTGGTGGTGCCGACCTGTGGTGATGACGATGGTGTGATGTCTCAAACAAATGGCCTGGTGCCAACAATGGCACTGGCGGCGGTGTTGGTGACTCGTGGTGATGCCAGTGTGCCATCTCAAACAAACTTCTCGATGGCAATGACGTTACTGGTGGTGGCGGAGGTGACTTGTGGTGATGATGGTGCAGTGTCTCAAACAAGTGGCGTGGTGGTGACGACGGCACTGAGGGTGGCGGGGGCGACCTATGGTGGTGATGGTGTAATGTCTGTATCAAACTGCGAGGTGGTGATGGCGGCATTGGTGGTGGCGACCCATGATGGTGATGATGGTGCGACATTTCAGACAAACTACGCGGTAGTGTTGATTCCGTTGGTGGCGGCGGTGGTGAGCTGTGGTGATAATGCCAATCATCGAGTTGGTCTTGGCCTAGACATGAATGCAACATAATACAAAATAATCAAATTACTTTATAAAAATTTCAATAATTTTGACGAAGTTTATGGAAAAAATACTGTAACATTTAAATCTTCAAATTACTTTTGTTAAATTCTTTAGGGCATATGTTATTAGAGTCATTTAACTTATAAAAAACCCAAAAACAAGCTATTCTTTGAACAAAGTGAGTAATATGTAACAATGCAATGTATAAATAATTATCTCTCTATCTCTATATATACCTTGGCATGATGGGGTGGTTGAATAAATGATCATAATTATCAGGAAAATAGAACTTGTCAGGTATACGTTCCTCATTGTATAGACTTGGCGTGACTGATGCTAGAGGACAGTACCACTCTTTTCTTTTCTCCACCTTATTTCCCGGTTTCACCTTGTTTAGGTATCAGGAGTGGTGTGCATTGTATCTGTATTTCCTTTCAGCCTTAGTGTGTAGGTGTTTATATAGGAGTACCCCGAAACCTTGAGTAAGATTAATTGTCATAATTTATTTGTTTCTACTTGTATCTATATCTATATCTATATCTATATCTATATCTATATCTATATCTATATCTATATCTATATCTATATCTATATCTATATCTATATCTATATCTATATCTATATCTATATCTATATCTAATTTGTTATATATCTATATCTATATCTAATTTGTTATATCTAAATCCATATCTCTAACTCTATCTTTATCCCTGTCTCTATCTCTCTATCTATCATGTACCAGCCTAAATACTTATCTATTTGGCCAAAATCTATAAAAGTAAAAATCTTTTTATGTCTATATCTCTACTCTATCTCTTTCTATCTGTACCTAGATATCTATTTTTTTGTTTGTGTATATAATTTATTTATTTACTTATGATCAATCTGAATGACACTAGCCCTCAAAGTGCCTCAAGAATATATATTTATTTATTTATCTTATATATTTATCTATCTCGTGGCATTAACGTTCATCTATCTATGATTTTATTTATTTATTGAACTTATGTGATTACTTATAGTAGGACCGTCAAGAGTAATTTTGTTGCAATAACAAATAACTCAAGCATAAGACCACAAACTTACTGCATTGTTCATCCATAGCCATAAATATACTACTTTGTTCACCTACCACAGTAGGACCTAATGTGGATGTCTAGAACATATGAATTTAGGCTCTCATACTAGTAAAACCAAATATATTTTTCTAGGGAACCATAAAACATGTCATGATCGTTGTGGCGAAGTAGAAAATCAACTATTTTGTTCTGCAACCATATAACCAAATTATGCTAAATAGCAATGGGCTTGGGAGCTACACCCAATCGGTGGACTTTGCAAGAAAGCACACACAATTTGAGAATCTGAAGAGCACTTCATGGCTTCTCTCAATAAGGTTACTCAGATGCTGCTTGATTCTACTCAGCAATGACTTGGAGACTTAAGAAGACTTCAAAATTCCACAATGAAGAGCTCGGAGGCTTGATGGACCAAGATCCTAAGGGTTTCCCATAGGCCCGACTACCTAGTAGGAGATGGGCGGCCCACGACCTGCCTGGAAATCGCAAAACAAGGCGGCATGCTCTCCATGGCAAGAAGGACCGACCTACTCAAATTATTGGAAAGTCTATCTCACGGATTAAGACATAAATATGCACCCACCCTCTCGAGTATATAAAGAGAGACAGGGGCCGCCCTTGTAACATCATCATGCAAAGAAATCCAATATAGGGCAACACACAATAGCGGGCATAGTGTGTTACACTATTTAGTTGTTTGAACTACTATAAATCATTCTTTCTCATTTAATGATTAAGTTAAATTTACGTCGAAGCCCACCAATCTTTGTTGTGGGTGGCCTCATAGCAACGTTGCCGGTCATTAGACACTAACAATGGGGAGATAGTGGCACCATTCACTATGTGAAAAAAGTATTAAATTCACACATCCTGTATAGACGCCACCACGTACATGCGTACTTACGGACGTCTGTAGTAACTGGCCGGCCCAGCGAGATCAACATGTTTCTATAATACGATGGTAGTGTTGAATGAGGGGTCTTAGGTTTGATTCTCCATAGTTGCAAGTTTTTTGGTTTTGGATTTTTTCGCGAACATTAACCAATGTAGTATGAATTTACCATGGCGGGCGACCGTCACGGTTATGTTTTTTGTAGTAGTGTTTTCCTGAATCTAGCCTGCTGATGAAAAAAATGCAGTATATCTCCCTCTTTAAGGTACAGAATTCTAGAGCGTAGCCGAGCGATGGTTCGTTTAAGAGATGCGAACCCAAGACAATGAAGTTTGAGTTTCTTGCGCAGCCACTCCTCTTACTCAGTAAGATCCCTGGAATCCCTTTCAATTTCAAAGCGGTGAAGGATCTCTTTTGCCATCTCAAGCTTAATTTTCATATTCCCCACCTTCCTTTGTCCCCATTTTTGGAGCGCTTTGCTGAGTCGCTGCAGCTTCAGAGAAAACCGCTCTACAGCACAAATAGACTGCACTAGAGCTTCCCAATTCTGTTTGAAAGCATCTATAAAACCTGGGACCTTTGTCCAGAAGCTTTCAAAATGAAAACGACACTTGCTGCTGGTGGCCACTTTTAAGCCAAGGATGAGTGGACAGTGATCAGATACACCTGCTGTTGTGCTCTACAGAACTGATTCAGGAAAAATGCCTTCCCACTCAAGACAACAGAAAGCACGATCCAAGCAAACCAGCGTGGGTGACCTCCTCTCATTAGACCATGTGTATTTGCGGCCCAGCAAAGGTATTCTTTGATCTCGGTGTCATCCAAAAATCTCCTAAATCTTCCCATCATAGCCCTGTCCAGATTTGCATTATTCTTGTTGGCAGCTTGGTATATAAGGTTGGAATCTCCTGCCACAAGCCAAGGTCCATTGTCCAGGGCCCTACAGTTTCTGAGTTTTTGTAGGAACAACACCTTCTCCTCGTCTCTTTGTGGTCCATAGACTAAGGTGAACCACAAATTACGGTCTTGTCGCTCGGAAAACATGACCGACACATAGTAGGTATCCACCATAGAAGCAACCGCTTGACAAGAGCTACCTTTCCAAGCAATGAGAACGCCCCCCCTAGTATCACTGGCCGGCAATGCAATGTATTTATCATAAGCCGATCCAAACACGAAGGGGAACAAAAACTGGGTCATGCTTGCGATCTTTGTCTCTTGCAAACAGACAATATCGGCGTTGCTGGTACCACTAGTACAGAGAAGGGCTTTAGCCCCGGGCCGTAAGAGCCTTTAGTCCCGGCTATGGAACCGGGGCTAAGGTTTCAGGACTAAATGTCCCACCTTTAGTCCCGGTTGGTAACAGCAACCGGGACTAAAAGGTGCGCCAGGGTGTGCCACCTGGCCTCCACTTTTAGTCCCGGTTGTTGCTACCAACCGAGACTAAAGACTATTTTCTTTTTTATTTTTCTTTTCATTTGGTTTTCCATTTAGGGTTTACAATTATGTTATTGTTATTTTCGAATGCGTATTGTTTGCTGGTAGTTTATGGAACGCGCACCTATAATTTATATAATTTAAAGGATTACATATAAATATACTATAAAACATATATATAATATGTATCTATAGGTCCATAATATAATATGTACACATATGCTTCACGGACAAAGTATTTACAACACAATTTATCTCCGCCACTCAAGCATCGTACAAATGATCATCGTTATTTGGTTTCATCTGCTCCTGAGGGTTGAAGTAGCACTCGCCGCCGGGATCCAGGACTTGGTTGTTAAGAAATCCTGCGATTGTCTCCTGAATTCCTTTTAGGCGCACCGCATCCAACACCTGCTCCTTCAGCCACATCTCCTTTAATAGACATTAAAGAAAAAAGTTAGAGGTATGAATAGGATTTATTAAATAGCAACAAATAAATGAAATAAACTTATTATATATACATGTTACATACTTTTAGGTGCTCAAGATTAGTTCTTTTGGCATACACCGTCATAAACTCGCACACATAGTAGCCACACAAATTGTTACCCGGTGTCTGCCGTAGAACCCACTGAAGTAAGATGGGCTTTGAAAGTGCTGCATTCAACTCTGGACGGTGTTTCTGCACGAACCCAGCCCAAACCCTAGCAAAAAAACGATCATTATTAATTATCCATTACCTAGTTAAAAGAGCAGAATTTAATATATAGAGATCGGAGTTACCCTTGGATAATATCTATCTTTTCTTGGTAATCGTCCTGTGGTTTTCTCAATGAGTCATAGATTACCAATTGACATTGCCAGAGATCAATGACAATTAGTATCCAATGAAAGCTGTATTTGAGTGCATATGTAGGCAAAATTAGTATATATCTTCATATTGATCTGATTAATTAGTTGTCACACCCATATTTTAAGAACAAAATAGGATGCATAAAAGACTCATATGTGCCCCAGGAATAGTCGCACACATAAGTAGACAAATCTCAAATGTACCATTGCAGTGTTTATTACATAGCGAAATATATATTGAATCACATAGTCTCATACAAAAATGATAGCATAAAGTAAACAACGCTCTCGACGGAAGCTCCACACAGGGACACTGTTGACTGGTTGACTCCAAACCTAGTACTCATAACGGTAATCTTCATTCCAGTCATCTTCATTATCATATCCTGAGGTGTTGGGAAATTGCAAGGGTGAGCACATATCGTACTCAACAAGTATAACCAGGGGTTCATGAGGCTCAATTAGCTGACACTGGTTTGACTGCATTTAGCTTTTAATAGTGGATAGCATGTTCATAATTAAATAGCAATTGTCAAGGAAGCATAAATAATCCATTAATCCCATGATCAAGTGTAAGCATAATTAACCTCATAGCATAAACGATAATCAAATGAACATAATAACATAACAAGCTCATCATCTTAATGTAGATGTCCCCAAGGCCGCTCCTGACCGTGAGCTCGGCTAGTATACCAGTTTTACACTCTGCAGAGGTTGTACATCTTTACCCATGAGTCATGATTTACCCTTTCGCCCGAGGTAGCTAATCTCTTAACCCCCTTCCTAGGGAGGTCGGCAGGGATCACTATGAAGCCTTTCAAAAGTTCGTCTAACAAGTTAGGGCCGCAAGGTTTCCTTTGCGCGCAGATATAGAGCCCCCCTTCCGATGGCACAATGACTCGCAGCCTATACTCATGCAGACAGAGGCCACACTATACCCAAAACGGTTCAGCCCCTCCGCCCTTTCGGGTAACCGCTAACAAGCTAGAAAAGGGCTTCATACTGAGCTAAAGCCAGAGCCATAATAGCCCTCATGGTTGCACTGTTATCCCGGGTGATCACGTACAGACAAGATCTCATACAGTTATTTGTCATTCTTTTATGTTCATTGCATAGCTATTAATCATCTTACAAGATCATGGATTATATCAAGCACTAGCACATCTACACCAAATGCATATCAAGTAGGTAGCAAGGAATACAGGTAACAATTGTCTATGATTTTGCTAAGGTCGACAAGGTGATAGCATGCATATGATATATATGTGTACTTAAGTGAATAGGTAACAAGGATGATCCCAAGTTATACTTGCCTTGCTCAAAGCTCTCCTGAGCCTGCTGGTCTTCAAAAGCTAGGTCTTGATCACCAACGTACAGCTCACCGTCTATTCCCAAACATCAATCAACAACACGCAATCCAATGGAGACAATCATACACAAAGCAAACAAGGTATAATTAGAACATTACACCAAACAGTGGTAAAACAAATATAAAAGTTTATCAAAATATTCTACGCAGCGCTACGATCACACAAACGTAAAGTTCACGAAAATCGGAATTAAAACGTGAAAGATATGAATTTTCTAAGATTTCCTATAGAGAAATAATTAATTAAATGCTACTGCAGAATTAAAAAGTTTCAAAACAGTAAACTAATATTTCTAACATGTAGAGCATACAATTACGAACCTGACGCAATTTGAATGGATAAAAACGGAGTTAAAACGAATATTTTATGAGCAAAACAAAATCAGTGGCAATCTTGTAAATAGCAGAAAAAGCATTTTTTTTTCAACCGGCCGTCACCAGCTCCGGTGCGGTGGCTCCATTGCCGGCCGGAAGGAGCTCGCCGGCGACGACGGACTTCTCGATTCCGAGCACCGTTTCGCGAAAGGAAAACACCGGGATGAAGAGGAGCTCACCACGATCTCGTCTAAGCGCTTGGTTGGGTCCGAGAGAGAACGGAGACGCGCGCACCACGGAGAAGGACAAGGTCGGCCCCGGTGAGATCCAACCAAGCTTCACTGGGGCGTCTAGGGCTTGCTTTTTGCGACTTCGATGCAAACAGAGGCTACGGCTTTGGAGGGGAAACTTTATAGGACGTTGGTTGGCGAAAAAGGCAAGGAGATCCCGCTGCTTTCGCGATTGGAAACGGCTGCACAGAGCCCACGTCGAACACGGCGGGAGGTAGGGGAAAGGGGCGCGGCTGACGGGTGGGCCCCGGCCGTCAGCGGGCCATGGAGGGGGAAACGGGTGAGCGCGCACGCGGCCTGGCCGCTGGACCTTTCTCGGGCCGAGAGCGGAAGTGGGCCGGGGTGAGGGGGTGAACTGGCTGGGCGCTGGCTTTCTGTTTTTTTTCTTTTCTGTTTTCTTTTTCCTATTTCTCCTTTGTTTTCTAAAGTCTTTTTGATAAGAGATTTTAAATCCTTATGGGAGAAATACAAAATACATAGACAAAAGCAAGCAAGCAAGTAAATAAATAAATTAATCGCAGCATGAATGCACCACCATGTTTCTAAACTTATAATGAATTGTATATTTTGACCAAAACTATTTTATTTACTAAATTAAATGCTCACCAAAAATGCTTAATTAAATCGAATTAATTCCTATTAATTGAAAACAAATTTTTGGATCTTACAAATTCTACCCCCCTTAAAAGAATCTCGTCCTCGAGATTGAAAGGTGCTTACTCAAACAGGTATGAGTATGATTTCCTCATATCATCCTCTCTTTCCCAAGTTGCCTCTGCTTCCGAATACCGATTCCAGTGTACTAGCAAATTTAATGTCTCTAGTCGAGTAACATACCTGGTAACTTATCTGAAAATTTATCCCCTACCCAGTCCTGAAGATCAACACCATCATCCAGCTGATTCACTGTAGCTGTGGGTGGAGCCTGCACTGCTACATCCACACTGATTCTCTCCCCCTTGGGTGTTGTCACCACTACTACTTTTTCTTTACACTTAATTTCCGTAGCATATTTCTTCATCCAATCCAAACCCAATATCACATCTATGCCTGAGGTTCTCATAACCATGGGACTAACAGGGAAATCTACCCCCCTTAAAGAAAGACTTGCTGAGGGGCAACAATATGAAACTGGTATAGTCCCTCCCGGTGAGTTTACTAGCATATGGGTTTTCAGGGCAACTAGTGGTATGCTATGAGCTCTAACAAATGCTTGTGATATGAATGTATGCGAAGCTCCAGAATCAAATAAAACTGTAGCGGGAATAGAGTTGATACTGAACGTACCCATCATAATCTCCGGTCCCTCTTGTACTGTCTCTGCAGCCACATGGTTCACCTTTGCTCCATGAGAATTAGACTTTTGGTTGTTGTTCTGCTGGTTGAATCTCTCCGGGCAATCATATGACATATGACCTTCTTTCCCACAGCGAAAACACCTAGTAGGGGTATTGGAAGCACTTCTCTTCATAGAGCTGGCATTTGAATTTCCTGAGCGGTGAATCTGCTGACCACTCTGCTGTTGATTAGGATCACGCTGAGGTTGTTGGTTGCGATCCCGTTGACTAACTGGTCCATGGTACCTCTGTTGATCGCCCTGCTGAGAATTGAAACGTTGGCGGTTGTTGCCTCCAGAACCTTGGGCTAGCATCCTTCTCTTCTTGTCTTGGCCTTTTCGCATGTTATCCAACACAATAGCACGGTTCACCAGAGCCTAGAAGGTAGGATATGTGTTTCCAGCTAGTTGCAATCTGAGTTCATAGTAAAGACCTTTCATGAAGAGACGTTTTTTGTCAGCATCCTCTCTAACTTCGTTTGGGGCATAGCGAGCCAACTGCTCAAACATGTCATGATACTCAGCCACAGACATAGAACCCATCCTGAGAGATCTAAATTCTTCCTGCTTGAGCTCCATCATTCCTTCATTGATATGTCGCGCTCTAAAGTCTCTGCAAAATTCCAACCAAGTGACAGGAGGAGCATTGTTGGGACGAGCAGCTTGATATGACTCCCACCATGTCTGCGCTGCTCCCTGAAGTTGACCAGAAGCATACAACACCTTCTCTAAGTCATTGCACTGTGCTATGTTTAGTTGCCTCTCCACAGCACGTAACCAATCATCCGCCTCCATGGGATCCGCTGAGTGTGTAAATACCGGAGGTTTCCCTTCATGAATTCCCCCCGCTTATCTCTCACATGAACAGGTGGTGGTGTTGGTGGAGGTTGTTGTTGTAGGTGTTGCATGAAGACGTGCATCATCTGATTCTGAGTTTGCATAAGTTCCTCCACAGTAATTGGGGCATTGTCACCATTGCCACGGCCTCTACCTCTGCCTCTTCCCCTTGCTGCCATCTGCATTCCAAGGTATATAAACACATCTTTGTAATGTCCAACATGACAATTACAAGAGTTAACCGAATCTGAAATTTTCTGGGTAATATCCAACATCAGCAGATCAGAAAATCAGTAATATCTCGAGTTCCAGAATTCAAAAGGATACATGCTGTACACCGTTGGAAAGATAAAGAAATTGTCTACAACTTTCATTTAGATCATATTACCAGATTCCAACGTGAGGTTAACCAAAAACTGGGTACAACCGAAACTGTTCCAGAATTCCAGACTGCGCAGAAACCTCAACTTTAAACAGTTATCACTCACAGTTCATAACAGATAATAATGTCATTCTTGAGGCATTGGAAAGATATGGAAGTCCACTTGTTTCCAGAAAAATTTGATGAACATTGCACAAACAGATTTTGAGATGTACCAGATTCTTTGCGGACTGCTCCAGAAAACAGCAAAGGACGGAAACAGAATCTTACCCAAACCCAACTATTTAATTCATTAATCCTTATGCCTTAAGCCTATAAACTAAATGAAATTGTAGAGGAAATCCACAAGATCATTGCACTCATTACAAAGATCCAAATCAAGCATAAGCATAATAACAAACCAAACCAAGCATCAAAGGTTCACATTTCAAGCATTAACTCAACTTGCGGTACTATCGTTCTCTTCCTATTAAGGGCAAAGATTCCTAAAATTCTCTTTCAACTATGTAAGCAGGTGGTAAGAGAAGGTTCTAAAAGCATATTCAAAGCAAGGAGTGGGGATGAGAACAAGTCTTTAAGATAAGCAACAAGGTGAAGATGAATAGGATATAGTGTAGAAGAAAATATCAAGGTTTATAGAACAAGGATTTTATAGCAATTTCAAAACCTTATGACGGCCAATTTCTAACTAGGCTTGCGTCCGACAGTCAACAAAGCTTTGATACCAATTTGTCACACCCATATTTTAAGAACAAAATAGGATGCATAAAAGACTCATATGTGCCCCAGGAATAGTCGCACACATAAGTAGACAAATCTCAAATGTACCATTGCAGTGTTTATTACATAGCGAAATATATATTGAATCACATAGTCTCATACAAAAATGATAGCATAAAGTAAACAACGCTCTCGACGGAAGCTCCACACAGGGACACTGTTGACTGGTTGACTCCAAACCTAGTACTCATAACGGTAATCTTCATTCCAGTCATCTTCATTATCATATCCTGAGGTGTTGGGAAATTGCAAGGGTGAGCACATATCGTACTCAACAAGTATAACCAGGGGTTCATGAGGCTCAATTAGCTGACACTGGTTTGACTGCATTTAGCTTTTAATAGTGGATAGCATGTTCATAATTAAATAGCAATTGTCAAGGAAGCATAAATAATCCATTAATCCCATGATCAAGTGTAAGCATAATTAACCTCATAGCATAAACGATAATCAAATGAACATAATAACATAACAAGCTCATCATCTTAATGTAGATGTCCCCAAGGCCGCTCCTGACCGTGAGCTCGGCTAGTATACCAGTTTTACACTCTGCAGAGGTTGTACATCTTTACCCATGAGTCATGATTTACCCTTTCGCCCGAGGTAGCTAATCTCTTAACCCCCTTCCTAGGGAGGTCGGCAGGGATCACTATGAAGCCTTTCAAAAGTTCGTCTAACAAGTTAGGGCCGCAAGGTTTCCTTTGCGCGCAGATATAGAGCCCCCCTTCCGATGGCACAATGACTCGCAGCCTATACTCATGCAGACAGAGGCCACACTATACCCAAAACGGTTCAGCCCCTCCGCCCTTTCGGGTAACCGCTAACAAGCTAGAAAAGGGCTTCATACTGAGCTAAAGCCAGAGCCATAATAGCCCTCATGGTTGCACTGTTATCCCGGGTGATCACGTACAGACAAGATCTCATACAGTTATTTGTCATTCTTTTATGTTCATTGCATAGCTATTAATCATCTTACAAGATCATGGATTATATCAAGCACTAGCACATCTACACCAAATGCATATCAAGTAGGTAGCAAGGAATACAGGTAACAATTGTCTATGATTTTGCTAAGGTCGACAAGGTGATAGCATGCATATGATATATATGTGTACTTAAGTGAATAGGTAACAAGGATGATCCCAAGTTATACTTGCCTTGCTCAAAGCTCTCCTGAGCCTGCTGGTCTTCAAAAGCTAGGTCTTGATCACCAACGTACAGCTCACCGTCTATTCCCAAACATCAATCAACAACACGCAATCCAATGGAGACAATCATACACAAAGCAAACAAGGTATAATTAGAACATTACACCAAACAGTGGTAAAACAAATATAAAAGTTTATCAAAATATTCTACGCAGCTCTACGATCACACAAACGTAAAGTTCACGAAAATCGGAATTAAAACGTGAAAGATATGAATTTTCTAAGATTTCCTATAGAGAAATAATTAATTAAATGCTACTGTAGAATTAAAAAGTTTCAAAACAGTAAACTAATATTTCTAACATGTAGAGCATACAATTACGAACCTGACGCAATTTGAATGGATAAAAACGGAGTTAAAACGAATATTTTATGAGCAAAACAAAATCAGTGGCAATCTTGTAAATAGCAGAAAAAGCATTTTTTTTCAACCGGCCGTCACCAGCTCCGGTGCGGTGGCTCCATTGCCGGCCGGAAGGAGCTCGCCGGCGACGACGGACTTCTCGATTCCGAGCACCGTTTCGCGAAAGGAAAACACCGGGATGAAGAGGAGCTCACCACGATCTCGTCTAAGCGCTTGGTTGGGTCCGAGAGAGAACGGAGACGCGCGCACCACGGAGAAGGACAAGGTCGGCCCCGGTGAGATCCAACCAAGCTTCACTGGGGCGTCTAGGGCTTGCTTTTTGCGACTTCGATGCAAACAGAGGCTACGGCTTTGGAGGGGAAACTTTATAGGACGTTGGTTGGCGAAAAAGGCAAGGAGATCCCGCTGCTTTCGCGATTGGAAACGGCTGCACAGAGCCCACGTCGAACACGGCGGGAGGTAGGGGAA
Source organism: Sorghum bicolor (assembly GCF_000003195.3). Lineage (NCBI taxonomy): Eukaryota > Viridiplantae > Streptophyta > Magnoliopsida > Poales > Poaceae > Sorghum > Sorghum bicolor. The sequence goes on from NC_012874.2 coordinate 61,516,925, forward strand.
AGGGGCGCGGCTGACGGGTGGGCCCCGGCCGTCAGCGGGCCATGGAGGGGGAAACGGGTGAGCGCGCACGCGGCCTGGCCGCTGGACCTTTCTCGGGCCGAGAGCGGAAGTGGGCCGGGGTGAGGGGGTGAACTGGCTGGGCGCTGGCTTTCTGTTTTTTTTTCTTTTCTGTTTTCTTTTTCCTATTTCTCCTTTGTTTTCTAAAGTCTTTTTGATAAGAGATTTTAAATCCTTATGGGAGAAATACAAAATACATAGACAAAAGCAAGCAAGCAAGTAAATAAATAAATTAATCGCAGCATGAATGCACCACCATGTTTCTAAACTTATAATGAATTGTATATTTTGACCAAAACTATTTTATTTACTAAATTAAATGCTCACCAAAAATGCTTAATTAAATCGAATTAATTCCTATTAATTGAAAACAAATTTTTGGATGTTACATTAGTTAAATAGAATGTACACACGATAACGACACTTACTTAAAGTTGTAGGGAAAGAGTATATATCTTTTATCTTTTTGGTTGATCAAGAACCTCCGTAGATTTCTCTCCGTTTGAGTTCTCCATAAGACATACGGGGTCTTGTGGTCTTTGAATACAACATTTGGATCCACAAATCCAATCTCCTTGTCATTTCTAACTCTGAGGTCCCTCATCATGTTTCTGCATATGTATAGCGGGTTTCTGTAATTAGTTATATATATACATGATAAGTTACAGAGACATGAATGAAAGGAAGAATCACTTACAGACAGAAGCAACTCATTAGAGATTTGTCAAGAGCGTCCATGTGGCATAGTTGGTGTAGCTCATTAAATTTAACATAAATAATATCATCACCACGGAAGTAATGATAGTTTTTAATTCGGACACAAATATAGTCATCTGCTTTTTTGACACACGCTTCCATGTACCATTTGTTTAGCATGTACATTTGCGTTCCAAGCTTGCTGAGGGCCGCAGGGTTGTATAAACTCTTGCCATATGTATATTCCTTCTGCCAATGATCAATTTGTTGAGCACTTTCAATTGGTGCCCCCGCTATCATTTGGGCTAAGCTAAGACCAATTTCCGCAAAAAAAATTTCAAGCTCATCAAATTTTAAATCTGCCGGTATCTGCTGGTCTAGCACGTCAATGTTTGAACCATATTCATTTCCAATGACTAGCGAGGGCACTGATTGCTTTGATTGTTCCCCGAGCTGTGCTACACCCTTGCGTGCTCTTTTCTCTTTCTTCTTCTCTTCTTCTATGGATTTCCTTAAAGTGCGATCATAGTCCGATAAAGATGATGATTCTTTCTGAGCTTCACGCCTCTTTTTTTTGTTCAGCCTCAACCCTTTGTCGTAGATCTTGTGGCCATAGTAAGAGGTACGGTTTCTTAGGGTTTCGCTTGGCTTCTCTTTCAGTCTTAAGTTTCTTGAAGAAACTATCCACGTCTGATTTTACTGAAGCATTTAGTTCTGCATTAGTCTTCTCATAGGACAGCTTCTTAGGAATGATAGCTTGTTTCTTTTCGGAGGCTTTCTTTTTTGGCGGCGGGGCGGCCGACACATTTGATTATGTGTCCGGCCTCTTCTTTCGTGCTGGAGCCACGTGTGGAGGCGATGGGGCGGCCGGTGGCGGTGTTGGAGCCCGAGGAGGCGGCGTTGGAGCCCTAGGTGGCGTTGGAGCCCTAGGTGGCGGTGTTGGAGCCTGAGGTGGCGGTGTTGGAGCCCGAGGTGGCGGTGTTGGAGCCCTAGGTGGTGGCGTTGGAGACCGAGGCGATGCAGCCGTGTCTTGCACTCCCTCGTCATCACCCACAGCACTATGACATGTCGGTGACCACCTGTGAAAACAAAAGGTATATGAGTAAACTGCTAACTAAGAGAATGCAAAATAAATTTAGTGAACAAATGTATAGTCAATTTTCATCCACACCTAGGATTAGATTCGTGACAAGGAGGTGGTGGTAGACTACTAGGTGATGCCCCAGGAATAATGATGTAGCACTTGCGCCAACAAATAAAAGTCTTCTCTACTTCTCCTAGAGTCTTCTCTCCATCACCTCCTTCTATCTCAAGATGCACACATTACTGAAGCCTTTGACAACTCTATCCACCGAGACACTAGCATATCTAGGTGGAACTATCGCCCCATGGATTCTTGGTGTCCTCGTAGGGTCAACAGGAGTTACAACACCGACAGCAACCATGACTGTGGCAGTCCCCTGTGGAATGTGCAGCTCACATGTTGTCAGAGGTTCAGTGATGTCATCCACCGGAAAGTGCAGCCCCACGTCGTCTTGAATAGTTGGCATCTCTGTGGAAGCGCAACTACTTTTCAACTGACCGGGGGGGCTATTGTTGACTCTAGGCTCTGATGCAGTTTGCCCTTGTATAGAACTTACTGCAATCTACACTTGTCTTTTGATCTCCTCATTCATTCTCTCTTCAAGCGCTTTCTCTCGCGCTATCGCTTCACGAGCCGCTTCGTGTGACTCAATCACCATTGCCTCCAACCTATGCAACCGCTCTGCTTCCTCTTCCTTCTTTCGTTGGCGGCTTCTATAAGTCGGTCTATCTTTAGGGAAGCAATGCTCCCATGATACCTCCCCATAGCCTCTGGTTCGCCCACCGTGTTCAGCAGTCTCCAGGGCGTATGTCAGCTCATCCTTTTCTCTATTTGGCTGCCAGGTGCCGCTTTCAACTAATCCTCTAGCATAGGCCATTCTCTGTCCTACTCTCTCGAGCTTTTCGCTGTACACTATCTTTTCGGTCTCTAGGTCTATGGTTCCCCATGACCAAAGAACCAATACTTGGCGCGCTCAGGCCAGTGCATTGAATCTGGTTCGATCCCTCTCCCAAGAATCTCCTGTTCCAGCTTTTGCCACTTAGGAATAGCAGTCCTGTAGCCACCTGAACCCAAGTGATGGTGGTATTTCTTTTGTTTAGCATTTTCTTGATTCTTGATCATCCGTGTCTGACCCTCTTCTAAGTTCTTAAACTCTACGAACTCATCCCAAAAAGGCCTCAACTTGACGTAGGCCTTGTTGGTGAAATCTGGTGTCCGGCCTTGTGCAACAAAAGTCTTGTATAATGTCTTCTTCCAAGCCTGAAATTGTTTGGCCATCTTCTGCATAGCCTAGATTTTAACCTTCTCCTTCAAAGCTTCATCCTATGTATCGAGCGTGAAATGTTGAAGGATATCTTGCCAAATCAATTCCTTGTCACGATCTGAGACAAAACTAATATTAGGGTTATCTTTCCGTTGCCTCCATTCACGAGCACTGACCGGGAGCCTGTCCCTTACAAGGTAGCCACAGTGCGCAACAAATTTTTTAGAATTAGCCCCAAGTACTTGTCCTGTACCCTCATCGAATGCCGACATAATGTACCGACCCTCCAAAGGCTTCTTCGGGCCGCGCACTTTTCTACTCTTCTCAGAAGTTGTCGCTGATTTAGAGGGCTACACAAACAAGTATAAATATATTAGTTTAAATGTTATTTATTTTAATTTCATATATATACTAGATAGATTGTAGATAGACCTGATCAGGATTGTCTCCCACAAGTTCTTCATAATCAGCAAAGTACTGACTCCCATCATCTTCGCCTTGGGAATCTGGATTGGCGCCGCTGTTGATTAGGTCCATCATTGCATCATCCATGTTGTCATTCGGATTGGCCATTTCTGCAAATTGGACGCCAAGTTATTAGCATTTATGTCTCAAGTAAATTTATAGTGGATACATATTAATGAAAAAATTTTATTTGTAACCATTTGAGGTTTGCAAAAAAAATCATATTTGTAACTTTGCTTATCAGATTAAGACTTATTTGATAAGTCAAAATATTTTAACAACAATTTCATGAAAAATCTAATGATAATTGGTGGATACATAAATATTATTATTCTATCATATAAATTTGATTAAATTTGAGATACTTTGACTCTACAAGGTTCATGGAATGATTAACAATTTGAGATTGCGGTAGCTCGTAAGAAATAATACAATTGAGTTCACTGCGCGTTAGAACAATCTAGAAACGTGTACGTTTCGCGAGCGCGTGTGTTTGGTCGATCAGAATATGACAAGTGTAGATGTCGGAGTACGTTTTGGCGAGAGGTACTTCGGCAGGCGTTTGGGAACGAGATTTTTATCATGCGTTTGGGAACAGATTCATAGTTTTGATTCAAATAAAATTCACTAAAATGATTTTTAATTCATACAACATATCATCTCATTCGTACAGTACAAAAAATTAGCCTGCAGATCACCACATTCGTACAACATATCACCGCATTATGGGAGAACAAGAACAAATATATAGTAAAAAATCATTAAGTGCTAGTTTTCTAAACAAAAACACATAGCCTGCAGATCGAACACATAGTCTGCAAATCTTTCAACAAACATCCAGCACAATGTTGCCACCTTCGTTCTGTGCAATCCACACACAATGTAAGTTAATCAAGGCATTCATGCATTATTAGCAATTCTGGACATACATGCAACAGTTGCGTAAATAAATCATAACAAGATCACACATAGCAATATACCGCAAGCCATCAAATTTTAACAGCAGCTATTGAAAGCCCTAGTTTGGTTTTGGATAATTGATGAAACCCTAGTACTAACCTCTATGCTAAGTGTGTGTAGACTTAATGAGGTTGGTACATGCCAAGTGATGGAGCAAGAGATGATCATGGTGATGATTGTGATGACCTCAAGATGATCAAGTGCTCAACTTGGAAAAGAAGAAAGAGAAAAACAAAACCCTATGGACATCAAGGCAAAGGTATTGCCTAGGGTTTTGGTTTTGGTGATCAAGACCCCATAGAGGGTGTGATCACATTTAGGATAGATAGCCGTACTATAAAGAGGGGAATTCTTTGGCTAAGCGGTTATCGAGTGCCACTAGGTGTCATTGTTCATGTGCATGCATTTAGAACCTAGTGAGCTAACTTAACTCCTTCGAAGAAAATGTTTGTGAAAATGCTAACACACGTGCACTTGTTGGTTCACACGTTGTGGTGTTGGCACACTTTGAGAAGGGAGTTGAAGTTTCAAAGGTAGAGAGAGGATGGGTTCCTCTGTCCCTCCCGCCGAGCTTGCTCGGCGGGATTCGGCGCTTTTTGAGAAAATGAAGTGCATTTTTTCTATTGCGCCGGTGGGAAATTTGGAGAAGTCGCGGGAGTGTTTCTCGCTAAGAAGACACTCACCGGACGCTGGCTTCTGGAGCACCGGACGCTGAGTCTGAGCGTCTGGTGCAGACAGTGCCTGGCCCAATTAGGGTAAGGCACCGGACGCTGGCTTGAGCGTCCGGTGGTGCGCGTCCGGTGTGCGGGCATTTTGCGACCCTCTCTGCGCATGGGTCCGGTGAGCACCGGACGCTAAGGGTGCGTCCGGTGGTGTGCGTCCAGTGTGAGGAGGTTTTGCAAACCTCTCTGCGCTTGAGTCCGGTGAGCACCGGACGCTCAGGGTGCGTCCGGTGACTTGCGTCCGGTGACCCTGCGAGTTTGCGGAGCTCTCTGCGCATGAGTCCGGTGTGCACCGGACGCGTCCGGTGCCAACCTGCTCAGCGTCCGGTGCTCTGCAGGTTACCGTTAGACTCTGACACGCGGCTGACGTTGGAGCACCGGACGCTGGTGTTGAGCATCCGGTGCCCCTTTAAGAGCGTCCGGTGACCACGTATTTCGCCCAGTGAAAGAGCCAACGGCTCTATTTGTTTGAGAGGTCTATAAATAGTTGTTGGCCGGCTTAGGGCTCATACTCTTGGCATTCTAACATACTTGACATCCTTGTGAGCCTAAGCAAACACCTCCCACTCATCTCCTTCATAGATTAAACATCTTTGTGAGATTGGGAGTGATTCCAAGTGCATTTGCTTGAGTGATTGCATCTAGTGGCACTTGGGGATCATTTTAGCTGCGGTTTTCTTGTTACTCTTGGTGGTTGCCGCCACCTAGACGGCTTGGAGCAGCGGAGGAGGATTGACACGAGTTGGTGATTGTTCGTGGCCATCTCCCGGTGATTGTGAGAGGTTTGTGCCTACCTCGGCGGATTGCCAAAGGCAACATTAGTGGATTGCTCGTGTCATTGAGCTACCTCACTTGTGGGTAGGTTCTTGTGGTGTCCTAGTGAGGACGAGGTTCGTGCTACACCTCTTAGCCACCGAACCACCAAGTGTTGGTCGACACAACGGGGACGTAGCGTGCCGACAAGCACGTGAACCTCGGGAGAAAAATTGTGTGTCTCCATTGTGATTGTTCATTGGATTTCTCCCAGTGATTGGACTTCATATTATTGATTGGTTCATCCCCTCTACGTGGCGGTATAAAGTTCAAACCATCTCTTTTACATTCCCGCAAACTAGAGTAGCTTACTTACTTGTAGAGAAACTTTAGGTAGCTTTCTAGTGTAAGTAGTGACATAGCTCTTGTGTGCCTAGTGATTATATCAACTAGAATTGTTGGATAGGTGGCTTGCAAACACCCGATTAGAGCTAGAGCAAAAAGCTTCGCTTTGTTATTTACTAACCTCTTGCTCTAGTGAGTTTGTAGAATTTTTAAATAGGCTATTCACCCCCCTCTAGCCATATTAGGACCTTTCAAGTGGTATCGGAGCCATGGTCACCGTTTGTGAAGGCTTAACAACCTCGGTGCTCAAATTATGGCTCAAATAGTGTTCAACCATGTTGGGGGCAAACCACCGTTCTTTGATGGCACAAGTTCTTTTGACTATTGGAAGAGAAAGATGAAAATGTATCTTGGATCAATAAATGATAGAGTGTGGGAAGTCACCGAAAATGACTTTGTGATACTTGATCCGGCTAACCCCACCGACAATGAGAGAGCAAACAAGCAATGCAATACTATGGCTCTCAACACAATATACAATGGCATTGATTCAAAAGTATTTGAACAAGTCAAAGATCTTGAGAAGGCAAGTGAAGTGTGGACAAGACTAGAAGAAACATATGAGGGCACTACAACGGTAAAAAGTGCCAAGTTATACATGCTCAAGGACAAGCTTTCAAACTTCAAGATGAAGGATGATGAGTCAATTCCGGAGATGTTCTATAGGCTCCAAGTCATCATCAATGATCTCAAGGGCCTTGGTGAGAAAGTGAAGGATGAGGATTTCATTCACAAGTTCTTAATGTGCTTGCCCAAGAGATTCAAGACATTGAGAACAATCATCTTTAGAGGTGGATTGACCGGTGTATCTCCCAATGAGGTACTTGGAGATGTCATGACCGAAGATCAATACAATGACAACGATGATGATGAGGTCATGAAGAAGGATGATGATGATAAGAAGAAGAAGAGTGTAGCATTCAAAGCTAGCTCTTCATCCAAGAGCAAGAACAAGGGCAAGGCCAAGAAGGAAGAATCAAGTGATGAGGAGTGCTCCAATGATGATAGTGATGATGAAGCACTAGCACTCTTTGTCCGCAAGTTTGGCAAGATGATGAAGAAGAAGGGCTACCATACAAGAAAGAGAAGGGACAACTCCAAGAACAAGGAGTATGTGAGGCTATGCTACAAGTGCAAGAGCCCCGATCATATTGTGGCGGATTGTCCTTACAATAGTGATCATGATGAGCATGAGAAGAAGAACAAGAAGGAGAAGAAAGAAAAGAAAGAGAAGAAGATGGTTTTCAAGAAGAAGAAGAAGAAGAAGGGTGGATCCTATGTTGTGACATGGGATAGTGATGCCTCTTCGGATGATGATTCAAGTGATGATGACAAAGCATCCAAGAAGAAGGCACTTGCTAGCTTTGCTATCAACAACAAGCCATCACTCTTCGACACTCCTTCATGCTTCATGGCCAAGGGCCACAAGGTACAATATGATGAGAGTGAAAGTGAAAGTGAACATGAACATGATAGTGATAGTGATGATGAAAATGAATTCACTAATGAACAACTCATGGACATGCTAGAACAAGCCGATTCACTTATTCAATCTAAAAACAAGAAGTGCAAAGAATTGACCAAGAAGTTAAAAGCTCTTGAGCAATCCTTTGATGAGCTCAATGCTAATCATGAGAGGCTAGTGGAAGCCCATGAGAAGCTTGGCAAGGCTCACACCAAGCTTGAGAAAGCTCACTCCTTGTTGTTAGAAGAGAACAAGGAAAAGGTTGTTATATCATGTGATGTGGGCACAACATGTGACTTAATTAAGGAATCACCCAACCCACCTATTGTTGTTGCCACTAACTCTTCTTGTAGGTCTTCATCCACCACCACCAACTCTACCTCTACTTCTAGTGTTAGTGTCACTTGTGATGCTTCACTAAAGGTTGAGAATGAGACTCTCAAGAGAGAGGTGGATGAGCTCACTCACGCCCTAGGCAAGGCCTATGGTGGTGAGGCCCGCTTGCTAAAGTGCTTGGGTAGCCAAAGGTTTTCTCTCAACAAAGAGGGATTAGGCTATACCCCCAAGAAAGGCAAGAAAGCCTTTGCAACTCACAAGCCTAGCTTTGTGAAGAGCAATGGTCGGTATTACAACAAATGCAAGCAAGTTGGGCACCTAGAGCTTAATTGCAATAAAATGAACAAGAACAAGAAAATTGCTAATGTACCTTACATTCCTTTTGATTCTTGTTATGTGCTTACCAAGGGTGAGAAGGGTGTGCATGCTAAGTTTGTTGGTACACCAATTGTGGGTCCAAAGAAGAAGGCCATTTGGGTACCAAAAAGCTTAGTCACTAACCTCCAAGGACCCAAACAAGTATGGGTACCTAAGAAACATTGATTTGTTTTGTAGGTAAACTATAAAGCCGGAGGAAGGCATTGGGTGCTTGATAGTGGGTGCACACAACACATGACCGGTGATGCAAGAATGTTCAATTCAATCAATCCAAACGATGACAATGGTGTTGATAGTATCACATTTGGTGACAATGGCAAAGGCAAGGTCAAAGGGCTTGGTAAAATTGCTATATCCAATGACTTGAGCATTTCCAATGTGCTACTAGTAGAGAGCTTGAACTTCAACTTGCTATCCGTAGCTCAACTTTGTGATCTTGGTTTCAAATGCATATTTGGAGTTGATGATGTAGAGATCATAAGTGTAGATGGCTCAAACTTGATATTCAAAGGCTTTAGATATGAGAATCTATACTTGGTTGATTTCAATGCTAGTGAAGCTCAATTGTCAACATGCTTGCTCACTAAATCTAGAATGGGTTGGTTATGGCATAGAAGGCTTGGTCATGTTGGAATGAAACAATTGAACAAGTTAGTTAAACATGATCTTGTTAAAGGCTTGAAAGATGTGACATTTGAGAAAGACAAGCTTTGTAGTGCATGTCAAGCCGGAAAGCAAGTTGGCAACACTCATCCAAAGAAGAGCATCATGAGTACATGCAAGGCATTTGAGTTGTTGCACATGGATCTATTTGGACCAACCACATACACAAGCATTGGTGGAAATAAATATGGATTTGTGATAGTGGATGATTTCACAAGATACACATGGGTATTCTTTCTTAGTGACAAGAGTGATGCTTTTGCAACCTTCAAATCATTTGTCAAGAGAATACACAATGAGTTTGAAACAACCATCAAGAAAGTGAGAAGTGACAATGGAAGTGAATTCAAGAATACAAGAGTTGATGAGCTTTGTGATGAATTTGGCATTGGGCATCAATTCTCGGCCAAGTACACTCCACAATCAAATGGTCTTGTTGAGAGGAAGAATAGAACCTTGATTGACATGGCAAGATCAATGTTGAGTGAATACAATGTTAGTCATTCTTTTTGGGCCGAAGCAATCAACACGGCTTGCTACTATAGCAACCGACTCTATTGTCACCCAATGATGGAGAAGACTCCATATGAGCTCTTGAATGGAAGAAAGCCCAACATTGCATATTTTCGGGTTTTTGGTTGCAAATGCTACATATTGAAGAAAGGCACTAGATTGAGTAAATTTGAAAAGAAATGTGATGAAGGTTTCTTGCTTGGTTACTCTACTACTAGCAAGGCTTATAGAGTGTGGAATTTGGCTAGTGGTACTCTTGAAGAAGTGCATGATGTTGAATTTGATGAAACCAATGGCTCTCAAGAGGAAGATGAGAATCTAGATGATGTGAGAGGCACTCAATTGGCCGATGCAATGAAGAATATGGACATTGGTGATTTAAGGCCTAGAGAAGTGATTGATGTTGAAGATGACAAAGATCTAGTACTTCCTACCTCTAATGTGCAAGAAAGTGGTTCTCATGATCAAAATCAAGCTAGTACAAGTGGTACTCAAGTGCAAGATCAACAAGCTAGTACATCATCTCATGATCAACCAAGTGCAAGCAATCAAGTGCAAATACTCCAACCAACAAACATTGCAAGAGATCATCCATTGCATCATATCATAGGTGACATTCAAAGAGGAGTGCAAACTAGATCAAGACTAGCATCATTTTGTGAGCATTTCTCCTTTGTGTCTCACATTGAGCCAAAGAAGATTGATGAAGCATTGAGATATGTTGATTGGGTTAATGCTATGCATGAAGAGCTTAATAATTTCAAGAGAAATCAAGTATGGGAATTAGTTGAGAGGCCTAGTGATCATAATGTCATTGGTACTAGATGGGTCTTTTGCAACAAACACGATCAAGATGGGATAGTTGTAAGGAACAAAGAAAGATTGGTAGCACAAGGCTATACTCAAGTTGAAGGTCTTGACTTTGGTGAAACATATGCCCCGGTTGCAAGATTGGAAGCAATTAGGATCTTGTTGGCCTATGCTTGTGCTCATAACATCAAGCTATACCAAATGGATGTCAAGAGTGCATTTCTCAATGGCTATATCAATGAAGAAGTCTATGTTGAGCAACCTCCCGGTTTTGAAGATGACAAGAAACCCAACCATGTTTACAAGCTAAGAAAGGCATTGTATGGTTTGAAGCAAGCACCTAAAGCATGGTATGAGAGATTGAGAGATTTATTACTCTCTAAAGGTTTCAAGATGGGAAAGGTTGACACCACTCTCTTCACCAAGAAGATTGGCAAAGACTTGTTTGTGTTGCAAATATATGTTGATGATATCATATTTGGATCAACCAACCAAGAATTTTGTGAGGAGTTTGGCAACATGATGGCTAATGAGTTTGAGATGTCAATGATTGGAAAGCTTAGTTACTTCCTTGGTCTTCAAATCAAGCAATTGAAGAATGGAACATTTGTAAGTCAAGGCAAGTACATAAAAGACATGCTCAAGAAGTTTGGAATGGATGATGCAAAATCAATTAGCACTCCAATGGGAACAAATGGAAGCCTAGATAGTGATACAAGTGGAAACATGGTGGATCAAAAGTTGTATCGGTCTATGATTGGAAGCCTACTCTATGTGACCGCATCAAGACCGGATGTCATGTTTAGTGTATGCATGTGTGCAAGATTTCAAGCCTCACCAAGAGAAAGTCATTTGAAAGCAACAAAGAGAATATTGAGGTACTTAAAGCATACACAAAATGTTGGTTTGTGGTATCCCAAAGGTGCGAAGTTTGAACTTGTTGGATATTCCGATTCGGACTATGCGGGATGCAAAGTTGAAAGAAGAAGCACATCGGGCACATGTCAACTATTGGGAAGATCACTTGTCTCATGGTCATCCAAGAACCAAAATAGTGTTGCACTATCAACCGCCGAAGCGGAGTACATTGCGGCCGGTAGTTGTTGTGCACAAATTCTATGGATGAAGGCAACATTGAAGGATTTTGGAATCAACTTCAAGCAAGTGCCATTACTATGTGACAATGAAAGTGCCGTGAAGCTCACCAACAATCCGGTTCAACATTCAAGAACAAAGCACATAGATGTCCGCCATCATTTCATAAGAGATCATCAACAAAAAGGGGACATTTGCATTGAGAGTATAGGCACTGATGATCAACTTGCCGATATATTCACCAAGCCACTTGATGAGAAGAGGTTTTACAAGCTAAGGAATGAATTGAACATACTTGACTTCTCAAATATGTGTTGATGCACCCCCACTTTATGACATGCCTCTCCTTCGAGCAAAGCAAGGTAAAATTGTTTGACATGTCATCCATGCTATGCTGAGGACTTGCTTAGTGCATCTAGTCATTCCTTACATGTCTTAGGCTCATTCATGAAAATCAAATGAATTTGATGCTTGTATGGTACCACTATTGCTTCTATGCTTGACTTGATCTAGTGGTAGCATATGACATGTTTATGGGCTTGCAATCCTAGTGTTTGATCTAGAATATGAGCTATAAGTGTTTAACTCAACATGGTACAAGATAACCCTTATTTGGAGGTGTGAAGAAGCTTGTCCTTGGATCAAACCGAGTTAAATATCTTAGGCAAGTAATCTAGATTGGACCAATTTGGTAAAATAATCTCACTTCACATGGTTTCACACTAACCTATCTAAAATTTGAGCTCACCTTTTGTGGTCATTGATGACAAAGGGGGAGAAAATTTCCCAAAGTTTCCAAAGATTTAAGATAGGGGAGTAACATGATAAAAGAAGGGGATCAATTAAAATTTTGAAGCACACAAGTAGGGGGAGCAAGCTCATAAACTTGTATGTTGCATTTGTATGTGCATCACATATGTTTGCTTGCATTTGCATTAGCTTTAGAAGCCTTCTCTCCAATACCTTGCTTGTGTGGTGTATGCTAGTTGTAGGCTTGATTGTTGAAATGAAGAACTAGCATGTATAGGTAGTGTAACTAGACTTTTAGTTACTTCACAAGTGGTACTAGAACCTTGTTTATAATGTTGATCTCACGGGGTGTTCTAGTTTTGTGAATGTCTAGTTACTAATGGTGCTAAGGATGGTGTACATTGGCAACTCCGATTGGTATCACGCTTCAAAGGTCCATTCTTTACACCTTAGCATCATTTGGTAGAAATTGACTCCTATATTTCCTATTCAAGCATATGTGCAAGCTTTCAAATCCAAACTCTTAGCACATATGTAGGGGGAGCAATTGCTACCAATTCGGGTTTATGAAACTTGTCCACAACCTTTGCACATGGTAAATTGCTTGGACAAGCAACATGAATCCAATAAATTTTTATTGAAAATCTTTGTAAAAAGGGTTGTCATCAATTACCAAAAAGGGGGAGATTGAAAGCCCTAGTTTGGTTTTGGATAATTGATGAAACCCTAGTACTAACCTCTATGCTAAGTGTGTGTAGACTTAATGAGGTTGGTACATGCCAAATGATGGAGCAAGAGATGATCATGGTGATGATTGTGATGACCTCAAGATGATCAAGTGCTCAACTTGGAAAAGAAGAAAGAGAAAAACAAAACCCTATGGAGATCAAGGCAAAGGTATTGCCTAGGGTTTTGGTTTTGGTGATCAAGACACCATAGAGGGTGTGATCACATTTAGGATAGATAGCCGTACTATAAAGAGGGGAATTCTTTGGCTAAGCGGTTATCGAGTGCCACTAGGTGTCATTGTTCATGTGCATGCATTTAGAACCTAACTTAACTCCTTCGAAGAAAATGTTTGTGAAAATGCTAACACACGTGCACTTGTTGGTTCACACGTTGTGGTGTTGGCACACTTTGAGAAGGGAGTTGATGTTTCAAAGGTAGAGAGAGGATGGGTTCCTCTGTCCCTCAGGGTGCGTCCGGTGACTTGCGTCCGGTGACCCTGCGAGTTTGCGGAGCTCTCTGCGCATGTCCGGTGCCAACCTGCTCAGCGTCCGATGCTCTGCAGGTTACCGTTAGACTCTGACACGCGGTTGACGTTGGAGCACCGGACGCTGGTGTTGAGCGTCCGGTGCCCATTTAAGAGCGTCCGGTGACCACGTATTTCGCCCAGTGAAAGAGCCAACGGCTCTATTTGTTTGAGGGGTCTATAAATAGTTGTTGGCCGGCTTAGGGCTCATACTCTTGGCATTCTAACATACTTGACATCCTTGTGAGCCTAAGCAAACACCTCCCACTCATCTCCTTCATAGATTAAACATCTTTGTGAGATTGGGAGTGATTCCAAGTGCATTTGCTTGAGTGATTGCATCTAGTGGCACTTGGGGATCATTTTAGTTGCGGTTTTCTTGTTACTCTTGGTGGTTGCCGCCACCTAGACGGCTTGGAGCAGCGGAGGAGGATTGGCACGAGTTGGTGATTGTTCGTGGCCATCTCTCGGTGATTGTGAGAGGTTTGTGCCTACCTCGGCGGATTGCCAAAGGCAACATTAGTGGATTGCTCGTGTCATTGAGCTACCTCACTTGTGGGTAGGTTCTTGTGGTGTCCTAGTGGGGACGAGGTTCGTGCTACACCTCTTAGCCACCGAACCACCAAGTGTTGGTCGACACAACGGGGACGTAGCGTGCCGGCAAGCACGTGAACCTCGGGAGAAAAAATGTGTGTCTCCATTGTGATTGTTCATTGGATTTCTCCTGGTGATTGGACTTCATATTATTGATTTGTTCATCCCCTCTACGCGGCGGTATAAAGTTCAAACCATCTCTTTTACATTCCCGCAAACTAGAGTAGCTTACTTACTTGTATAGAAACTTTAGGTAGCTTTCTAGTGTAAGTAGTGACATAGCTCTTGTGTGCCTAGTGATTATATCAACTAGAATTGTTGGATAGGTGGCTTGCAAACACCCGATTAGAGCTAGAGCAAAAAGCTTCGCTTTGTTATTTACTAACCTCTTGCTCTAGTGAGTTTGTAGAATTTTTAAATAGGCTATTCACCCCCCCTCTAGCCATATTAGGACATTTCAGCTATATGAATGAAATATCTACACTTTTGTTATAAACAAAATTCCCAGAAAACATCATTTAAATAATGCAATCTAAATAATTCTATAAACTGACTAGAAACAACAATTTCTCTGTTGTGCTCACCGGCGGCGCAAATGATCTAGTGGGAACAAACATCAGTGTGGAGACTGCAAATGATCTAGTGGCAACAAACACGAAAAAAATCCACATCGTTCTCTGTTGTGCTCACCGACGGTGCGGGCCTTCTTTGGCCGGAGAGGAGAAGACGGCCGAGGGTGGGGAGGCGGTTGGCCGAGGGCGAGGAGGCGGCAGCGGGGGGCGGGGGGTGCGCGCGGCCGGCCGGGGCGTCGCCGGCGGAGAAGTAGGCGGCATGGATTATTCACCATTACATCGAATTATTTTAAAAAAAAAAATTCTCTATTTTTTATTTATTTATGCTTACAACAATATTCACCATTACATCGGATTATCTCTAACAACTTTGTATTCAAATTTTTTTCATTTCAAGTCATCAAATGGGTCATTTGACCAAGTTTGACCAAAGTCAAAGCATTGGTTTTTAAAAACACACACTTTGACCGAACCCATATGGTCCCAAATGGAAAAGTAATGAATACAAAGTTTGTTGCACTCATCAAGTTCTACATTTTGTCTAATGGTCAACTTTTCTTTTGGAAAAGTTTGAACCACTCAATTTTGAATTTTGATAGAATTCATAGCCACGCATCGGTTTTTGGAACCCTAGATGGTCTCGAACGGAAAAGTCATGAATACCAATATTGTTCCACTCATCAAAATCTACATTTAATACATAGACTATTTTTGCATTTGACAAAGTGTTGCGAAGGTGTAGTTCAAAATCCACAATTGACACATGTAGTTTCATATAGTTTGTGTGAGATTCAAGAATTGGTGGGTATTGTCAACTTAAACTCACTCAAATGGAAAAATTGTCTATATAAAAAGTTTAGATCTTGATGATATCTAACAGCTTGGTATTCAATTTTTTTTTTCATTTTAAGTAATTTAGTTTGTCATTTGACCAAGTTTGACCAATACCCATCTTGGATTTTGAACAAATGTGCTTAGGATTGGCTCAAATTTATTCAAATGGAAAAATGGACAATATATCAAATGTAGATCTTGATGATCTCTAACAACTTTGTATTCAAATTTTTTTCATTTCAAGTCATCAAATGGGTCATTTGACCAAGTTTGACCAAAGTCAAAGCATTGGTTTTTAGAAACACACACTTTGACCGAACCCTATATGGTTCCAAATACAAAAGTAATGAATACAAAGTTTGTTGCACTCATCAAGTTCTACATTTTGTCTTATGGTCAACTTTTCTTTTGAAAAAGTTTGAACCACTCAATTTTGAATTTTGATAGAATTCATAGGCACGCATCAGTTTTCGGAACCCTAGATGGTCTCGAACGGAAAAGTCATGAATACCAATATTGTTCCACTCATCAAAATCTACATTTAATATATAGACCATTTTTGCATTTGACAAAGTGTTGCGAAGGTGTAGTTCAAAATCCACAATTGACACATGTAGTTTCATATAATTTGTGTGAGATTCAAGAATTGGTGGGTATTGTGAACTTAAACTTTCTCAAATGGAAAAATTGTCTATGTAAAAAGTTTAGATCTTGATGATATCTAACAACTTGGTATTCAAAATTTTTTCATTTTAAGTAATTTATTTTGTCATTTGACCAAGTTTGACCAAGTTTGACTATTTTTGCATTTGATAAATAATTGACACATCTCTTATAATAGCAAACTTAAATGTCATTTCATTATTTGAAATGATATAAAATAAGAAAAACTAATATAAACATCTTAAGTTACAATTGTCACATACACATACTATATTGCAATCTATTTATTAGGCGGGCACAATAGTGATCTTCTTTTTGACGTATGTTCCTTGGTCATGATCTTGACGTAACTGTAATACCCGATTTTAAGGACAAAACCAGATATGCACCATATGTGAGTTTTAGAAACCAAATCTCACATATAGCTACAAATAAGGGGTAATATAAAAAGACAATGCATAAATTATTATATAACGTACATAATAAATTAGAGATAACCTTAAGCAGCAAACAACGGAAGATAACTCCAACTTCGGGTATTAACTCCACTCTACAGGATCCAACTGACTGGTTGATCACAAGCCTAAACCATCTCCTGAAGTGTGGGGGAAATAGCAAGAGTGAGTCCATGTCGAACTCCACAAGTATAGCAACTAGATTGTATAGCTCCCACAATCTCATGATCAATGTGACATAAATAATGTAAAGCATTAAATAATAAATAATGGGCATATTTAACACACAAGAATCATCATCGTCGATGCAAGAATCCCCAAGGCCGCTCATGACCGTGAGCACAGCTAGTATACCAGTTTTACACTCTGTAGAGGTTGTACATCTTTACCCATGAGTCATAATTTACCCTTTCGCCCGAGGTGATCAGCCTCTTAACCCACTTCTAAGGAAGGTCGGCAGGGATCACTATGAAGCCTTTCAAAGGTTTCGTCTAACAAGTTAGGGCCATTAGATTCACTCGGCAGGCAGATATAGAGCCCCCCCTTCCATGGCACATAACCCGCAACCTATACACACGGACAGAGGCCACACTATACCCAACGTGTCTAGCCATTCTTACGCCATTTAAGGTAACCGCTAACAAGCTAGAAAAAGGTCCTCATATTGAGCTAAAGCCAGAGCCATTATAGCCCTCATGGTTGCACTGTTGTCCCGGTTATCACTTACAGATAAATCATCAAGTGGCTAAAAAGTCATTTTTATCATTTATTACTTAACATTAATCTAGTCACAGGATCATGGTCACAGAAATAAAATCCAAATGCTATACTTGCCTTAGTCCAAATGCTATACTTGATTCTACTGGTCTTACTAGTTGTCTAAGGCTCTAATCTTGATCACTGAAGCACTCTTGTTCACCACGGATTGCTCACCGTCTAAATTCGATCATCAACACACAAACAATTGGAGACAACATACACGAAGCAAACAAAGCTACAATTAGAACAGTACACCAAACATGTAAAAACAGTATAAAGAGTTCATAAAAAGATTCTACGCAGCGCTACGATCTCACAGACGTAAAGATCACGAAAATCGGAGTTAAAACGTAGACGTTATGAATTTTCGAGAGAAATATCATGTTAAGTCAATTTGTATTTTAAATTAGAAAAATCAAGATAAACTAATTATATTTTATTTATAATCCAATTGCATAATTATTATTCAAGTTAGGATTTAAACCATGAAATTAAATAGACAGTCTATGTAATTATTAAGAATATCTTCAGGATATATAAAGGATGGATTTTCTTGAATTGAGAAATAATAGAAAATAGTGATTTATTATGCATGAATGATATATATATGACACGAGTATTATCTGTAATCACTAAAATATTGCACACCTTTAATCAAATATGCATGCGTGGGTGACGCTCTTTACTGGTGCAATGAAAGAATTTACATGTTTCGACGAACTGGGTAACCACAACTTGTATTTGCTTGACACGAAGCCTCTCGGTGACCAAATCTCCAATCGCAGGATACACGCTCAACACTTGCAGACCTCCATTCATGTGCACCTGTTGGCAGTTCTGGATCCATCATCGATTTTGCTTTGAACAGCGGCGTGACACGCAACAGCTTTTTTTTTCTAGATGAATAACGCCGATCTGGCTTCAACTCGACAAGAACACGACCGTGCACCACCTTGGACTCGACGTGTATGAGAGTCGCGGATTGGACATCGCCCGTCAAATCGCCGAGCGCAGAAAATTGACCATGGCGGCGGCAGCGCAATGAAGAGAGATAAAACCCTAGATTTTCTTTTCTTATCTCGTGTCTAGCTTTTTAGTATTTATAAGAATTATTTCTATGCACGTTGGCCATTAAAAAGAGTTATTTTATTATTTTCGAAATTAAGTAATTTTATAGATAAAATAATTTCAGAAAAGTCTAGAATTATTATCTAATCCAGAAAATACTCCAAAAGCTCCAAAAATTCGAGAAAAATTCTCAGAGACATTATGGAACATGAGAAATCCAAATAAAGTATTTGGAGCTCATGATAAGATAATTTGGAGCATCTAAAAATTAGATCATGCTCACGGCAAAGTGAGAACAGAAGCTGGAAAAATTCCCAAAAAGTTTGTAGAGATTGCTTGATGGACGAGGAACTAAAAGAAGTGCTTTGAGTGACAAAGAAAAAGATTTTTTTGTGGAAGCTCCTAATAAAAATTTGAGCTTAGAAACAAGGAAAGATGTACTTACCAAGAAAGATTGATCTACTAAACGCATTTTAAAAACTTTGCTCACTCAACACATAAAGGAGCAACAAGCGTCACATCAAAACATATGCACCAGCATGTATGCATAATAATATTGCTAAGCCTTATGATAAATTTTAATTTAATAAAAAAGTATTATTTTTCCTATATTTTTATGAGTACAAAAATATAAAATTAAATAATTTTATCTATATTTTAAAAGGAGTAAATTTTAGGGTGTTACAGTAACCATGGAGTGTCCTCAGCATTTATCAGTATGCTCGGATCTTTGGTCACATTGAAAGGCGTGATTCAGTCATCCCTTTCATAATCTTCTGAAATATCTGACTTGTCCTCAATTCCCACAATGTTTCTTTTCCCTGAGAGAACTATATGGCGTTTTGGCTCGTTTGTTGATTTGTTGTCATTTTTCCCTCTCTTCTGTTTTGTAGACATGTCTTTCACATAGAACACCTGATTCACATCAGCAGCAAGGACGAATGGTTCATCTTTGTAACCAACATTGTTGAGGTCCCCTGTTGTCATTCCATAGTCTTTGTCAACTATCACCCCGCCTCCGGTAACCTTCACCCATTGGCACCGGAACAAAGGGATTTTAAAATTAGGTGCGTAGTCTAGTTCCCAAATCTCCTCTATACGGCCATAATATGTTTGTCTGTTTCCATTCGGGTCTATGGCGTCTACGTGAACTCCACTATTTTGGTTCGTGCTTCTTTTATCTTGTCCTAGGGTGTAAAATGTATTTCCATTTATCTCGTACCCTTTGTACGTGAGGATGTGCCATGATGGTTGCCTAGCCAACAAATACAGTTGCTCATCAATCTGGTCATTACCCTGACATTCTTTTCGTAACCAATCACTGAAAGTGTCTATGTGCTGACGCATAAACCAAGCTTCATTCTTCTCTAGGAATTGCGATCGTAGGAAGTCCTTGTGTTTCGTGACATACGGCTTCACCACGGATGAGTTTTGAAGAACTCTGCAGTGTGCTTTATTGAAAGAATCGTCCCCCGTACCGATGTATGTTTTCTTTCTTAGTGTTCCTTTTCCATACAGTCTCCCCTCGTGGCGCGATTCAGGAACACCAATTGGGTCAAGTTTAGGAATGAATTCAACACAGAACTCAATGACCTCCTCTGTCCCATACCCCTCGGCGATGCTTCCTTCTGGCCGAGCACGTTGGTGAACATATTTCTTCAGAACTCCCATAAACCTCTCAAAGGGAAACATATTATGTAGGAACACAGGACCCAGAATATTGATCTCCTTGACCAGATGAACTAGGAGGTGTGTCATGATATCAAAGAAGGATGGAGGGAACAATAACTCAAAGCTGACAATACATTGAACCACATCATTCTGTAGAGCAGATAGTTCCAGTGGATTGATTGCCTTCTCAGAAATTGCATTGAGGAAAACACATAGCTTTACGGTGGCCAGACGTACATGTGGAGGTAGAATTCCTCTTAATGCAACTGGAAGCAATTGCGTCATAAGCACATGGCAGTCATGCAACTTTAAGTTCAGAAATTTCTTCTCAGGCACATTAATTATACCTTTTATATTAGAGGAGAATCCAGATGGGACCTTGATGCTGCTTAAGCATTCAAACATGATTTCTTACTCTTCATTGCTAAGAGTGTAGCTAGCAGGTCTTAAATATTGGCGTCCATCATCTGTCTTCTCTGGATGCACGTTGTCTCGTTCTTCCATGCGTTGGAAGTCTTGTCGTGCTTAAAGTGAATCCTTAGGCTTACCATATACACCCATGAATCCTAGAAGGTTCACACAAAGATTCTTTGTTAGGTGCATGACGTCGATCGCATTACGGACCTCTAGAACTTGCCAATAGGGTAGCTCCCAAAATATTGACTTCTTCTTCCACATGGGTGCATGACCCGCTGCATCTTTTGGAACTGGTTGGCTGCCTTGTCCCTTACCAAAAACTACTTTCACATCCTTAACCATCTCAAATACATCTTCTCTAGTTCTGTTGCGAGGCTTGCATCGGTGGTCTGCCTTACCTTTAAAATGCTTTCCTTTCTTTCTAACTGGGTGATTCATAGAAAGAAATCGACGATACCCAAGGTACACGACCTTTCTGCATTTTTTTCAAATATATACTATCAAGGTCATCAAAACAATGTGTGCATGCATTATATCCCTTGTTTGTCTGCCCTGAAAGATTACTTAGAGCAGGCCAATCATTGATTGTCACAAACAACAGTGCTCGTAGGTCGAAGTGTTCCTATTTGTACTCATCCCACACACAAACACCTGTTTCACTCCATAAAAGGAGTTCTTCAATTAATGGCCTTAGATAGACATCAATGTCATTGCCCGGTTGCTTCGGGCCTTGGATGAGCACCGACATCATAATGAACTTTTGCTTCATGCATAACCATGGAGGAAGGTTGTAGATACATAGTGTAACAGGCCAAGTGCTATGACTACTGCTTTGCTCACCAAAAGGATTCATACCGTCCGTACTTAAAGGGAACCTTAAGTTTCTTGCGTCTTTTGCAAACTCTGGAAATTCTCTGTCTATTGCTCTCCACTTGGACCCATCAGCAGGGTGTCTCAACATGTTGTCTACTTTACGGTCTTCTTTGTGCCACCGCAACAATTTTGCATGGTCCTTATTTCTAAAAAGACGTTTCAAACGTGGTATTATAGGAGCATACCACATAACCTTTGCAGGGATTTTTTTTCCTGGGACGTTCTTCCCCCTCAACATCGCCAGGGTCATCTCGCCTGATCTTATACCGTGATGCTTTACATACGGGGCATTCATCTAAATTCTCGTAGTTCTTGCCACGGTATAGGATGCAGTCGTTAGGACATGCATGTATCTTCTTGATTTCTAATCCCAAAGGACAGACGATCTGTTTTGCTTCGTACGTAGTAGTGGGCAGTTCATTAGGCTTCGGCAACATTTTTTTTGGATCTTCAGTAATTGCCCAATTGCCTTATCGGATACACCATTCTGTGCCTTCCATTTTAACAATTCTAGTGTTGTACCCAGTTTTTTTTGCCCATCCTGGGCAGATGGGTATAGTAATTTCTTGTGATCTTCTAACATGTGGTCCAACTTTGTCTTCTCTTTTTCACTTTCGCAATCCTTTTGTGCATCACGAATGACATCACCAAGAGCATCATCTTCAACAGGTGCGCCTTCTGCACCTGCCTCATCTTCAGCTTCTCCCATTGCTGTATCACCGAAGTCACCGTTTTGAGCAATAATGTCGTCAGGCTCCAACTGTTCTTCTTCACCTTCTTCCATCATTATCCCATTTTCTCCATGCTTGGTCCAACAAATATAGTTTGGCATAAAACCCGACTTCAACAAATGTGAGCGAATATTTCTAGAGCTAGAATATTCCTTCAAATTCTGACACAAGGCACATGGGCAACATATGAATCCATCCCGCTTGTTTTCCTCGGCCACTCTTAAGAAATAATGCACACCATCAATGAATTCTTTGGAGCGGCGATCGGCATTGTACATCCAATGACGTGTCATTGTCTGCATTGCAACGTAAAGTATTATAAGTTTCTAATTTTTTATAAAGAAATCAAAGTAACCTAAAATTCTCTATTTCTGATTTTTCTAAACCAACAAAATTAAAAAGACATAAAAGTTCTCTATTTTCTAACTAATCATGAAATGTGGCATGCATACTAGTTATAATTAACTAATTAACCATGTCATAAAGTGCAAATTAAAGAAATATAAGTTTCTAATTTTTAATAGAGAAATTAAAGTAACAAAAAACCTAAAATTCTCTATTTCTAATTTATCTAAAAAACTAAAATTAAAAAAGCACAAAAGTTATCTATATTTCTAACTAATCATGAAATGTGGTATGCATACTAGTTATAATTAACTAATTAACCTTGTCATAAATTGCAAATTAAAGTATTATAAGTTTCTAATTTTTAATAGAGAAATTAAAGTAACAAAAAACCTAAAATTCTCTATTTCTAATTTTTCTAAACAAGCAAAATTAAAAAAGCACAAAAATTCTTTATTTTCCTAAATAATCATGAAATGTGGTATGCATACTAGTTATAATTAACTAACTAAATCGGTCAAAAATTGCAAATTAAAGTATTATATGTTTTTAAATTTTCTAAACTAATTAAAATAAAAAAACATATTACCACTATTTCTCTAAAAAAACGCGTCGCTTTTGAAATGGCGATGAAGCTAATAACCTCTTAAAAAACCATAAAATAAAAAACAATATACATAACACTAGGAAATGACATATGCCGCTTCTAAATGTTGAGAAGATGAAGCTAGTGACCTCTTAACAAGTCGATGACGGTGTAGAAACGATGAAATGAATCAATAGCCGGAGATGAGAGCAAGAACAAGCAACTCCAAATGAAGAACACAGCAAAAGAGTGAATATCGATGGGCTCGGCCACAGGAAGCCCTGAAGAAGAGTTCAAATATGGGGAGGGACATTTAGTTCCGGTTTCTTTTAAAAACCGAGTCTAAATTCCAACACTAGTCCCGGTGGGACGGACCGGGACAACAGCTTTTAATCCCGGTTGGTGGTACCAACCGGGACTAAAGGCTAGGCTTTTGTCCCGGTTGGTGAGACCAACCATGACTAAAGGTCCCCACTGCCGATGTCTGACACAATAGCCGTTGGGCAGGGGACTTTTAGTCCCGGTTGGTCTCACCAACCGGGACTAAATATGTTTTTGTCTCACCAACCGGGACTAAATATGTTTTTGTCCCGGACGCTGTTTTGGCCGAGATTATTGTTCATTTTGGGCAAGTGACCAAAGGCCTGACTGTAGTAGTGTACGGATGACATCTCTGATGCCATTGCGACAGCCGCTTTGGTTCAGGCCTCGCACATTCCAAATCAAAATAGATGCAGGATTCATTTTAATGAAAAATTAAAATTGTAGAGTTATAAGTGTTGTATAGATCAGCTGGTATGGATGCTTCAGACAACGTTAACGTTAATGTTTTCAGTCCAAATTATGTAAACAAATATTTTATTTTTTATCATTTATAACTGTTGTATCTTTTATTTTGTCTCACTTATTATAGTTGACAGAACGGCTGGCCTCGTGCAGTGGAGAGAGCTGTCTCACTGAGTCACCAGGTCGTGGCTTTGAAGCAGCCTCCATATAGATTTTGCAGGGGAAGGCTTGCCTCGTTTTTTTTTCTTCCCCACACACCACTCATGTGGGAGCCTCTAGCAGTGGGTCTACCTTTTTTTCACTTATTACAGTTGATGGATCTGAATCCAGCAGTGATACTGTTTTTTTATTTTTTTGTCACATGTCGCTGCTTTATTTTTTTATTTTGCCACTTGTCACTCCTGCTAGATCTGAATCTTACAATAATACCAGATTTGGATCAAACAGTAACTGTTTTTTTTCCATGTAACCCTTGTAGAAACAATTGTAATTCTTATTATTGCTGGCAGTTTATTTTGTTTGGCATAAACGGTCATTATACCATCCACGAGTTTTGGTCCTTATACCTTTCCTAGTTACGATTTGTAATAGCATAATTGTAGACAATTAATTAGATTATGGTTACAAATCCAGATAATATTTGCGATCTAATTACTTAAATTCTATAAAACAATTTTCAAAAAAATACCTTGACAATAATATCATTATTATTGTACTACAGTATAAATAGGTTTGTATATCATGTGCATCTAGGAAGATGCAAGAAAAAGAACCAACTTTTATTGAGTCCGCATCAAACAAATGCCCATTACAGTGCTTAATCTGGGCAACTTCATGTATGCAACAAGAAGTAGCTTAATATGGGCAGCTTCAAACAATCTATTGTTGTAGCAGTGTAGCATGTCACAGACTTTATCTTTATCTGCCTTTGGTTTGGTGATAACGTCTCAGACACTGTGTGGTGGTGACGATGGCACTTGCGGTGGTGGAGATGACTTGTGTTGATGATGGTGGGATGTCTTAAACAAATGATGTGGTGGTGATGCTGGCAGTGGTGGTGGCGGTGGAGACGGGTGGTGATAGTGGCGCGACGTCTCGGACAAATGGCGTGGTGGTGACAATGGACCAGATGGCGGTGGTGGTGGCGACCTGTGGTGATGACGATGGTGTGATGTCTCGGACAAATGGCCTGGTGCCAACAATAGCACTGGTGGTGGTGGTGTTGACTTGTGGTGATGCCAGTGTGCCATCTCAAACAAACTTCTCGATGGCAATGACGTTACTGGTGGTGGCGGAGGTGACTTGTGGTGTTGATGGTGCAATGTCTCAAACAAGTGGCGTGGTGGTGACGACGGCACTGAGGGTTGCGGGGGCGACCTATGGTGGTGATGGTGTAATGTCTCTATCAAACTGCGAGGTGGTGATGGCGGCATTGGTGGTGGCGACCCATGATGGTGATGATGGTGCGACATTTCAGACAAACTACGCGGTAGTGTTGATTCCGTTGGCGGCGGCGGTGGTGAGCTGTGGTGATAATGCCAATCCTCGAGTTGGTCTTGGCCTAGACATGAATGCAACATAATACAAAATAATCAATTTACTTTATAAAAATGTCAATAAATTTGACGAAGTTTATGGAAAAATACTGTAACATTTAAAATCTTCAAATTACTTTTGTTAAATTCTTTAGGGCATATGTTATTAGAGTCATTTAACTTATAAAAAAACCCAAAAACAAGCTATTCTTTGAACAAAGTGAGTAATATGTAACAATGCAATGTATAAATAGTTATCTCTCTATGTCTATATATACCTTGGCATGATGGGGTGGTTGAATAAATGATCATAATTATCAGGAAAATAGCACTTGTCAGGTATACATTCCTCATTGTATAGACTTGGTGACTGATGCTAGAGGACAGTACCACTCTTTTCTTTTCTCCACCTTATTTCCCGGTTTCACCTTGTTTAGGTATCAGGAGTGGTGTGCATTGTATCTGTATTTCCTTTCAGCCTTAGTGTGTAGGTGTTTATATAGGAGTACCCCGAAACCTTGAGTAAGATTAATTGTCATAATTTATTTGTTTCTACTTGTATCTATATCTATATCTATATCTATATCTATATCTATATCTATATCTATATCTATATCTATATCTATATCTATATCTATATCTATATCTATATCTATATCTATATCTATATCTATATCTAATTTGTTATATCTAAATCCATATCTCTAACTCTATCTTTATCCCTGTCTCTATCTCTCTATCTATCATGTACCAGCCTAAATACTTATCTATTTGTCCAAAATCTATAAAAGTAAAAAATCTTTTTATGTCTATATCGCTACTCTATCTCTTTCTATCAGTACCTAGATATCTATTTTTTTGTTTGTGTATATAATTTATTTATTTACTTATGATCAATCTGGATGACACTAGACCTCAAAGCGCCTCAAGAGTATATATATATATATATTTATTTATCATATATATTTATTTATCTCATGGCATTAACCTTCATCTATCTATGATTTTATTTATTTCTTTATTTATTTATTGATCTTATGTGATTACTTATAGTAAGACCGTCAAGAGTAATTTTGTTGCAATAACAAATAACGCAAGCATAAGACCACAAACTTACTGCATTGTTCATCCATAGCCATAAATGTACTACTTTATTCACCTACCACAGTAGGACCTAATGTGGATGTCTAGAACATATAAATTTAGGCTCTCGTACTAGTAAAACCAAATATACTTTTCTAGGGAACCATAAAACATGTCATGATCGTTGTGGCAAAGTAGAAAATCAACTATTTTGTTCTGCAACCATATAACCAAATTATGCTAAATAGCAAGGGGCTTGGGAGCTACACCCAATAGGTGGACTTTGCAAGAAAGCACACACAATTTGAAAATCTGAAGAGCACTTCATGGCTTCTCTCAATAAGGTTACTCAGATGCTGCTTGATTCTACTCGGCAATGACTTGGAGACTCAAGAAGACTTCAAAGTTCCACAATGAAGAGCTCGGAGGCTTGATGGACCAAGATCCTAAAGGTTTCCCATAGGCCCGACTACCTAGTAGGAGATGGGCGGCCCACGACCTTGCCTGGAAGTCGCAGAACAAGGCGGCATGCTCTCTATGGCAATAAGGACCGACCTACTCGAATTATTGGAAAGACTATCTCACGGATTAAGACATAAATATGCACCTACCCTCTCGAGTATATAAAGAGAGACAAGGGCCGCCCTTGTAACATCATCATGCAAAGCAATCCAATACAGGTCAACACACCATAGTGGACATAGGGTGTTACACTATTTAGTTGTTTCAACTACTATAAATCATTCTTTCTCATTTAACGATTAAGTTAAGTTTACGTCGAAGCCCACCAATCTTTGTTGTGGGTGGCCCCATAGCAACGTTGCCGGTCATTAGACACTGACAATGGGGAGCTAGTGGCGCCATTCACTATGTGAAAAAGTGTTAAATTCACACATCCTATATAAACGTCTGTAGTTAGTGGCCGGCCCAGCAAGATCAACAGTTTCTATAATACGATGTTATTACAGATGTCTGTGTCATTTCCCGAATTTGGGATAGCAGGATCAAAAGCTATGGACGCGTATATGGTATACGCGTCGGTAGTAACATCTCTTATTGTAGAAGTGTGCTGACACAACTCATCTGAGATATAGCTTCAAACATGCATTCATGATACGCGTGTGTATATGCAATAGCTAGTACAATCACATGTGATGATTCCTGAGGCCATGGATAGCGGTAGCAAAGTCTATGGTTACGCATACGACATGCGCGTCTATAGTATCCTTGGTGCTTTAGCTGGCCTCATGCATGGGTAGAACAAGGTTATTGGCGCCAGCTGAATGTACGTCTCTACAGGCTCTTGCGGTTAGAGAAAAAGCAGGTGGGGGCGTGCTCTATATATCGGTGGGTTGTTTGGTCGAAAACCGAGCGAAGACATAAATAAAAATAATAGTGCAAGGGAGACACATGCACACATATTCGAGAACCATATATTTTATTAATTCTTTCTTGAATATACAAAATATATGATCAACAAAAAAATGTCTTTCTTCTGCATCATGCTTAAGGAGAGGTATGACTTGTAGAAAATTGTATAGTTCGGTAATTCTCGGGGCCTGTTTAGGCGTGACTGGTTAATTACATCCACAAGACGAGCTTGCGAAAAACCTCTGATTAAACTGCGCTTTCATAGTCGTCAAATATTCTCTAGATCATTGTCAACCATATGCGATATATGACAAAATAATTATGGGTGGCTTTATGTTGCCAAACGCCATCGCCATGTTGGAGTAATAAACGAAATATGTTGATGAAGAGGATGACTTTCGCCTCATCGGTACCCAGTCATGTACGTCGACCTTCATTAACACGGACATATGTGAGTTGCCTTTGCCTCGTCGGTATAAGCAACAAGATGTCTGATCCGTTAATCGAGACATATAGATGGAATTGAGACCTCGCCTTATTGGCGCTTTGCAGAGCTCCATCTAGCCTTGTTGGCACTAGACGTTAATAATTGTGTAATAGAAATTTGCTTAAATCAATTAGCGGTAAGTATTGCTTGGACGATGCTTGCTGGATGCTAGCCTTTCCATGTTGTGCGACAACTGTGAACTCCATAATCATGAAGTTTGCTATTAAAATTAATACGTAGCCTTAATGTTATGGCCATACGTGAGAATCCTAAAAGTATATAGAGCACACGCATGTACTCAATTTTGTTTATAAATTCTGACGAGCTTCCTCATAATAATGTCGCAAAGCATAAATCACCATGTAACCACACGGCACCAATTAAATCATAGTAACAGCCTAGCGTATAATTCCTGAATTGTATGGCTTGATCATCGTCATCACATTGAGCAGGACTTAATTTTCATCATCGCGACGAGTAGGGTTCTCCTAACTCGTGCGTTCTTACCGTGACAAAACTAGATTTTTTTTGTCTTGCACGTCGATTTTTTTTTGTGATCACAACGAGCAGGGATTTCTAGTATCTTACTCTTTGCGCAGCTCAAATCGATCATCAACAACTCAACAACGGCCTTGCACGCTACGGGTTCTGATGTTGCTTGAGTTGTTGGCCTTCTCGTGGTAGTAGATCAAAAGGACCGATAATTTTTTCCATAATTCACACGTGAATTTGTTACCACGCATCCAGATGGATTGCTCACCATGGAACACGACAGTGGACATGGTGGAGCTGCAGATGTTGTTCTTGGCGAAGGCGTTGAAAGAAGGCAAAGAGTCAGCGATCCAGACAGCAAGACGACGGCAGCCGCAAGCGATGGCGTGCAGCGGTGAGCGGCAAAATCTTGGCGTGTATTTTGGCAGAGGTACGCCTGGGTACTGGAACGGAGAGCAGAGGCTCGGCGGCGTCGAACGGAGAGGATGGGCGTGGATATCTGGAACCGATTTATCACGGGCTGATTTATATATAGGGGAGAGCAGGACGTCGATTGGCGCCCACGCCAAGAAGAATACCTTTAGGGCCCGTTCATTTTGTGTGGAACGTAGACACCGGTATTCAAAACTGGAGTACCGTAGCCAGCAAGAAACCTGGTGCAGCCACTGCCGAACGAGCCCTTAATTGATCTGGACGACATGAAAACAAGCATGAACTTCCTTAGACCTTGTTTGCATGTAGTCGGATTCACATCAATCCATATGTGTTGAGATGGATTGGAGTTGAACATGAACTAAATTCCACCTCAATCCATACCAACACACGTGGATTGAAATGAATCCGATAACATCCAAACAAGGCCTTAATTGTTTCCCCTTCCATGCATGTATATATATTCGGCAGCCATATATATACACACACATAAACTCACGTGAATCAACTATATGCATATGAGTTGATGCCCAAGTTCATCACGTCGAAATTAACTTCCTTATTTAATTATTCCTTTTTTCCACATATATGTGTATTTTTATACATACACAAACTCACGTGAAGTATGCATCAGTGGATGCCTTCCTTATTTGATCATTTCTTTTTCCATGTATGTATATATGTACGTTTGGCCGCCATATATACACACACACATATATGTACCCATAAATTCACGTGATTATATTAAAAAATATTCATCAAACATTACTGTGGCGGGCCACAAGCTGGAGGAGCTAGCTATACTATAGCATAGGAAAGAGGGGCGTGATGGTGTGGGCGGTCGGATGTGGTGGATGCACGGGCGGCGGTGGTCAGATGTGTTGGATGCAGCGTGGCAAGCGAGATGAACCCTGCAAGAAGGCAGTCGGATGCAGGCAAAGTGAAACAGCGAATGCTAGCTAAATGAATGGCGGACAAGATGAAAGACGACTTCGAAACAGATGGTGAGCAGAATGAAACTTATTACGACAAACGCACGTAAGTAACAAGAGTCTGTAGCAATTAAGAAAACACACAAAAAAATTGTGTAGATGTTATCACGGAAGTTGTAGAACTCATGAAGACCTACAACTTTTATTATGGAAAACTTTTCATGTGACTGTTTGAACCATTCAAAGTTTATCAAATAGATTCAAATTCAAACAATATTTTGAAACACCAAATGATTCCAGATGAAAAAGTCATGACCACGACTTTTGTATAACTCATGAAGATGTACAACATTTATTTTGGTCATTTCTTTGTTTGGAAAACTGAGAATAACATTAATTTGTAAACAAAGTTACTATCACTTTCTCAAATGAGAAAACGACCAAAATAAAAGTTGTACATGACCTATACAACTTTCATGTTAATGACTTCTTCATTTGGTGTTTCAAAATGTTGTTTCAAAATTTCAATGGTTTAAACAAAGTCACATAAAAGGATTCTCGAAGTAATTCGTCGTGTATCTTGTTGAGATCTACAACATTTATATTCATGCGTTTTGCATCTGAAAGCATTTGGTGAGTCAAAATCTTGTTCAAAGTAACAATTTTGCCAAATTCAATTTTTGAATTGTCGAAACAGTCACACAAAAAGTTTTACAAAATAAAAAAGTTGTAGATCTTCATTATTTCCACAACTTTTGTGTTAACAATATTTTCAACTTCGATCATCCACTGCACTAAATTTGTATTCAAAGATTTGAAATTCTTAATTTCCAATTTAATTACTTTAGACCTTTGTTGGGAACATGCGTCTATAGTCAACCCGTGTTGGGAACATGCGCGTCCCATGAGTTGCAGATCCAAACTATTGTGCTGCACCGCCCCTCCATTATTAACTGCTACCATTGTATCCATGCATCGCCTCCCTTGCTGCCCAGAAAACCCTCCACTCCATGCCGCACGGTTCGCCTCCCTAGCTGCCTAGAAAACCTTCCACTCCCGTCGCTTCCTTTTCCACCGCCGAAGACCCTCCGGCCTTCGAAATGCCGCAGACGAAGCAGAATATAGCCTCTGTCCTTGTGGACTTGCCACAAGCCAAGGACGTCCCCATGATGGATGTGAAGGAGGAGCAGCCGACAGACGATGGCATGTTCATTGCTACTGCTAGTGCTTCATCGGGGTCCAAGAAGCACAAGACCATGCCCGCATCAGTGGTTGTGGTGGCGATCAAGCAGAAGGTTGGGCACAGCTCTGCCTCAGCGGTCGAGCCGTCTTCCTCATCAGTGGTGACCTCAGTGGTGACGAAGAGGCCCAAAAAATGCGCACTGGCGGCAGTGGTACCCTCTTCTTCCTTGCCAGCGGTGACTCTGGTAGTGACAAAGAGGCTGAGGGGCAGGCCCAGAAAACCCTAGGCGGTGGCCGTGCGACCACTGAAAAGAGGCCAAGGGGAGGATGTGCCATCATTGGATGCATAGCGGCCACATGTGTAGCTCGATCCCTAGCCAGGTAATAAGCCCACCGTCCCCATTCTGGCTAGATGCATGCATGTGTTTTCTGATATGTTTTCTGACTGTAATGAACATACATGTCACTACCTCTAATGGATATATATGAGGCTGCTATATATGCTTTGTTGTGTGATGATATTTGATGTGTGTGATGAATGACCATTTGGATAGGTCATGGGAAATAAAGTCTTAGAAATCTTATAAGTATCTTTAGCCAAAGTGAGTTGTTGCTCTATTTTTTAGATAGATTGATGAGCAGATGTTTGGGCTGCTGTCTTTTAGTCTAATGAATAAATGTTTTAGTCAACTAAATGTTAGTTCATGATTAGAAAATAGCATTGTCAGTTGCAGACCTTCAATTTCGTTCCAGACCTTCACTGTCATTTCAGTCTATTAAATGTTTCTATGCATATATGTAGGCTCCAGATTTTAGGGTCCCTCTAGGCACCGTGCATGAGGCCCTGACTGTGAAACCACTCTTGAAGAAGGTTGATGCTGGTGACACGACGCTTCAAGAGTTCAAGAAGTTGCTGCACAGGGTTGGACATAGAATAGTTGAAGAAGATGATGAGGGACCTAAGAAGGAGATGGTGGACACCACAGGAGGCCAGCTGGCGGCTGTGACTGTGAAGGTGGATGCCATAAAAGATGCGGTGGATGCTATAAAAGATGCCTTCGAGATGCACATATAAGTCTTTATCATGGGTTATGTGTATATATTGGAACTTAACTTTGCTTCTAATGGTGTGATTTGGTTAATTAAGTTTCATAACTTACACTAGCACAATAAATCTCTATACAAGCGGTTCCGAACCTATTTCTACAGGCATTTTTCAGACCTGCCAACGTTGGAGGCCAGTGGAAATGAAACTATCCACATGTGGTTAATTGAGAACCACCTATGGAAATTGATTTCCACTGGCAGTGAACTACCAGTGGAAATCGATTTCCACAGGCGGTTGTGGAAATCGATTTCCACAGGCGGCTGTGTTATGTCAACCGCCTGTGGAAAGGCTCGTCCAGAAAATATAATTGGGTTTTAAAAATAGAGAAAAAATTTTAATTGTGGGGATGATCTACTATCAAGTCATGAGTTTTTCCACGTAAAATCACACACTCCACAGCCAGTAGGATTCAAACCCGCAACCTCTCCCTTGCGCGTAGCCTCCTGTACCACTCCACCCATTACTCACTTGTGTCTATACTAGAGTTTGGTTCTCCACATATTATCCTAAACCGAGCAAACATTAATTGTTTGAGGCCCTAAACGGATTTAAATTGTAACACCCTAAAATTTACTCCTTTTTGAAATAGGTGAAAATGATATAATTTTGTATTTTTGTTCATGAAATATAGAGAAATAATATTCTTCATTAAGTTAAACTTATTATAGGCTTAGCAACATGGTTGTGCATTCATATTGGAGCATATATTTTATTCAATGTGTGGTTTTGATCAAAGTCAAAATGTTTTCAGATTTATTTTCAACTGTTCTGAAAAGACTTTGAAATAAAAAGAAACAAAATAAAAGAAAAACGAAAACACTCCCTCTCCCCTCTGTTCTGGCCCGAAGGCCACCCCGTTCTCCCCACTCGCGGCCCACTCTTCCTCTCTCCCGCAACCGGCCCAAGCTGCGGGCCTTGGCCCAACAAGTAGCGGCCCAGTTCCTTCTCCCCGTGGGCACGCTCACGCGCCCTCCCTCTTCCCTTTTCCCCCTCCGTGCCACGCGGGCCCTGTCACCCCTCTCACTGCCGCCCGGGCCCGCTCGTCGGTGGCTTTTTCTCTTCTTCTACCTTGAGGCGTGACCGAGATGGACTTAGGGCAACGCAGCTCAATACGATTTCCCGAGATTTCTTTCTCATCACGACAATCCAGTTACTATAAAGCTCGTGGCTCCTCCCTGCAACTCTCCTTTGCGTCCGCAAGCATCGAGGAACCCTAGTCGCCTTTACAGCTGAAGATTGGATCTCGCCGAGAAGCATCACTCGCCCGACGCCCTGGCCCTCACCCTCTGTTGCACCAGGGTCGCCAACAACCGTATGCCGAGCATCGCATCGATCCTACGATGCCACTGAGCCCTTTGTTTCTTTCTCTCTCGCGTGCTGTGTCACGCTGACTGTTGCCGAACCTTGCAGGTAGACATCGCCCGCCGAACCGCGACGTGCGCCATCCACGAGCTATCCCCGGCCTCGTGAAGCTCCTAGATGAGATCGTCTTGAGTTTCCCTCCCTTCTCGTGCAATTCCCGAGTCAAACCGCGGCCGAAAACGTCATCCAGTGAAGCTCCGGTAAGTCTCAACAATGGCGCCGCCGGCCAGAGTACTGTTCCGGTGGCCGCCCCCCCCCCCCCACTTTTCCCTCTCTTAAAATCCGAGCCATCCGATCTTAAATCAACGGCCGCGATTAAAACATACCCTTTCATTCGCATTTTTGCTAAAGAGCCCCTGCTGTTTTTAGGAATAAACCCGAGGTCCTAAAGCGCCCTTTTAATAATACGCTTTCTCAGTTTTAAAAACGTATTCACGACATGTTAGAAATATTGTTCACACAGTTTGAAACTTTTTACTTTCGTGATATTATTTAATTAATTTCTTTTCTATATAAAATCTTAGAAAATTCATAACTTCTACGTTTTAATCCCGATTTTCGTGAACTTTACGTTTGTGTGATCGTAGCGCTGCATAGAACATTTTGATAAACTTTTATCTTTGTTTTACCACTGTTTGGTGTATTGCTGCATAGAACATTTTGATAAACTTTTATCTTTGTTTTACCACTGTTTGGTGTATTGTTCTAATTATAGCTTGTTTGCTTCGTGTATGATTGTCTACATTGGATTGCGTGTTGTTGGTTGATGATCAGGTATAGATGGTGAGCGATACGTTGGTGATCAAGATCAAGCTTTTGACGACCAGTAGCAGGCTCAGGAGAGCTTTGATCAAGGCAAGTATAGCATTTGGATTTTATTTCTGTGACCATGATCGTGTGGCTAGATTAATGTTAAGTAATAAACGATAAAAATGACTTTTTAGCAACTTGATGATTTGTCTGTACGTGATCACCCGGGACAACAGTGCAACCATGAGGGCTATAATGGTTCTGGCTTTAGTTAAGTATGAGTAACTTTTCTAGCTCGTTAGCGGTTACCCGTTGTGGCGCAATTGGGGAATAGCAGACCGTGGATTCCTGCGGGTGAATCACACGGACTGACTAATGAAACCAAGCGGCCCTAACTTGTTAGACAAACCTATGAAAGACTTTATAGTGATCCCTACCGACCTCCCTTGGAAGGGGGTTAAGAGACTAGCTGCCTCGGGCGAAAGGGTAAATCATGACTCATGGGTAAAGATGTGCAACCTCTGTAGAGTGTTAAAAACTAGTATATTAGCCGAGCTCACGGTCAGGAGCGGCCTTGGGGACATCTACATTAAGGGTGATGATTCTTGTGTGTTAAATATGCTCATTGTTTATTATTTAATGCTCTACATTATTTATGTCACATTGATCATGAGATTGTGGGAGTTATACAATCTAGTTGCTATACTTGTTGAGTTCGACATTGACTCACTCTTGCTATTTTCCCCAAACCTCAGGACAAGTTTAGGCTTGTGATCAACCAGTCCTTTTCTAGCTCGTTAGCGGTTACCCATTATGGCGCATTTGGGGAATAGCAGACCGTGGATTCCTGCGGGTGAATCAAACGGACTGACTAATGAAACCAAGCGGCCCTAACTTGTTAGACGAACCTTTGAAATACTTCATAGTGATCCCTGCCGACCTCCCTTGGAAGGGGGTTACGAGACTAGCTACCTCGGGCAAAAGGGTAAATCATGACTCATGGGTAAAGATGTGCAACCTCTGTAGAGTGTTAAAAACTAGTATATTAGCTGAGCTCACGGTTAGGAGCGGCCCTGGGGACATCTACATTAAGGGTGATGATTCTTGTGTGTTAAATATGCTCATTGTTTATTGTTTAATGCTCTACATTATTTATGTCACATTGATCATGAGATTGTGGGAGTTATATAATCTAGTTGCTATACTTGTTGAGTTCGACATGGACTCACTCTTGCTATTTTCCCCAAACCTCAGGACAAGTTTAGGCTTGTGATCAACCAGTCAGTTGGATCCTGTAGAGTGAAGTTAATACCCGAAGTTGGAGTTATTTATCCGTTGTTTGCTAAAAAGGTTATCTCTTTTATACTAAGTACGTTATATATTTATGCATTGTCTTTTGATATTACACCTTATTTGTAGCTATATGTGAGATTTGACTTTTAAAACTCGCATATGGTGTATATCTAGTTTTGTCCTTAAAATCGGGTATTACAAAGTGGTATCGGAGCAATGCTGATTGTAGGACGCAAGCCTACTTAGAACTGGACGTTTTAGCATGCTTTTATCTTTGCTTACTTCTTGCTTTCACCTTGACCTTGATAGTTGCCAAAAGATATGCTTACTTCTTGCCCAGTTCTTTTATAAAATCTTGTCTCTATTCTAAATCCTCCCTCTTTGTCTCTTTAGATGGACCATAACGAGGAGACATTTGGCAAGAAGGAACAAAAGCACGCAGATATGCCAACCGTAAAAGCATTCGACAAGGAGAAGCTTCTAGCCATGCAAACACAAGTAGTGGAAGGAATAACTCAGAATAAGAACTCTCAGCAACGCATCTCAAGACCAGTGAGGAGACAAGTAGCAGAAGCTTGGAAAAATATGAGAAATCATGGAAGCGTTGGGAGTAATACATCAGGATATCAGGATCAATGCCACTGTTGTGAGCATTATGGTCTTCCTTGTCTTCGGAATATGTCATCTAAAAAGGAAGTTAAGACAAAACCAACTTGTGTGACTAATGGGGATAAGAAGAGGAAGGAAAAAGCACTAGAGCCGGCATTGGGAAATGATCAACACCCAAATCCTAAGATGTCACATGTAGCTTCGAATTCTCGTCAGGAAAACCCAAACCTTGGAGATGAACAACTTCCCCAAGCTAATCCCATTGCTCATGAGGTATGCATAGATGGATGGACAATCACTAATAAAGAGTTTCAACCTCAAAGGATCAAGCAATATAGGAAGAAATCTAATCATACAAAGATAAACCATCAGAGTCAGCGAGTTGATGACACACTGAACAACACTTCAGTGGAAAATAACATCACAAAGGATCCAGCTAAGAGAAGGTGTTATCACTGCCAACAAGAAGGACATTATATAAGCTCTTGTCCACAAAAGAAGCAACAGATGTATCATGAGAATAACCATACTAAGTCTAAGATATAGGTGTTTGTGTCCCCTAGTGTAATAAAAACGCTAGTAGCGAAAGTTGAGTTTGTGTGCCTTGTGAACCTTTAATGTTTAATTGCTTGTTATTATGTTTATGTTTGATTTGGATCTTTGTAATGAGTGTAATAATTTTGTGAGTTCTTCACAATTTCATTTAGTTTATAGAACTAAGGCATAAGGAGTAATGACATAAGTAGTTGGGTTTGGTTATATCCTGTTTCTGTCCCTTGCTGACTTCTGGAGCAGTTAGCAATAATATTGGTATATCTCAAGTTTCTGATCGTGCAAAATTTATCAACTTTTTCTGGGAACAACTAGACTCCAAGATATTTCTTTGACCTCAAGAATGACCCCCATATCTATTTTGGAATTGGAGTTATGAAAATCACAAGTTGATGCAGCTGCGCTGTCAAGAATCTGTACCAGTTTCGGTTGCTTACCGTTTTAGACATATATAACTATAGAATTTGGAAACATATTCTATAGAAAACTTGTAGACAATTTTCTATTATTTCCAACGGTATAAGCTGGAACTTATTTGGATAAGTAGAACCTGAGATATGATATTTACAATTGGATGTTTCTGTTCTGTATCAAAGTCTGGACAGTTTTGGTATTCCCTATTTTCAGCCAAGTTGAAGTCAGAATCTGGGAAAGAGTTGTATACGAAAGTTGTAGAGGATTTCATAAGATTTTAAACAATATAAGGATCATCTCCAGATGAGTTAAGTATCTCGAGATATAACTTCTGGAAGTTACTGCACCTTTGCTGAGATATTGTCAGGATGGATATTATGTTTTGTTGTTTTACCTAAGCTTAAAGACAGAACCTAAGGAGGTCTTCTACATGAAAGTGGTAGAGAATTTCATAAGTTTTCTAACTGTATAAGCTACAACTCTATTGGATTAACAGAATAAGAGTTATATGTGTTGTACTACGTTGATGTTTTTCATATCTCGAGGAAATTTCAGGATACCTGTTTGCTCCATTGCACATAAGTTCTTTGGAATGTCAGAAGTTCTCAATGTTAGTTAACTTGTTTGGAAAATATGCAAGCTAACTTTCTTGTGTCCCCTAGTTGACCCTTTTAAGGGGGGTAGCCTAATTAAAGAAGTTACATAGATAAAAATTGGATAATGTTGGATCATAAGTGAAGATCATAAGTGCTTGGTAAATTGGTTTTGATTCAGGATATCATCCAATTTAGAGAATATTAATGGAGATATATGTCATTGCTGATACTCATGGATTGAGAGTTATGGTTATGAGGATCAGATGACACCAAAGGTTACGAAGTTATATGTACAGTATGAGAGTGAAACAACTTAACCGTGATAAAGGTACCGATAATTAGAACTTAGTGATGAAACTAACCTTGGATCAAGAGACTCGGTACAACGAATGTAAAAGACTATGATGTGTAGTGTCCAAAAAGGATAGGAGAACTAGTCCTTAGTGTCCCCCAATCAATCTCATTTTAAGGGGGGTAGCACCTTGATATCACGGGATGAAGCATTTTAAAACTATCTCGAAGTGATCATTGTCTTATGAGATATCTTATGGTTATGATCATCTATCCTTGTCGTGTTACTGACGTTTGTCACTTGATGACAGGGAGTGTAGTGTCCCATGGATCAGGAGCCCTATATGATGCATCTCATGAATAGGTGGGAAGAATATGATCATCTTGCCTTTGAAGAAAGATGCTATGAATATGACAAAGCTGAGTGTTATCAAAATAATAATAATACGGAAGAGCAAGTTGACATTGAATCAAATCAGAATCCACAATGACAGAAGCGTAAAAGGAAAGCCCGTAAGAAGCCTGCTTACGGAAATAAAGTACAGCAAAATTATATCAATGGAAGACTGAACAATGTGGATATGAATGACATTCAAGGAGTCACCAAAGTGGTGGGTGGATATATTCATGTGGACTCAGTGTTAGTTTTTGCTCTGTTTGACCGAAGTGCTTCACATTCTTTCATTTCTACCAACCTGGTAAAGACAATTGAGCGGGTGAAGTGTCCAACAAGGAAGCCTTTGTTAGTCCAAACACCAAAGGGAGAAATACAGGCAGACCAGGTTTGCTTGAATATTAATCTGGTCATAAGCAAGGAGAACTGCACAGTAAACCTCATTGTGCTAGAGTCACTCAACATTCCTTTGGTTCTTGGCAATGGATAGTTATGTGCACACAAAGGAGTGATCTATGCTACCTAGTGGAAAATTTTCTTAACCGCACCATCAGGGAAAAGAATTGAGTATCAGGGTGGTCCACTCCTACCTGAGGAGGCATATCCATGCTAAGTTATCGTGTCTTTGAGTTGTGTGAGTCAAAAGCTGGTAGTCAAGATGGATTTTGATCAGTTATGAGTAATAGATATTCTGTGGAAACTTTGTTCACAAGTTATGATCCCGAGACATAAGTGTCTATCTTGGAGTGCAAGTTGTGAAGTTGAGATAGTTATCAATATCTTTTTCTGTTCCTCTTTTGAAATTCGTGCCTTTTCCGAATCTGGAGGACGAGATTCATTTTAAGGAGGGTAGATTTGTAACAACCTAAAATTTACTCCTTTTTGAAATAGGTGAAAATGATTTAATTTTATATTTTTGTTCATGAAATATAGAGAAATAATATTCTTCATTAAGTTAAAATTTATTATAGGCTTAGCAACATGGTTGTGCATTCATATTGGAGCATATATTTTATTCAATGTGTGGTTTTGATCAAAGTCAAAATGTTTTCAGATTTATTTTCAACTGTTCTGAAAAGACTTTGAAATAAAAAGAAACAAAAAGAAACAAAATAAAAGAAAAACGAAAACACTCCCTCTCCCCTCTGTTCTGGCCCGAAGGCCACCCCGTTCTCCCCACTCGCGGCCCACTCTTCCTCTCTCCCGCAACCGGCCCAAGTTGCGCGCCTTGGCCCAGCAAGTAGCAGCACAGTTCCTTCTCCCCGTGGGCACGCGCACGCGCCCTCCCTCTTCCCTTTTCCCCCTCACTAGCACGCGGGCCCTGTCAGCCCTCTCACTGCCGCCCGGGCCCGCTCGTCGGTGGCTTTTTCTCTTCTTCTACCTTGAGGCGTGACCGGGATGGACTCAGGGCGACGCAGCTCAATACGATTTCCCGAGATTTCCTTCTCATCACGACAATCCAGTTCCTATAAAGCCCGTGGCTCCTCCCTGCAGCCCTCCTTTGCGTCCGCAAGCATCGAGGAACCCTAGTCGCCTTTACAGCTGAAGATTGGATCTCGCCGAGGAGCATCACTCGCCCGCCGCCATGGCCCTCACCCTCTGTTGCACCAGGGTCGCCAACAACCGTGTGCCGAGCATCGCATCGATCCTACGATGCCACTGAGCCCTTTCTTTCTTTCTCTCTCGCGTGCTGTGTCACGCTGACTGTTGCCGAACCTTGCAGGCAGACATCGCCCGCCGAACCGCGACGTGCACCATCCACGAAATATCCCTGGCCTCGTGAAGCTCCTAGATGAGATCGTCTTGAGTTTCCCTCCCTTCTCGTGCAATTCCCGAGTCAAACCGCAGCCGAAAACGTCATCTAGTGAAGCTCCGGTAAGTCTCAACAATGGCGCCGCCGGCTGGAGTACTATTCCGGTGCCCCCCACCCTCTTTTCCCTCTCTTAAAATCTGAGCCATTCGATCTTAAATCAACGGCCGCGATTAAAGCATACCCGTTCATTCGCATTTTTGCTAAAGAGCCCTGCTATTTTTAGGAATAAACCCGAGGTCCTAAAGCGCCCTTTTAATAATACGCTTTCTCAGTTTTAAAAACGTATTCTGCGCCGGTTTGAACTAAAATACGTTTTCTATAATTACAAGTTTGCCACTGAGTTTGTTTTGACTATATAATATTCATTTTAATTCCGTTTTGACCCGTTCAAATTGTGTTAGGTTCGTAATCACGAGCACGACATGTTAGAAATATTGTTCACTCAGTTTGAAACTTTTTACTTTTGTGATATTATTTAATTAATTTCTTTTCTATATAAAATCTTAGAAAATTTATAACTTCTAGGTTTTAATCCCGATTTTCGTGAACTTTACGTTTGTGTTATCGTAGCACTGCGTAGAACATTTTGATAAACTTTTATATTTGTTTTACCACTATTTGGTGTATTGTTCTAATTATAACTTGTTTGCTTCGTGTATGATTGTCTACATTGGATTGCGTGTTGTTGGTTGATGATCGGGTATAGACGGTGAGCGATACGTCGGTGATCAAGATCAAGCTTTTGACGACCAGTAGCAGGCTCAGGAGAGCTTTGATCAAGGCAAGTATAGCATTTGGATTTTATTTCTGTCAACATGATCGTGTGGCTAGATTAATGTTAAGTAATAAATGATAAAAATGACTTTTTAGCAACTTGATGATTTGTCTGTACGTGATCACCCGGGACAACAGTGCAACCATGAGGACTATAATGGCTCTGGCTTTAGTTAAGTATAAGTAACTTTTCTAGTTTGCTAGCGGTTACCCGTTGTGGCACAATTGGGGAATAGCACACCATGGATTCCTGCGGGTGAATCACACGGACTGACTAATGAAACCAAGCGGCCCTAACTTGTTAGACGAACCTTTGAAAGACTTCATAGTGATCCCTGCCGACCTCCCTTGGAAGGGGGTTAAGAGACTAGCTACCTCGGGCGAAAGGGTAAATCATGACTCATGGGTAAAGATGTGCAACCTCTGTAGAGTGTTAAAAACTAGTATATTAGCCGAGCTCACGATCAGGAGCAGCCTTGGGGACATCTACATTAAGGGTGATGATTCTTGTGTATTAAATATGCTCATTGTTTATTGTTTAATGCTCTACATTATTTATGTCACATTGATCATGAGATTGTGGGAGTTATACAATCTAGTTGCTATACTTGTTGAGTTCGACATGGACTCACTCTTGCTATTTTCCCCAAACCTCAGGAGAAGTTTAGGCTTGTGATCAACTAGTTAGTTGGATCCTGTAGAGTGAAGTTAATACCCGAAGTTGGAGTTATTTATCCGTTGTTTGCTAAAAAGATTATCTCTTTTATACTAAGTACGTTTTATATTTTTGCATTGTCTTTTGATATTACACCTTATTTGTAGCTATATGTGAGATTTGGCTTTTAAAACTCGCATATGGTGTATATCTGGTTTTGTCCTTAAAATCAGGTATTACATAAATGAAAAGTTGTAAACTTTAAAGTTATATAACTTTTCAAGATCTACAACTTTTATATTGGTAGTTTCTCCATCCGAGGTAATTTACAAAATTTAAATTTCAAATTTGACAAACTTGAACGTAGTTTTTGGTGACAAGATGATTTCAAATGAAAAAATTATCAACTACAAAATTTCATAACGTTTCGAGATCTACAACTTTTATTTGGGCAGTTTTTTCATACTAGGTCATTTGGAAAACTCAAAAAAATTAATGTCAAATTATTTCTAGAGGCGGTTTTCTAAATAAACCGCCACTAGAAATCCTATTTTTAGTGGTGGTTCCTTAAGAAAACCGCCTATACGAATATTGTATTTCTATAGGCGGTTCTATTAGGACAACCGCCA
Source organism: Sorghum bicolor (assembly GCF_000003195.3). NCBI lineage: Eukaryota > Viridiplantae > Streptophyta > Magnoliopsida > Poales > Poaceae > Sorghum > Sorghum bicolor. Next base: position 61,559,701 of record NC_012874.2, read on the forward strand.
GTGAAAATGTATTTTCACTAGCGGTTTTCTTAAGAGAACCGCCTATGAAAATGCACCATTTCCACTGGCGGTTTTCTTGAGTCAGGTCCGCTGCTTTCTTTTCACAGGCGTTTTTTAATTGAAATCGTCTGTAAATAAAATCCACTACCAGCATAGAGCTTTTTTGTACTAGTGTTACTTTTTGGTTGTATATATGATGTGGACAAGTTAGAAATTAACTAAGCAATAATATTGATGTTGCATATATATGTGATGCGTATGTGTGCTGTGTGAGGACTATATAGTAGCTACTGGATGCTGCTGCCATGACAATATAGCATAGCCACTAGCTGCTGCTAGTTTCATGTCTATGATAACCATATTGCACTCTACTAGATGGTCATGAGTTTAACAAGATGCTTTCAGAGTAGGAGGAGAAGAGAGCATTCTAAATGTCTACTGCTCATATATGTCAAAACAAATTCTAGTAGCATATATATAGATGTCATGAGAGAAATGATCTAAACTGGTATTGATAAACATACATCCATAATGCAAAGTAGGATACACATTACAAGGAGTTGCACATTGTTCCCAAACTCACACGAGCACCTATATATTTTTGCAGGATTGTTTCATGTGCCTTTTGGCCATCGACCCAACCTCTTTATAGCCATCTCTTAGGTATGGAGTTAGCTCACTCACTAAAAGTTGAGAGAGAACTAAAGCATCCAAAGGAGGCACTTTATTGGATGCATTGAAATCTTCCTCGCCCACTGGATTTTGAAGACCAACAACCCATTTTTTTCCTAGGGAGCACCACTTATATCATTTCGTGTTTCTATTGTTGTGCACATGGAAAACTTGACTTGCAACCATAGATGGCTCCTCCCAGTACCCAACTTTGTTGAGGTCAACCATAGTGTGGACACTTGTCTTTCATGACACCCTGACTTCCACCTACCCATCGACACCAAAAAATAGCCACCTAGAAGCCTAGATACAAGAGTTCCCATATCACTTCAATCTACCATAGTACATTGTCTTCTTCATATTGTTGTCAAATGCATCTACACAAATAGCATTATCCTTATACATGCTCTTCTTGTCTTGATCAATGATGTAAAACGTGTTGCCATTCATGTCAAAGCCTTGATAGGTTCTGATTGTGAAGAAAGGGCTCTTTCCTAGCTTTCGAAACCTTTCATCTAGGCAAGATGTTTTACTAGCAAGTCAATGTTTGATCCATTCAATGAACCAACTCATATGTGCCATCACTAACCAAGCTTTGCTCTTGTGTGGGTTTTGTTGCCTCAACACTTCCATATTCTCTCAATGTAATGTCTCACCTCTATTGTGTGCTGCAACACACAATATTTGGCTCGTTTGAAGGCATCTACATCTATATATAGTAAACTACTTCTCCCCAACATACCCTCTACACCATAGCCTTCCCTCATAACGAGGCTTAGAGATACCGATTGGATTAGTGGGGTCAATGTAACCAAGGCACCAGTCGCTCAACTCCTCAGTAGAATAGCACTACACAATGCTACCCTCGAGATGAACATGACTCTTGACATACCTATACAGAGTACTCATGAATCTCTCATACAGGTACATGTGGTGGAGGAACATCATTCCAAGATACCTAAGCTCCTTAACCAAATGTACAAGAGATGGATAGATATATCAAAGAAAGTCAGCAAGAAGTAGGCCTCAAAAAGACATATCACCTCAGTCATCTTCTTCTCAAGAACTTCCAGTGATCATCCATCTATGACCTTCTAAGAGAATGCATTAAAGAAGGAGTACAGGCTCATGATTGCCATTAGGGTTTTTTCTAGCAAAACATTCTGGATTCCAACTACAACCATCATTGTGGGCATGACATCATAGTCATGAGCCTTCATTGGAAGCATCATGTTTTCTTTTAGAGGCACAAGCTTTTGTATGTTGGTAGCGTATCAAAAGGGAACTTTGACACTACAAAAGAAGTTGCACAATTCCTTCTTCTCATGTTGGGTCAGGTTTATGGCAGATAGTGGTGGGTGGGCAATGATACCGTTAAGTATGAGCTCAGGCCTGATGTCCAAATCTTCTAGGTCAGCTCTTGCTTTTGCATGGTCCTTGGTTTTCCATTGGCCATTCATGAGTGTCCCAAGCAAACTCCTATGGACACTCTTTTTCACATGCATGAGATCAATGTTGTGGCGAACCGCAATATGCTTCTAGTAAGGTAGTTCCCACAAGATCAACATTTTCTTCCACCTCTTCTTGTTGTCACTCTTCTACTTTCCATCTCTTCTTATTTTCACCTCTTCCCACAGGATAGTGCTCTCTAGGTCAATAACTTTAGGCATGGTATCCTGTACCTGCTAGTTGTATGCCTCTTGCCTGCTAAAATCCCTTGGTGCAGATCCTTTCTCCCGTGTGCCATCAAACTAACATTTCATCTCCTAGTATGGATGAACCTTAGAAACAAAATGTTGGTGCCTTACATATTCTTTGAGTTATTCAGCCAAACATTCTCCATATCATCTAAGCAAGCAGTTTTTCTCCTTTGCTATACCTAGACCCGCTATGATGTCCTAGGATGTTAGTTATAGTGGTGCGAGCATGGCACGTTGGTTGAAACATCCTTTCCTATACCCATCGTACACCTTGATACCCTTCCCTACATAGAGTTTCTTCAAATCATCAACAAGTGGCCTTAGTTACATGTTGATGTTAATGTTTGGTTGGTGTAGGCAATATATGAGAACTAACATCATCATGTACCTCCTATTTTTACACAGCCATGGGGGATAGATAGTTAACAACACAGGCCAGACACCATGTGAGCTACTCATGTTACCAAATGGGTTCATGCCATTTGTGCTAAGTCCAAATTGAAGATTCGTTGCCTCATCAAAAAAAGTTTTATACATGTCAGCAATGAAACACCACTGAATACCATATATTGGGTGTCATATGTAATCATCCACCATACACCATCCTGAGTGCTAGGTCATGAGTCGTGCAACCTTGGAGGTTGTAAACAAACATTTCAGCGTGGAATTATAGGGAAGTACGAGCAAACCTTCCTAGGAACTTTACGGCATGTCTCCTCGCCATCATCACCCTCAACTATTCTTTGCCTGTAACAAGAGGTCCCACACTTGAGGCAATATTCCTCTACATTTTCACCACATAACAGGATGGAGTCATTCTTGCAAGCATGAATTTTCACGAACTTCAATCCCATCGAATAAAGAATCTTCTTGGCCTCATATGTAGTCCTAGGAATTTGATTCCCCTTGGGAAACATACCAATGAGCACTTCTAGCAATTCTATAAAGCCCTTCTTCGTCAAGTGATTTCACACCTTGGAGAAGCTTCAATGTGCCTGATAACCTCATATACCTCTTACTACAACTTGAATGGAATGGTGTCTTTATATCTACCAAGAGTTGTTTTAGCTTCTTCAATTCTCTACCACTCAACTCATCATAGTCAATGGCATCATGCACCATCAACTCCACTAGACTCCCAACCACAGGGATAGGGCTAGTAGCAATCTTTGCTACATCATCATCATATAGTTTCTCGTTGCCAAAGGTTTCATTGATAAAGGGTGGTGCTTCCTCATTACTACCAGCATGAAGTTCTTCCTCACCATCTCCATTATTTACACGTTGTTCTTCTCCATGCCTGTTCCAACATATGTAGTCACACATGAATCCTCAAAGAATTAGGTGCCATGGACCGTCCACTTATTCGTGAACTGATTTCCATTCTTACAGCACATGGTCAAAACATAGATGTCTTATCTCTATTCCTCATGTCCTCCTCTACAATAGCTATGAAATTATCGAGTCCTTCTAAGTACACATAAGAAGTACGGTTCTTAACATACATCTAGTAGCATTGATCCTCCATCATCTATAAAAAGATTGAAAATGAAAGAATATAAGCAACAAACATCTTTGTACACTATTAGTTTCACATTTCCATCATTCATCACAATTTCACACATGGTCACCATACTAATTAAAGAGAGAAGAGCACATGCCAGAGAATTGGAGGCTGAAGACGAGAGCTATGAGGAGGGCTAAGCACACCACCAGCAATCCCCTACAGCTACTCGAGAGATAGCAAAGTAAGGTCGAAGGACAAGATCAAGCATAATGCAGAGAGGAACAAGTTAGTTAGCTAGACTCAATTATGAGCTTACTTAGCTATATACAGCAGCACCGGCAGAGAAGAGGGAAATAGAGGATTGCCGGTAGCTCAAGAGCTTACCTATGTGGCCGAAGAGCATGGCCTGCTGGCCACCGGCATTCTGGATGACAACAAAGCACGTCTGCCCACACCAACACGCCTCTCTTTCCTACGTTGTGCTATAACTAGGCCTTGCCTATGATAGCAGGACGCCCCCCCCCCCACCGACAGTAGTAGCGTGCGCCCCCACTTGCCAACTCTCTTCCCGCGAGGCTCAGTGCTGGAGGCCTGCACCATGCGTCAAGGTGGCAACTATCCCTGATGGATTTGGCGAGAACATTTTGGTCCCCACTAGCAGGAAAATCCCCCACTCACTGTCCCACTCGTAGGGATAGATTATCCCATGTCCCTATCCCTGCACGGGTATCACAACCCCGATGGGGTCCCTGTCCCAGCACGGGTATCACAGCCCCGATGGGGTCTCTGTCCCCGGTAAACACATGACATCTAACATCAATACATTATGAAAATAAAGAAGAATTGGGCATAACAACACTGTAGGAAATCCCACTATAGCAACAACTCTGCCCTTAGATCCCTTTCTTAGATCCGGCGATAACTTGATTTCTGTACTAGGTGTTGCACTCATGGAGGAACCGAGGAAGAGGTGCTTCACGATTCACGACCTCATGGCCACCACCCATAGAGATCAAAAGTTCCATAGGCGCCAGGGGTCGCGACAATGGTAGAGGAGGCGAGGAGCACAGGGGTCGTGGATGGAGAAGGAAGAGGGCTGCGAGCACGGAGCGGAGAGGGAGGAGGGCCGCCGCCCTCCGATCATGGCGTCATGCCTTGCTCCTTCTGGGATCTGGGTGGAGAGCTGGAGAGGGAGAAGGGGTTGCGACTCATGACTCGAGCTCGAGCGGTGGTAACCAACGGCGGCTGAGGACGGACTGAATGGAGAAGTACAGTGTGTGGTAGGGTTAGGATCCTTTTTATATGGTTGTTTTGAGTTGGGCCAATTTATTCTTATGGGCTTCTTTAGGCCTAGTTCCAGCAAGCACAATACAGTTGGGGAGCCTCGACGGGTGAGGCGACAGGGACCCAGAGAACACTCCCTTCCCCGACTCACCTGACGGGGGATGGATTTCGCGCGTTAAGCTCCCCACGGGGATGAAAAATATCCCATTTTCATCCCCTAATGGATGAAATCCCCATCGAGTATCGGGTATCGGGGCCCCGTTGCCATCCTGAGCCATGCACGACGGCGGTAGGTGCCACCACCATAAGAGCCAGGCAAGAGCCCCCTGAGACATCTAGTTGGTGCCAATACCCTCGCTCTCCCCGCGCATGAGGCCAGCTAAAGTGCCTAGGATACAATAGACGTGACTGAGGAACTCATGTTTGCAACTACCAAGGCGTCTTCAATAAGACACACTACTACAGAAGCTTATGCCGCATGTGCGTCCGTAGACTTTGCTACCACTATCCACAGCCTCAGAAATCATAACACGGGTCTGTACGCATGTCTAAAGCTATATCTCAGAAGAGTTGTGTCAACACGCATCTGCTATAAGAGATGTCCATAGCTTTTGACCCTGTTATCCCACACTCGAGAAACAACACATGTGTCTATACATCTTATTACACACGCATGTTGATCTCGCCGAGTCGGTGACCCCCGCCGGCCAGTTACTACAAACATCTGTTAGTACAACACATCAACACATCTGTAGTTGTACTACTGCAGATGTGTGTATGTGGTGGCGTCTGTATAGGTGGTGTAATTTTAACGCTTTTTCACATATGGTTCATACTACGGACCCATATGTGGTACATGCGTGTGACTGTTGACGTTCACACAGACGCGTATTCTATTTTAATCATAGACGCATGTATAAGTGTATTATTAATACTGACGCTTTTTTGGTGCATCTGTAATAAGCCTATAGACGCCGTATAGCCGATGCGCGCTGGTACGGTGCATCTGTGATGCGGCTGAATGCTTGTCAGTGAAATACATTTTTTACATAATGATCGGGAGGGGGCGCTTGGGGAGGGATCTATTCGAGGGAGCAAAGGATCTGCCACATGATATTTGAACCAGTATACAAATAAGATTCAAAATTGTAGAGTTATAAGTGTTGCATAGCTCAGCTGGTATGGATGCTTCAGAGAATATTAACGTTGATGTTTTCAGATAAACTATGTAAACATATTTTTTATTTTTTTATCATTTATAACTGCTGTATCTTTTTTCTCAGTTATGTTGACGGATCTGAATCCACCAGTGATACTTTTTTATAAAATATATATTAGCACATGTTGCTACATTTTTTTTTTTTGATTTTGTCACTTGTCACTGCTGCAAGATCCACATCTTACATTAATACCAGATTCGGATCGGTCAGTAACTGTTTTTTTTGCATGTAAACCTTATAAAAGCTACTGTAATTCTTATTATTGCTAACAGTTTTTTCTCTTTTGTTTGGCATAAATGGTCGTTATATGCACGATCCATGAGTTTTGGTCCTTGTACGTTTCCTAATTATGATTTGTATAATGTAGTCAAATTAATTAGGTTATGGTTACAAATCCAGACAATATTTGCGATCTAGTTACTCACGAAGAATGTTACTTATATAATATCTTATTGTACTATAATATAAAAAAGTTAGTATGTCATGTGCATCTAGGACGAAATATATAGCAGCGTGTATCCAAGAAAAAGAACCATCTTTTATTGAGTCCGCATCAACCAAATGCTCACTACACAGTGCTTAATGTGGGCAACTTCATGTATGCAACAAGTAGGTTTATTTGAGTTCAATGCCGTTTTCCTCGCACACATGTTCTTGCAATGATGAGTCAAACAGAATCTGTTGTTGTAGCAGTAGCATGTCCCAGACTATAGCTTTATTTGGCTTTGATTTGGTGATAACGTCTCACACACTGTGTGGTGGTGACGATATCACTAGCGGTGGTGGCGGCGACTTGTGATGATGATGGTGGGATGTCTCAAACAAACGACGTGGTGATGATGATGGCACTGGTGGTCGTGGTGGTGCTGGAGACGAGTGGTGATGATGGTGCGACGTCTCAAACAAATTGTGTGATGGTGACAATGGCATAGGTGGTAGTGGTGGTGGCGAACTGTGGTGATGATGATGGTGTGACGTCTCAAACAAACGGCGTGGTGGTGACAATAGCACTGGCGGTGGTGGTGGTGACTTGTGGTGATGCCAGTGCGACGTCTCAAACAAACTTCTCGATGGCAGTGACATTACTGGTGGTGGTGGAGGTGGCTTGTGGTGTTGATGGTGCGACATCTCGAACAAGTAGCGTGGTGGTGATGACAGCACTGATGGCAGTGGTGGTGACCAGTGGTGATTATGGTGTAATGTCTCTGTGAAACTGTGAGTTGGTGTTGGCGGCATTGGCGGTGGCTGAGGCGGCCCATGGTGGTGGTGATGGTGCGATATTTCAGACATACTCCGTAGCGGTGATGATTCCACTACCGGCGGCGGTGGTGAACTGTGGTGATGATGCCATGCCTCAAGCTGGTCTTGGCCTAGACATGAATGCAACGCAATACAAAATAATCAAAACATGTTGATCGGTACTCTGTCAGTTCCCAATTATATATAGCTGCATCAAGTTTACAGAAAAAATACTCGAACATCTAAAAGCTTCATATTACATTTATTAAATTCTTGAGGACATATGTTATTAGAGTCATTTAACATATAACACAAAGCCAAAGCAAGCCATTCTTTGAAGCAATGGAGTAATATATAACAGTGTAAAGTATAAGTAATCATATATCTATCTATGTTTACCTTGGCTTGATGGAGTGGCCGAATCATTGATCATAAGTATCACTAAAATAGCACTTATTAGGTATACAGTCCTCATTGTATAGCACTTGGTGACTAATGCCAGAGGACAATACTACTCTTTTTTTTACTCCTTATTTCCCCATTTCACCTTGTTTAGGGATCAAGAGTGTAGGTGTTTATATAGGAGTACCCCAAAACCTTGAGTAAGATTTATTATCAAAATTTATTTAATTATATCTATATCTATATCTATATCTATATCTATATCTATATCTATATCTATATCTATATCTATATCTATATCTATATCTATATCTATATCTATATCTATATCTATATCTATATCTATATCTATATCTATATCTATATCTATATCTATCTATCTTTGCGTACCTAACTATCTATCTGTCTATATCTATGCTCTATCTCTATCGATTTGCACCTACCTACCTATTTATTTATCATGTATCTGGATGGCACTAGCCTTCAATACGCCGATGTCTATCTTATGTAATTACTTATAGTAAGGCCCTCAAGAGTAATTTTGTAGTGAATAACCAATAGCACAAGCATAAAACCATAAGTTTTGTACCTTGTTCGTCCACTGCCATAAATATACTACTTTGTTCACCTACCACCATATATAGGACCAAATGTGACGTCTCTCGAACGTGTGAACTGTGGCTCTCATAATAGTAAAACAAAATTAGGGCAACCCCAGAACATGTTATGATCCTGCCAGAGAAGTAGAAATTCAACTATTTTCTACAACAATCACATACCAATTTAGCATTAATAGATCATCTGACTATTTAGCGGTAAGTTGGGAATTTGTCACCAAACGATGATGGAAGCAAAATGCCAACTTCCATTTACAGAAAACTTGATAATATACTGGTTCCCAATGAACATGGAATACTCTAGTTTCCAATATATGCACTGTCATTGTCAATTGCTCATACATGATTTTTTTCATTTACTAATCACTAGTAGATGGATGGGTTGTAATCCCGGTTCGGAAACCGGCCCCCTTAGTCCCGGTTTTCCCAACCGGGATTGGGAATTCGGGACTAAAGGTCTAGGATTTTAGTCCCGGGTCATGCAACTGGGATTAAAACCCATCTTGGGAACTCAAAAATAATATAATCCTACAGACCTCCCTCTTGCGTGTGTGAGATTCAAACCCAAGACCTCTTATCTCGCGCATATCTTCCTTACCAACTCAACTGCACACCACATGTGACAATGTGTTGGATGCTCTCCCTTTCAATTCATTTGTGGGGGACCTTTAATCCCGGGCCGGAGACTTTTAATCCGGGTTGGTGGCTTTAACCAGGATTAAAAGGTCACCCTTTAGTCCCAGTTGGTGTTTACCAACCGGGACTAAAAGTTAGAGGACCGTTACTCTGGGTTGGTAACAACCACTGGGATTAATGGTCCCTGCTGTAAAAGTCTGCTGCACTATCTGTTGGGTAGGAGATTATAGTCCCGATCGGTGGTTCCAACCGGAATTAAATCTCTATTAGTCCTGGGTTCAGTTTATAGCGGGACTAAAAGTTAGGATCAAAAGTCTATTCTCTAGTAGTGAATATAGCATAATGAGTCCATGACAATATAAAAAAACTGAGTTAAAACTGCATATCCATGTGCCCTGTTACTCCCACATTTACCAAATAGACTCGATCGAAATGGCACTTTAATATTCATCCAGATCTTGGTCATGCTGCCTGAGGAGCAATATATGCTCGGTGCGCTATGTCCTGTTAGCTTCTATTTTTAACTGCAATGGTTATATGAACATACGTCCCTACTAAAAGCTGGTGGAAAAAAAATACTCTGTCCACTCTGTGAAAGTATAGGGAACGAGTTACCCATCCTGGGTGTCTCGGCTGGGTGTTAAATAGCTGGGAACAGCCCCCAAGCATGGCGTATACAACAGATGAAGATACATGATCCACTTGCTATACAAGTCTCTTGGAATACAAGACATGCTAGTCTATCTTTATCTAAACCAACAACTTGCACGCCTACAACCGAAGGCACCTAAATACATGGAGAGTTAACCTAAACTAGATACATAGTTTAACACCCTCCCTCAATCTCAGCCATCTACAAGGTTGAGATTGCTTTTGAACATCTTCAATTTCTGGACCGGCAAAGCTTTGGTGAAACCATGAGCAACTTGATCATTTGTAGAGATGAAGCGTATATCCAGCAACTTCTGCGCTACTCTTTCTCTAACAAAATGAAAGTCAATTTCTATATGTTTTGTTCTTGCATGGAAGATTGGATTAGCAGAAAGATACTTTGCACCAAGGTTATCACACCAAAGTCTAGCTGCCTTTGGATGAGGGACTTGCAACTCAGTCAATAGCTTCTGTATCCACATCATTTCAGATGTAGCGTTGGCCAATGCCTTATACTCGGCTTCAGTACTTGAACGTGATACTGTGGCCTGCTTCCTGGCTGTCCATGACACCAGATTATCACCAAGGAATACCGCAAAGCCACCAGTTGATCTTCTACCATCAACACAACCCACCCAATCAGCATCCGAGAAGGCACTCACAATCATTGTTCGTGATTTGCGAATTCTGAGTCCAAGATTAATCGTCCCACATATATACCTCAATATCCTTTTAACCATACTAAAATGGACAGTGGTAGGATCATGCAAAAACTGACAAACCTTGTTCACTGAGAATGAAATATCAGGCCTTGTCAATGTAAGATATTGGAGTGCAGCAACAATACTTCTGTACCGTGTACTGTCTTTAGCTCCTAGTTTTGTTCCATCCTTTATACTCAGCTTTTGTGTGCTTGGAAGTGGGGTATCAACCGGTTTGCACTTACTCATTCCTGAATGAGCGAGTATATCTTTAGCATACCTTGTTTGTGACAGAGTCAATCCATCCTTATCCCTCTTCACTTCCATGCCCAAGAAATAATGAAGATCCCCGAGATCCTTCAAAGCAAAATCTTTCTGTAAGTCACAAAGCAATGTCTTTGTGACTTCATTAGAGGAACTCGCCACAGTGATGTCGTCTACATATACTAGGATGAATACAGTATACCCTCCCTTGTTCAAATAGAACAAAGAAGTATCTGCCTTTGAGGGAACAAAGCCTAGAGAAATCAAATTTCCACGTAGCCGGGCATACCAAGCACGCGGTGCCTGTTTCAAGCCATAGATAGCTTTGTCCAGTTTACATACATAGGCAGGATGAGATCTATCAGCATAGCCAGGAGGTTGATCCATATAAACCTCTTCATCAAGAAGACCATGCAAAATATGAGAAACCTCTTTGCATTCTTTATCCTGTGTTGTTCAAATTTTGCCAGCAACAAAACATTTTGGTGGATCAGGTTAGAAACAATCATCAGAACATCTCTTTTACTAGGTGCTTGGTAGACGATCTGCTTTATGAGTGGCAAAAAATCTTGAGTGATATGAGAAAAGTTAATTTTACTCCTGATCATGATTCAGTTGTTTGGAAAGTTGGAATTGCTGGAATTTTCAGTGTGAAATCTGTTTATAATGCTATGACATCTGATGAATCTGGTCCTTCTCATAGTAAAATTTGGAAAAGCAAAATACCTGCTAAAATCAATATTTTCCTCTGGCTCCTTCTTAATAATGCGATTTTAACGAAGGACAACTTAATTAAAAGAAAATGGATTGGTGAACCAACATGTTACTTTTGTGATCAGGATGAAAGTGTTTCTCATCTCTTTTTCCATTGTAGTACAGCTAAGGCTGTTTGGGCCATTGTTGCTCATTGCATTGGTGCTAATAATATCCCTAATACTCTTAACCAATGCTGGACATGGTGTGAGTGTTGGTTACCTTCTGGCAAACAGTTTCATACTTTGGGCATAGCTGCCATTTGCTGGGCAATCTGGAAAACTAGAAACAAATGTTGTTTTGAAGGAAGAAAAATAAAAAATCCTGCTGAGATTATTTGTTATGCATGTGCCCTCATGACATATTGGGCAGGTCTGTTCCCGGAGATGGACAAGGAGGAGCTTCAAGCTGGAGTGACTACAATGTTGCAGATCGCCACCAAGCTGTTACTCAAGTCAAAGAAGGGAGATGGCACTCTATTCCTGAAAGAGAGTCCGGATGACAGTTCTCAGGACTGAGGTGTTTCGGGGTTTGAAAGATGGCTTTGTGTGTGCTACCTTTTTTGGAGAATGTATGGTGTTGCTGTTGGTTTGGCTACCTTTTAGACTTGTGGTTTCTGGGCAAACTTTCTTAGGTTAAAACAGAAGTTGTGAGAGGCCCCGCTCTATTCTTTCTTAGCTTTCTCGCTTTTCTGCAACAGTCTTGAATGAACCGATGTATTTCCGTTGCACGTTAATGGAAATGGGGGTTGCCTCCGGTTCGAAAAAAAAAGAAGACCATGCAAAAATGCATTTTGTACATCCAATTGCCTCAAAGTCCATCCCTGAGTGACTGCAATGGACAAGATGAGTCTGATTGTTGCCGCCTTAACTACCGGACTGAACGTATTCTCATAATCAATTCCATATCGTTGCTTAAAACCCTTTGCAACCAAACGGGCTTTGTAGCGTTCAACCGTGCCATCTGACTTTCTATTCACCTTGTATACCCATTTGCAGCCGATCACATTTTTACCCTGAGGCCGGGGAACAAGTCTCCAAGTCTTGTTTCTTAGTAGCGCCTGGTGCTCAGAATCCATCGCAGCTGCCCATTTTGGATCACTCATTGCCTCTGCAATTGACACTGGTTCCTCTGGACTGATGACAACCTGATTGCACCACTTGACTGTGCCATCGGTGTAGACCTTTGGCTTGGAGATCCCATGCTACGACCTTGTGACAGGACGTGGCACAACAGGAAACTCACCAGCCAGTGCCGCACCGGATTGCTGACCAGACACAACTGATCCAGCGTGATCCTCCTCAGAAGAAACAGTGCCGATGCACGGATCTGAGTGTGGCCCAGTAGACCCGTGAGCCTGATGTTTCGGGAGAGGTCGGCGCAGAAGATCCCGCAACAGCCGCCGTATCCAACCCGGCACCCATACCCTGCGTCGCAGGGGTCGAGATTGATCCCCCGATAGCCGCCGACTCCCCGCCAAATGGATCCACCTGGGATCGCACGCCGGTCGCTGTGCTCCCAATCAGGGAACACATGCGATATAAGCCTCCGTTGTCACCTTGATCGCCACTGTGTGCTCCCATGCCAGCATCATTTTCTTCCAGATTTTCTCCTGCATTCAGCACATCTCCAAACAAACCTTGTGAAGCATTAGTAGGTACAGAAGAGTGCACATTTGGGTCAAGTAAATTGTCACTCCCATAGGTTGGGTTTAAGAGTATATTGGGTAGGAGTCGAAGCTCAGCTCTGAGCTGTGCACCGGCATTAGGATGCATGGAAGCGAAAGGAAATACTTGCTCATCAAAGACTATGTCCCGAGAGACATAAACACGGCCTTCAGCAGGATCTAGACACTTAAAGCCTTTGTGTAAAGTACTATACCCAAGAAAAACACAAGGTTTAGATCTAAACTCTAGTTTCCTTGAGTTGTAGGGACGGAGATTAGGCCAGCAGGCACACCCGAATGTTCTGAGAGAAGAGTAGTTAGGGTGTTTACCAAAAAGTCGAAGGAAAGGTGTATCATTGTTTATGACTTTAGATGGTAGACGATTAATTAGGTAAACAGCAGTAGAAAAGGCTTTATCCTAGAACTTTAACGGCATAGAAGAATGAGACAGAAGTGTGAGACCCATTTCGACAATATGCCTGTGTTTTCTCTCTACGGATCCTTTTTGCTGGTGTGTGTGTGTGTGTGTGTGGACACGACACATGATGATTTATCCCGATACGCTTAAAGAAGGAGTTGAGAGCTTTGGTACTCTCCACCCCAATCAGTTTAGAATTTTGCATTCAAATTGTCTCTCAACAAGAGATTGAAAATCATGAAAGCATTGAAAAACTTCGGACTTATGGCGCAACATGTAAATCCAAACAAATTTGCTGTGTTCATCAATAAAGCTGACATAAAACTTGTGTCGTCCAACAGATGCGGGTGCAGGACCCAGACATGAGAGAAAATTAAATCTAGAGGCCTAGATGAAACACTACTAGACCTGACATAAGGCAATTGATGAGCTTTGCCTTGCTGACACGCATTACATACGTGATCTTTATTTTGACTTTTGACAAAAGAAAGCTTGTGGCGACTCAGGATTTGCCTAACTACAGGAGTAGAGACATGACCGAGCCTATTATGCCACAATGAGATTGATGGACGAGCAGTGCTGAGTGCTCTCTTATTCGGGGACAACTTATTCGAAGATGATGATCGCAGAGGATATAGGCCACCCTCACACTTGCCTCTGAGGAGAGTTCTCCTCGTCTCCTCCTCCTTGATATCGAAGTAGCTAGGATGAAATTCAAGAAAAACACCATTATCACGAGTAAGATGATGAACAGATGCAAGATTTTTATTAGCTTTAGGAACGTGAAGAATGTTTTTCAGATGAATATTTGTGGAAGGGGAGTGCAAAATACTATCAACCAGTATGTGTGATCTCCATACCTGAACCATTTGCGGCATGAACTTGATCTCCTCCATGGTACTTATCCCGTACCGTCAGTCTCTCCAGATCCCTCGTGATATGATCAGTCGCACCAGTGTCCATGTACCAGTTTGAGTCGACACCTTAGGAGTTCGTAGTTGCAGTCGATGCTGACTTTTGTGGTGGTCCATTGAAGTTTGCATTGAAGCGCTTGAAGCACTTCACGACGGTGTGTCCCTCCTTCTGGCACAGCTGACAGAAAACACCAGCAAGGAAGGTAGATCCTTGTGGACGAGCACCACCGCATCCATTCTTGAAGCCACGGATGAATCCACCACGCCCTCTGTCTCCACCATGGCCTCCTCCACGAGGCTGGCTGTTGCGGCCTCCCTTGGCCACCATGTTCGCAGCAGATTGCTGCACACCGCCATTGCGCATCTCCATCCTGGACTCAAAACTGGTCAACTGAGTATAAAGCTCACCAAGTGAGATTGGTTCAACGCGTGACGCCACCGCCGACACCACCGAGTCATACTCCTCGCCAAGTCAAGTGAGGATGTAGGAGATCAACTCCTCATCTTCTAGCTTCTTCCCGGCCGACGCCATCAGGTCAGCCAGGGTCTTGATTTTCTGGTAGTACTCCGCAATCGACGAAGTGCCCTTTGTCGCCGTGGCGAGCACCATCCGAGTGCTAATGATGCGCGCACGAGACTGCGACGCAGACATAGACTCGACTTGCCAGATATCAACTCGCTGGATTACAAATATGTATCAAGCTATATATCTAGAAGTGTACGAACACATGATCTTTCGCCCTGGATTATTGCATACTGGTCAGTAAAGATTTCTATATCACCATTAGTTTAATTGCATCTCTGTTGTGTACCCCTTGTACAAGCAACTTATGGGCTCATGTCTTACATAATTTTTTATACTGTGTGTTGGTTCAAATGCCAATGAGTATTGTCCTGGTCTAATTTAAAGTACAAGTGATTTGCAAGAAATATGTTGTAATGAAATACTCCTAACACTCAATTTTGTCCAGAGATGCAACTTTCTCTCCTCACCACATCTCATTTCTTCTGTCATGTTAAATGACTGTTATTGCCTGTTGTTAGTATTTACAAAATTCTTGTAGTACTAATTAATCATTACATTTTAATAAAGCAGAGATGACTTCTGTTCTAGTGTGCTACAGCTGTAGGTCCTTGCGAATGGTTTTTCTGAATGCAAGACATTTGACAATTTTACTGCAATTTTTTTCTGAGTGCTGATTGACAGTTTGTAGCACAGTAGCAGTTCTGTGGAACCTGGGGCTGCATGTCAGCATCACCAACAGCAGGTAGGCAAGCAAGTAGGTCGTCATCAACATTCAGTAAAGCTGCAGTTCTCATCTAGTCCTCATATTTGTGAAATGTGCCTTTTGCTGGTTCAATGTATTTGCTAGCATGGCTGGTTAGAGAGGCAGAAATGAAATAAAAGCAGAGGAAAGTTATATTACAGAGAAAATGAGCCCATCGTTATTTGTGTTTTCCAGGAACTGCAGTTTACAGAAAGAAGGAAGAGACATTGCATAGGAAGGTCCAAGATGCAGACTACAGAATCAAAAGGTATGTACTGCCTCTAGGAACTGCAGGTTATTTTGTGTTGTCCAGGAACTGTAATTTTCTCCGTTCAGTAAATCTTCATCATTGATAGCTGTTGTTGCTGCTATCTGTTCTCTCCTTCAGCAGTCAGGTTACTCAGTTTCAAAAACTTGGTGTTCAATATGCAGTTCAGTGTATTGCTCATGAGAGCAGACTTTTAGAGTTTCAGTTTAGTAAATAATCTGAATTTCACTGAATATCAAAAAGAAGCTTCCTATGTAGGGTATTCTTCCTAATGCAGCACTTGTTGCAAGCTATCTGAATTCTGCTCAAGTCTATCAAGTGCCATTAACATGCTTCCAAATCCTGTCAGAACAAAGTAGAACTACAACCAGGGAAGTGGCAAATGCATTTATTTGTTGGAACCTATCTTTTGTTATTTCTGATGCCTGGGGGTGATGGTCCAAGCTGACGACACAGTCTGACACGCAGATTGTCATAACAAAGCAGCCGGACAACGCCCAGGCTTCTTCGGCTCCAAAACTCCTCGACGGTCCACAACGCACCGCTGCAAAGGCCCTCCTAGACTCTGGCACGTGTAGACCGACCATCTCATTATATAAGGGATGTGATCGGACCTAGGAGCGAGAGAGAGATCAATCACCCGACTCTGTTCCATTCGCCTTTGCTCAGCATCCGAAGTAAGGCAACCCACCGAGTGGCGCCAGAGGCTCCTCCTCCGCCATCCTATCATCTCCTTCCTCGCTGACGATGGGGAGACTCCACCGGCGGTGAGGCAAACCATAGGATTAGCACCAAGCTAACCCCTACCAAACCTCTTCTTTCTTTTACACTTTGTTAACCCCTCCAGATTTTGGGTGCTGTTGCACATAAGAATCATCAAATGCTGGACATAGGGACCGAAACCAGGATAAACTGTTGCGTCTTCTCTATGTGATTCTTGTGTTCCTGAGTCCACCAGAGCCACCAGAGATCCATACTCTGACACCAATTTGAACAGCATGCTTGCCGTGGTTTTGACCCCACGATAGGCGGCGCTATGGGAGAATAGAGAGAGAGGTGGTTTGGAAGCCCGATAACCCTATATTCCATTTTGGGCATACTTTCTAAAATGGGCCTCTTAGGAGGTCTGCCTCTAGAAAAAGGACACCTTTTCAAAGGCAGGCATCGTTATTCAATATTAGGAAGCAACCATTTTTCAAAGGGTTTCCTAAAATGAATAGAAGTCTACAGTCCATTTCTAGAGACGCCATCAAATTTTACCCATCTCTATAAATAAATATGCTGGCCTCCAACTTGTTTTTTGTAGTTGTCGTATGGGACGAGGACAGTTATTAGGAGCGAGCATAGGTTGCTTAGTGGCACACAGAAGGGCTAGCATGGTCACAGACGATTGAGAGCGCAGCGATGACTGTGGGTGTCTTTGATGAGTGATAGTTGTATGCGCATGGCCGATCGGTAAGCATGGTGCAGCATTGCTGCTGCCATTGCAGACAAGCATGGTCACAGCTGCTTCCTAACATCAGCGAGAGGACAGCGGGGGCCTATGGATAGAGGGAGTCTATGTGGCCTCAACATGCAACAAGCGGTGCGTCATGGCAAGCACAGAGGACACCTCTCAAAAAACACGCAACAAGCAGTTTTTTCTCTGGCTTTTGCAGCCAAAATCATCATTTGTCCATTGAGAAATCATTTTTGTATTGTCTCTTCTGTTAATCTCTTGCTGCAATGGCATCCTCATTGATGGCAAGAAGCCACTTGTGTCAGTAGTGCCCTTAGTTCATTGTTACATGCATCCATTGTTTTTCCTAGTACAAAGTAACTTTGTCGGGTGTCTGTTGCATCCTTGGCCACTTTGCAGCACTATTCCCTATTCAGTTTTAGAAATTGATGAGTTAACTCGTTGTCTAGCGATGTTTGTGTGCAGTGGGAACGAATTAAATATAGCATCATGTGCATCTAGGCAATAAATGACCATGTTTATCGTGTTTCTATCCAACAGATGCTTGCGTTGCATTGCTTAACGTGGTCAGTAGCATTCCCATTTAGCGGAACTGGACATGCAGTGGACAGAGGAGTGCCCCGAGACGCACGTCACCGACTGGGTTGGGGTGGGGAGCAAAAGGGATTGGAGTGGTTGGAGGGTGATAGGACAGGGAGCTCAGAGAAGTGGAGGTGGCGGTGCTCTAAAGGGAGAAGAGGACTACGGAGAGGAGGGGAGAGAGAACTATTCAGAGATGAGAGAGGACCGGCATGGTGTGAAAATGGAGGGTGGTGATGTGGGAGCCCGAAACCCTATGTTTGTTATAGACAAGTGATTCTAGTAATGTGATTTTTGGGCATTGGACCTATTTTCTAAAACGAACGTGTTAAGAGGTCTATATCTAGAATGGACAACTTTTTCAAGGACGGGCCTTTGTCAATTAAATTTTGGAAGGGGTGCTTTTTTGGAGGGCCATTGAAAATGAATAGACCGTCTCTTCAGTCCAGATCGAGTCCATTTCTGGAGATGCCATCAAATTTTGCCCACCTCCATAATTAAAACTGCTAGTCTCCAAAAATCTTTTTATTAGTCGACAACAACAGTTATGTGAGCAAGCATAGGTGAGCAGAATGGCACACGGAACGGCTAGCATGGCCATAGGCGATTCGGAGCCAAGCAATTGCCAAGGGTGACTTTGAGTGGCAGCTCTACATGCATGTCATCTGAGGCAGAGCTTCGACAAGGTGCAGCATTCTGCTGTCACAAGCTAATAATATAGCAGTAGCTCGGTAATACCAGCGAGAGGATGGCAGGCCTACGGATGGAAACGAGACTATATGGCCCCAACACGAAACAAGCAGGGTTTTATTTGCTTTGGGCCGTGTTTAGTTCCTGAAGAGAAAAATTTTACGACAATGTAGCACTTTCGTTTGTTTGTGGTAATTATTGTTCAACCATGGACTAACTAGGCTCAAAAGATTCGTCTTATAAATTTCGACCAAATTGTGTAATTAGTTTTTATTTTTGTCTATATTTAATACTCTATGCATGCGTCTAAAGATTCGATATGACAGGGAATCTTGAAAAAATTTTAGGTTTTAAGGTGAAAGTAAAAACAAGGCCAATGGCATCCTCAATAATGCCAAGAAACCACTTGTTCTAGGAATGCCCTTAGTTCCTTGGTAGAGCATCTCTAGGAGTTTAGTATAATTTACTTGATAAACTAATAAATATAGCAAGTTAATAAAAGAAACAGCTACTTTAAATTTTATTCTCCTCCAACACTAACCAATAATATGTTTCTAAAATTTAAAAATTTATAGTAGGTTTTACATCTATTTGTTTTTTGTTTAGTAGAGCCGATCATGTCTAGGAGTGCCCTCAGTCCATTGTTTTTGCTGGTACAAAGTAACTTTTGGTGTTGCGTGTTGCATGCCAGCCAAGAAGCACCATTCACTGTTCAGTTTTACAAATGGATGAGTACGCTCGTTGTTAGCTATTGCGCCCATATATACCCGTGATGTTTGTGTGCAGTAGGAACGAATTAATACAGAATTAACTGCATCTAGGCAACAAAAAATAACCATCTTTATTATTTTGCCATCAAACTGATCTTGCGGTTATATACATTGCTTAATGTGGGCAGCAGCATTCCCATTTAGCCTCCTGTCCCTGGATGTAGTAGCTGTCTTTGGTTTTGAAGCCGTTTTCCTTGCACATCTGCTCACAGCCAGTCGGAGATAGTTTGTTATTGTTAGGGTAGCACGTCACTGACTTTGGCTCTGCATGCAACAAACTCTGTGGTGGTTGTCGAGGTGGATGCGGCGGCCCTGGCATTGGCGGCATTGGAGGGAGTGGAGGCATTGGCGGCATTGGAGGCATTGGTGGCATAGGAGGCATTGGCGGCATAGGAGGCATTGGTGGCATTGGAGGCATTGGTGGCGTTGGCATTGGCGGCGGCATAGGCGGCCAAGGGGGATGATGACCGCGTACGACCTGGGGCTGCTCTACCTGCAACAAACTGTGTGGAGGTGGTCTGTGTGGGGTTGGTTGAGGTGGATGATGCGCCCATGGCTTAAAATGACCGCTTACCACCTGGGGCTGCTCATGGCCTACACATGCATGAACACAGTTCAAAATAATCAAAACCCATTGATTTGTGCCGCCTCCACTTTCCTCTGACTTTGTTTTATGTCAATCTCTGTCAACATCTAGAACATCAAATAGTTTTAATAATTTTTCAATGAATATGTTTTAATACTGTATTTATTGAACTTGAACATGCTAATATTTTTTTAAAAGAACTTTATCAATGTTAGAGTAGTTTGACCTAGCACAAAACTAAACTATTATTAGAAAAAAACAAGGAGTAATATGTAACAATTCGATGTATAAGTATTAATCTCTCTCTCTATATATATGTATATATATATATACCTTCACATGATGGAGAGGTTGAACACATGATCACAAGTATCAGGGAAAATAAACATGTCAGGTATACATTTCTCACTGTATTGCATTTGATGACCGCCATACTATGAGAGGACAGTACTACTATTTCCCTTTTCTTCTCACTCTATTTTCCTGACTCACTTTCTTTAGTGATGATGAGAGGTGCACTCCTTAAGCGTATATGTTTTTCTTCTTTTGTTGTGCAGTTGTTTATATAGAAGTATGGATCTATTTGAAAATTTGTTTTATTCATTTATAAATTATTTTTATAATACCAATATCTACATCTACCTACCTAGCTATCTACGCGTCTGTTTATATATTTATTCTATCAATCTCTATCTATCTATCTACACATGTCTACTTTTTTATTTGTATCTATTTGTCTATCCCTACCTACCTACGCACCTTCCTACCTAGCTATCTCTATCTATCTTTTTGTCTCTATCTGTGTCTACCATCACAATTATCAATTTCATTTTATTTGTATGTTTATCTATCTATCTAGAGACAAGGAACAATCTATCTATAGCCGATGCACTCTTAGCACTTGTGCTTGAGCCACATCATTAAAAATTCTATGCAACAAACCATCATGTAAACATAGACCACTACAAGATTTATGATACACAACACTCAGAGTCTATCACAGTATCCCTAAATTCTATCATAAAAGGCCATCTTTGGTGGAATTGCAAAGTAGCATGTATCAAGCGTTATATGTCAACTTCAAGCTATCCATGACAAATTATGACCATCATGGAATCCCTAGATGTCCACTTAGCCCAAGCTAGGCCCTATGGTCTATGACATGTAGGATGCCATGTTGGATGTTTGTCAATGACATATTTGAGTTGCCATTTAAGCGCCATGTGTTCCTCAGCACGGATGTTGTCGTGTTGTCAACGTGAATGCAGTCCAAATATACTTCATTCCAATTATGTCTTCCTAGAACTTTCGGCCATTTTTTAGGCAAAACTGAACCTACAGCACATGCAGCCTGGTAATGTGGATTGCTCAATTTAGCCTGTTATTAGATTTGAGCTCAACTCAAAATTACTGATAGATTCAAAAAAATATTTCCATTGTACCTTTTCATCCAAGTTCTATCATATCATCATTTCATCAACACAAGTTCTGATCATCAGCACATAATATTTAGGGGATACACACTCAACACCGCTGATTGTGACTAGATCTTTAGGAAACACAAACATGAGTTAGAAAGAAGCTCACACCTCATACAACATAATTAAAACTTGTCCAAAAGCACATCACAGTACCCAGCAGCTACCATGGCACTTTGGCCACTCTAGCATCAATGTTTGCCACACAACAAAAGAAGCTCAATAACTCAGTAGCAGCACCACCAGAAATGGCACTTTGCCCAAACATCAAAGTTTACCACACAACCAAAGGGGCTCAATAGCTCAGTGCAACAGCAGAAATGATGCAACAAAAAGGCAACAATGCTGCCATGAGACCCAGCGCATCTTACCTAGTATGCTAAGTGTCGCAGGGTCAAAACTGCGGTAAGCATTGTTTGTTGGATGTCACTGAGTTTGGGTCTGTGGTGTCTCGGTTGGACTCAAGAACACAAAAAATACATAAAGGACACAAACTTTAATCCTAGTTCAGGCTCTCGGGGCCCTACAACCAGTAGTTTGATGATCCTTATCCAAGAGCACCCAAATCTAGGGGTTACAACAGAAGTAGTTTGATGACCGTTGTATCCAAGAGCACCCAAATCTAGGGGTTACAACAGAGTGTAAGAGAGATTTGGCAAGGGATCGCTCGATGATTATCCTGGGCTCATCGGGGGTGAGGTTCCTTCCTTGCCATAGAGGAACTAGAAAATGGAACCAGAGGATCTCTTGGTACTCCCCTCAGGGTGGCCTTGCTCTTGATGCAAAGCTCGAGATTGTCTTAAGGACTCTGGTTTGCTTTTGTTCGGCTTGGATCATCCTCTATCTCTCTCTCTGTAGGATCTGACCTTCTCTTATATATTGAGGTAGGTCAGGTACATGGCGGTTTTGAGGAGCTTAGTCTATGGTCTACATGCGTCGGAGTCCATGAGCGCTCATCTATGGTCTAGATAGACCTCGACGTTGTTGTGGACTTAGAGATGCCCCGGGCCTCATCCAACTGCTATGCTTTGACACTCTAACCATTAGGTTTAGTTGAGTTGAACTAGCCTCCACTAGTTGCACCTTCTAGAGGCTTCCTTGGTGGCGAAGGCGCCTGGCCATAGGGTTTCACGAGCAGGCCCATAAGCCTATAAGCCCCTAGAGCCAACGGAGGGAGTTTTCCCTTTGTGTTAGGTGATAGGTTGGTGCCCGTTGTGTGGTCTCAAGGAGCCCCTAATCCCTGAGTGCTTGAGATGCATGGTTCTACCCCAACACTTGACTCAGATTAGTTGGGATTGAGGATCAATATCAGACTACCATAGATCAAGAGCTCGATGCTTGAGTGGGCACCTAAGTCTAGAGAAGAGGCCTAGGGCATGCTCAGGTTTTGCTCAATCCTTTGGTAGATGGCGTGCATGTGTGGACCCGATGGATGTAGCCCCCAAGCGATCATATAGGGTTTGGTCAAGGGGTCCTTTGATTAGAAACCTCTTACCCTAATACTTCACATACCCCTATGTTTGAGTCTTGTTAGGAGCCCTAGAGCCCATCATGACCTTGCTGGTGTAGTCCACGATGGTGACAAGGGGTCCTTCAGAGATTTGACTAGCCATGATGAGGTTGGCTTCCACTAGCAAGAGTTGGGTCCCCCTTGAGGGGTTTCCATGCATGATCACAGTTGGTATAAATTAAATGCAAATAAGAAAATATAGATATCTACAAACACATAGATATTATACTATGTAGCACTTCATCGAGAATAACCCAGTTTTAATATTGAACCTAGATGAACAATAGGTGAGAATACTAAGTTTCTAACATAACCCAGGTCACAGAATAGGGGAGGTATACAAGAGACTACTAAGCCCTGTCTAGTTCCAATCTCGATAAACCTTGCCTTCTATTGTTATATTGTAGGAGATATCTTATAAGGAACAAAATCAAAGTTTCTTCCCAACACGCGATCAAGTACTTGCCAATCCTATCAATGGGAGTTGTCAATCCTATCAATGGTAGGTGGACTACAAAGGATTTAATGAAGCTATAAGAGTCACCTTCACGAGCTACCACTGATATGAAAAATAGGGGACATTCACAAGTAACCCTAGTCTAAGCACCATGCTTACACTAAGAATACTACTTCAATCAAAGAGCTATCAACACCAAAGCACTCAAAGAGAGTTGTAAACTTGAAGAACAATATGAACAAACTACTTACTTGAATCAAAAGTACTTGAACTCGTAGAGTACAAGCCATAGAGGTAGCATCGATAGGCCAAAACTCCTCCAAAACTCTTCTCTCTCACTCTATCTCTCTATCTCTACTACAAGACTAGATCCTATAGAGGACTAATCTTCTCTCGATTGCTGGCCTAGATCCTAGTGGAAATATGAATTAGGGTTTCTGGGTCTTTAGCTCTAAAGATTTAACTTGGCTCCCGAGGAGGTGCAGGCATGTATATATAGCCCTAGGGGTTGAATGTGAATCCTCAGATCAAACCTACTTTAAGGGATGGTATAGATGCAATCCTAGGAGGCGGTGGACGAACATTCTACAAGATGACCAACATCAGGGCCCATAGGAGGTCGAGCTACCTAGGGTGGGGCCAGTCAGCCCCACCTAGCAGGGACTAAGGGTCCCCCTCTGTGGGGTACGTCCTGGAATCTTCTAGAGTCTTCTTACGCATGTGCCATGAAATTATCCTATGATATCTTTTGATAGTTAAGTCCTTCTTGCCGGTTTTCTGATTAAATCCTGTTGAAAACAAAAATGCACCAAACCGCATGAAAATTGTCAGTTTAAACCTCCTATTGTATGATATTGATCCATTTGAATTATTTATGCAAGGAAGATTGATGATTCTTGATGTATGTTAACTACCATCAACAATCATTGCGCTCAACTATTAGGACCAAGCACTGGTGGTGTGCCATGCTACATAAGTCTAGGGCCTAAGTGAGGTCCCATGCGGGCTTTTCTGGTAGCCACTAGACTTTGGCCTTAGGGTGCCCTCCTTTCTGACTTTGGCCTATCATGGATTTAGCTTAGGGACATCTGATCGCTTGGTGTGCCACACCCTTTTGGGGCTTGGTAATAGGCCTCAGTGGCTTGGGCCAACTTTAGCAACGTTGGTCGGGGTGGGGAGCATGCACTCAGCATTGATGGGTCCTTCATTGGGCATGCTGTTTAGTGGCCCCTGCCCCAACTCTAGGAAAATGTTTGGGGTGTGCCAACAGGCCCATCGGTTGAGAGCCCAAGATTTCTATCTGAAGTGTTGGCATAGCCCCCCTCCACCACAAGTTTGGGGTTTTTTGTGGTCTAAAGGAGGACGATGGGAAGATGAAATGACAATGATGGTGGTTCTAAGACGACAATGTCTACCATTGTATCCTTTTGTCTAGCAATAACAAAGTGGCCCTTGATAGACTATATGTTGAACCACATAATCGATTTAGTATCCTTAATGGGACCAAGTGATTGGATTGCTTAATCTAGCCCAATCATCACATGTAGTGACAAGTATCCTAAAACTATGATACACATGTGTCTAGAAAAAGGCCATGGTACCTGAGAAAGCTTCTAATTGATCCTGTCAACATGCCAAGAACCTGAAAAGCGATCGATCAATTTAGACTAATATGTTGTTTGATAATTGACTTTAGGTTGATGGTGAGCCCTAGCTGGGACTCTTGAGCTAGATACTCGATGTTGAGTATCCAAGCGCCAATCGTTCATTAGGTCCATAAATTGACCAGTAGTAGGCATCGCTACATGTTTCACAAAATTCCTATTGCTCAACTGATGGTGCCTCTAAGGATACCATCCGACCCATATTGATATGAGGTATAGCCTAAATCGATAAAGATCTTAAGGCCCATTTGTAAGATAATTGTATTGATGAGCCCTAACCCTACTCTAGAAGGTACTCGATGCACCTGACAAAAAGGTATCCTCGATGTGTGTTACTTGGACAAAGTTATACTCGATGGATGGCAGTTTGACTATGCCACTCTGTGACTGATCTGCAACCCAGGTGATGGTATTGACTAACTGTGCTTTTACTTGAGCTACTATAGAGGAAAGTACTTGATCTACTCAAAGAAAATACTTGACTAATTGAAGGAAACATTAGAGCCATTCAGATAAAGGTCCACCAAGTAGAAGTTCAATTATTTGAGATAAATTATTATGCTCGATGTACAATAACAAAGACTTTGGATGGGTCACAAGGTGTACAAGAACAAAGACCTTCCATGTATAGGGATGCCTAACAATCGGTTTCATTCCAAACATGTGTTCCACCTACACCTATGGCGGTCAAGGCTTGAGGGGCTGGTCAATCCTGGGAATATGGGGTAGAATTTTCCTATATGCAAGCACACCTAGATCACCACTAGGTCATTGACAAGGGGCGCTTCCGGTTCTGTGCGTGCTTCAAACAATTTTGTCTTCTCCATATTACCATATCTCTAGAGTCAATAATTTTCTATGAGGAACTACTGAACTCAATCACTTGCTGCCGTTACTCAACAGTTTTCTGTTGAGGTCTATCCCGTAGAGGTAGTCAAATTGGACCATGACCGGCAAGAAAGAACAATGGGTCATGCACGACATGCATGGTTGTCACACCCCAATTTTTTTTGATTTTGGGTTGTGCATAGAAAACACTAATTAAAATAAATTTTTTTGATATTTGGATAAAACTTCTAATGTGAGTTTAAAATAGCATCAATTAGTTATAGGAAATATATCATTCTTTAAAATTTTCTAAATTAATTTGATGGGCTTTTGTTGATGTGCTGTGATGCTTGCTTGCTGCTTGGCTTTGTGTTTGGCTAAAATTTAGACTGCGTTAGTAAGTCGTTGTTTTTTTATCCGACATGTCTCTGTCCTTTTCTAGAATCAAGTTTCCTCTTTCTTGATCTTAACCTTTTTATTTAGAGTTTTTCATATCCCTTTATTCTTCTCTAAATCAATCTTTTGGGTATATCTTCCATCAATCAATCTATTAAAATTTCTTGGGAGTTTTCCAGCTTTTTCTGAAATTCTTTTCCACTTTTCTATGAGCATAATCTAATTTTTAGATTCTCCAAATTATCTTATCATGAGCTCCAAATACTTTATTTAGACTCCTCATATTCTAAAGTGTCTCTAAAAATTTTTCCCAAACTTTTGGAGCCTTCGAAGTATTTTTCAGACCCTAAATATCAATTCTGGACTTGCTGGGCACACATATAGTTAGCCTGGTTTTGTTCTTTAAAACCGGGTGTGACAATGGTGGATGCTCGATATATCTATTCAACACATGAACTTTAAGGAGGAAGAGTATTTTTCAGACCCTAAATATCAATTCTGGACTTCCTGGGCACACATATAGTTAGCCCTGGTTTTGTTCTTTAAAACCAGATGTGACAATGGTGGATGCTCGATATATCTATTCAACACATGAACTTTAAGGAGGAAGATGGATTTGTGTGTTCAGCGAAGAACTCCAGCTCGTTTGATTTTATAGGTGAACCATGAAGATCAACTAGGTGCACGACATGTTGATCCACACATCCTGCCATCTTAGCAGAACTAATGGTGATGAACCCATGGCTCCTCAAGTCAATTTTTCAGCTTCAACTGATTTATCACCACGATGATTTACCTCGTAAGAATATGAAACATCTTTTTTTTTATAAAAGTTTGGCGCATTTTCATCTGATGTGCGGCAGAACCTGAAGAAGGAATCGGATTTACTTTGCACCACTATTATATCTACTAAACTACTTTTTTATGGAATCAATCTACTCAAGAAGCATGAAAGGAAACTAAATATAATTCAGTTTGGTTCCATGCCTGCCATGGAGATAATGTGAAGATGCATCACGTGCTTTTACATAGGGGCCACATTATTTAATTATTTTCTATTACAAGAGTAACAGTCATGTCAGGTTAGCTAGTTAATAATTATTGATTTTGGTTGAGGCCTTGTTTAGTTCCAAAAAATTTTGCAAAATTTTTCAGATTCCTCGTCACATCAAAATCTTGCAGCACATACATGAAGCATTAAAAATATAGGTAAAAAGTTAACTAATTACACAGTTTGTATGTAATTTGCGAGACAAATCTTTTGAGCCTACTTAGCTTATGATTGGACAATATTTGTCAAATACAAACGAAAGTGCTACTGTTCACATTTTACAAATTTTTTTGCAAGATGTTGGTCTAGTTTAGGTGGGTCCAGTCATCCAGTGCCTGCATGCGTGTAAAGGGCCTAACTGATCGTGTAGGAGATTAGATTAGATTTTATTTGGAGAGTGTTTCGTCTAGGGTTCTCCCTAAGAACAGGAGTGGGTGTCTCCTCACATCTACCCGACCAATTCGTCCTGATTGAGAATTGAGTGCGATCAAGTTTCGTCTTGGGCACGGATTTCAGTGCAATCCCCATCTTCTAATCGTGGCTCATCGTGACTGCTGGTGGAAGAACATTGCTAGAGTTTGGATTATAATTATTTGTAAGCCAAGCTCTTATTTGTCTTAGTTCAACACATGTTGAATTATCTACTGCTCTTTGGTCTTGACTACGGTTAACACTGGGACAATTCTCGGGCATCGTAGGCATGTCCAAACCAGATGGACCCATTCATCACCCCCGCCCACGAGCCGAATGCCTTCATCAATAAGGAAGCCTTAAGAAGGCTCACCTAGTGGAGGCTGGTCCATAGAGACAGCCCCTGGCGATCAGATGCGAAGACTCCATGACAAGATGAGGTCCATCCACGCCGTAGCATTACATCCCTAGACCCTGGTGCACCAAGGCTATGGATTGTAGCTTACAAGCCACCTTGTACCTGTCCTTCGTCGGAATAAAAGAGCAAAATATGCTCCCATCGATGTAGGATTCGTTTGCAAACAGGCTCAGCGAGTGAGAGCTCGGCTGAGAGCTCAGCAACCGAGAGTGTTCCACCACCGGCAACCCAGTGAGAGTAAGGAGCATTTCTCTTACTTGCCACGAAACTCGACCTCACCGTCCATGAGCCATAGGATAACACCAAGCGATCTCCTGCCAAACTCTATATGTCTCTTTAGTTGTAACCCCCCGATTTGGATGCTCTAGAATACAGAGAACAACCCACACCTCGTCGTAGGGGCTCGATAGCCCAAAGCAACATACGTCATTGTATTCTTGTTCGTGTTTCCGAGTACCCAAGCTATTGGATGCCCACACTCAGTGACACCCACAAACGACGACCAGTACGAGAAATGTGTGGTTTTTTCACGTATTTAGTATGACAATAGGTCATAATATGCCATTCTATTTTAGGCACTTCAACTTCGTGACAATAAATGTTGTATGTCATAAAAATCATCTTGCAACTAGTCCAACTCCATGCAGCTATGATATTTTGTACGTCACAGTGGCATTTTTATGTCGCAAAGGCTAATTTACAAATGCATCAACCTATAATAGTGTAACATTTCTGTACTTCTGTGTAATACACTACTACAGAATGAGGCATTGGTCGATGCCCAAAATGGCCAAAAACCTCGGCCTTTTTGCGGCCCGGGGTTAAAGACCCCTTTAACACCGGTTCGTAACACGAACCGGTGCTAAAGGGTCCTGCCCAACGGCTACTGACAAGTGCTGTCGGGGCAGAGACCCTTTAGCACCGGTTCGTGTTACCAACCGGTGCTAAAGGGTCCCCTTTAGCACCGGCCAGCGCCACGGGCCGAGGCAAAGCCTTTAGCACCGGTTTTGTCCCTGAACCGGTTCTAAAGATCCGATTTATAGGCTTATAGGCCGGATCACTCCTCCTCTCTGCCCATTTGAAACCGAGAGCACCATTCACCATTGTTGTTCTTGGAGCTTCTTCTTCCTCATTTGTTCTTCATCTCCGACGCCCATTGTTGATCTTCTTCGTCTCTGTCATCGTTTCTTCGTGTTTGGAGGTGACTAACTTTTGTCTTTCTTGTCTTTTTCATGTTGTTTTTGGCTTGTGATGTTCCCATTATTTTTAGCTCAAATCCACGTTGTTATTTTGAATCATTCACATGAATTAGTATCCATATATATATATATCATATTTCATGGTTGACCTAGTATTAATGTAGTTTGCAAGAATGAATTATAGTATCTTTTTATGATCTTAGAAAGTAGGATAGTTCAAATTAATTGGTTTGTTAATATCACTTGATTTATTTTTATTACTACATAATGTCCATTGTATAATTTAGAAGATTTGTTGAAGTAACTAGACAAATAAAGGATATTATTAGGTTCTTCTTTAATCATACATGTTTACTAGTAAATGTGGAATTTATAATTGTTTAAAAATTGAGTATGGATAGTAGATGGCAACCGTGACCGGGTCTTCGGTCTCTCAACGGGTTCAAAAGCGATACCGTCCGGAACTCCCTCTCATTACTTGTGGCAAGTGTGGGCAGAAGATTTTGATGGAGTACAAAGTGTCGAAAGAGAGAGTAAACAAGGGTCGTATATTCTACAAGTGTCCGGATCGTAATGTGAGTTATTTCCAGACATTTGCTTATATATGTGCATATTTTTTTTAAATGATATTAATTAAATTTTTTATTCTCTCTTTTAATTTCAGTGGGACGGTACCGGCGGATGTACAGGTTGGTACTGGAAGGAAGAATACATTGAACACATTAAGAAATCTTTTGCACAGATGGTTGAGGCTGAAGGTGGTGAGGCAGTGAGCCGACGAAAGGAGTTCAATGATGTTGATCAAGCGAATGATCTATCTATTATAGTTGGGATCGGACGCGAACTAATTATGTTGCTTAAGTGCATTTTAGTTTTGGTTTTTTTAGTTCTAGTTGCGATTGTATTTGTTGTAGCCAAGCTTTCCTAAATTAATCAACTATGTATCTTAGACATGTTGTGCAATAAGATGAGAAACTATATGTGTGCATGGTTTTCATAATATATATGTTATATTTAATGCAGATAGTAACACGTAATTGGATGTATAATGCCGATCGGCGCTCCGAAGAGTTCATTAATGGTGTGCACTATTTCTTAAGTGTGGCCGAGACAAATAAGAGGGACGGTTTCATGTGCTGTCCATGTGCCGTGTGCAAGAATTTGACGGAATATTCTAACTTAAGAACTCTTCATTCACACTTATTAAAGTCTGGTTTCGTACCAAACTATATTTGTTGGACCAAACATGGAGAAAGCAGGATTATAATGGATGAAGGTGAAGAAGAAGAAGAAGAAGAAGAATTGGACCATGCCAATATTATTGCTCAGTACGGTGGCTTCAATGATGTTGCAATGGGGGGAGATAATGAAGAAGAGGTAGCGGCAGAAGATGATCGGGGCGATGATGCTTTTGGTGATGCCATCCGTGATGCACAAAGAGAATGTGAAAGTGATAAAGAGAAAGCCAAGTTCGAGCGCATGCTAGAGGACCACAGGAAATCGCTATATCCCACCGCTGAAGAGGGGCAAAAAAAGCTGGGTACGACACTAGAATTGCTGCAATGGAAGGCAAAGAATGGTACATCTGACAAGGCATTTGGGCAGTTATTGAAGATTATAAAAAAGATGCTTCCGAAAGGCAACGAATTGCCCACCACTACGTATGAAGCAAAACAGGTTGTCTGCCCTTTGGGATTAGAAATCCAGAAGATACACGCATGTCCTAATGACTGCATCCTCTACCGTGGGGAGGAATACGAGAATTTGGATGCATATCCAGTATGTAAGGCATCACGGTATAAGATTAGACGAGATGATCCTAGCGATGTTGAGGGTGAAGAATGTCATAGAAAGAAAATTCCTGCCAAGGTTATGTGGTATGCTCCTATAATACCACGATTAAAACGTCTGTTCAGAAATAAGGACAATGCAAAGTTGTTGCGGTGGCATAAAGAAGACCGTAAGATAGACAATATGCTGAGACACCCTGCCGATGGATCCCAGTGGAGAGCGATAGACAGAGAATTCCCAGATTTTGCAGATGATGCTAGAAACTTGCGGTTCGCCTTAAGTACAGATGGTATGAATCCTTTCGGTGAGCAGAGCAGTAGTCACAGCACTTGGCCAGTTACTCTATGTATCTACAACCTTCCTCCATGGCTATGCATGAAGCGGAAGTTTATTATGATGCCGGTGCTTATCCAAGGACCGAAGCAACCTGGCAATGACATAGATGTCTACCTAAGGCCATTAGTTGAGGAACTTCAACTTTTATGGAGCAAACCAGGAGTTCGCGTGTGGGATGAGTACAAACAAGAGCACTTTGACCTGCGAGCATTGCTGTTTGTAACAATCAATGATTGGCCAGCTCTGAGTAATCTTTTAGGCCAGTCAAACAAGGGATATAATGCATGCACACATTGTTATGAAGACCTTGACTGTGTATTTTTGAAAAAATGTCGAAAGGTCGTGTACCTTGGCCACCGTCGGTTTCTTCCTGTGAACCACCCCGTACGAAAGAAAGGCAAGAATTTTAAAGGCAAGGCAGACCACCGGACCAAACCTCTCAATCGAACCGAGGATGATGTACTCGAAATGGTCAAGGATATAAAAGTGGTATTTGGAAAGGGACGAGGCAGCGAACCTATTCCCAAGGATGCTAAGGGATACGTACCCATGTGGATGAAGAAATCAATATTTTGGGAGCTACCTTACTGGAATGTCCTAGAGGTCCGCAACGCGATCGACGTGATGCACCTGACAAAGAATCTTTGTGTGAACTTGCTCGGATTCATGGGTGTCTACGGGAAGTCTAAGGATTCACTTGAAGCACGACAAGACTTGCAGCGCATGAAAGAACGAGACAACCTGCATCCAGAAAAGACAGATGATGGACGTCATTACTTAAGCCCTGCTAGCTACACTCTGAGCAAAGAAGAGAAGGAAAGCATGTTTGAATGTCTTAGCAGCATGAAGGTCCCATCTGGATTCTCCTCCAATATCAAGGGAATAATTAATGTGCGAGAGAAGAAATTCCTGAACTTGAAGTCCCATGACTGTCACGTTCTAATGACGCAATTGCTGCCGGTCGTTTTAAGAGGAATTTTACCTCCACACGTACGTCTAGCCACCGTAAATCTATGTGCATTCCTCAATGCAATTTCTCAGAAGGCAATCAATCCAAAGCAACTAGCTACTCTGCAGAATGATGTCGTTCAATGTCTCATCAGCTTTGAGTTGGTGTTCCCTCCATCCTTCTTCGATATCATGACACACCTCCTAGTTCATCTCGTCAAAGAGATTCGTATTTTCGGTCCTGTGTTCCTACACAACATGTTCCCCTTCGAGAGATTCATGGGTGTCCAAAAGAAATATGTCCATAGTCGTTCCCGGCCAGAAGGAAGCATTGCCAAGGGCTACGGAACAGAGGAGGTCATAGAGTTCTGTGTTGACTTTATTCCAGACCTTGACCCAATTGGCATTCCTGAATCTCGACACGAGGGCAGACTCAGCGAAAAGGGAACACTTGGGAAGAAAACATACATTGGTACGAGAGACGATTACTTCAATAAAGCACACTACACAGTTCTCCAGAACTCCTCATTAGTGGAACTATATGTTGAGGTACACAAAGATTTCCTACGGTCCCAGTGGCCCGGGAAGAATGAAGCTTGGATAATGCGTCAGCACATGGAAACTTTTGGCGATTGGTTGCGCAAAAAATGTCAAGGTGATGAAAACATTGATGAGCAGCTTTATTTGTTGGCCAGGCAACCATCATGGCATGTCCTCACGTACAAAGGGTACGAGATAAATTGTAACACATTTTACACAGTTGGCCAAGATAAAAGGAGCACCAACCAAAATAGTGGTGTACGCGTGGATGCCACAGATCCAAATGGGAACAGACAAACATATTATGGACGCAGAGAAGACATATGGGAACTAGTCTATGCAGCTAATTTTAAAGTTCCTTTGTTTCGGTGTCAATGGGTGAAGATGACCGGAGGTGGGGTAACAGTCGACAAGGAGTATGGGATGACAACCGTGGACCTTAACAATAGTGGGTTCAAAGACGAACCATTCGTCCTTGCTGTAGACGTGAGTCAGGTGTTCTATGTCAAAGATATGTCTACGAAATCAAAGAGAGGAAAAAATAATGACCACTCAATCATCAATGAGCCAAAGCGCCACATTGTCCTTTCTGGGAAAAGAAACATTGTCGGAATTGAGGACAAGTCAGACTTGTCAGGCGATTACGAAAGGGATGATCGAATTCCGCCCTTCATAGTCAACAAAGACCCAAGCATTCTGTTAAACAATGAGGATACTCCATGGTTACGGCAGGACCATATTTTTTTTTATTATACTTCTAACTTCTTTAATTACATGTATATAATCCTTACACACTTAGGATTTGTATGTATATATGCAGGCACCAAATGAGAGAGCTCAGAATGAGAAATGACAATAGTATTGGGTTCGTTGACCCTTATATTATTTTCAAGGCTCCGCGGGCAGTGTGGACAGCAGCTCATGAGACAGAAATCTGCACCAATCTTATGAGGTTCTTTGTGAACCAAAAAGAAAAACAAAAAATACTCTTCCCCTTCAACTTTGAGTGAGTTATATAGTTATTAAGTGCATGCATATTTTATTTTACATTATAGGACTTACTATATATATATGTGTAAACAGTTTTCACTGGATACTCATAGTCATTGAAATTCCCAAGAACCGGTTGATAATCTTTCACTCCATGAGAAAACCACAAGAAAATTATCAACAAATGGTAAACATTATTCAAAGGTACGTAATGTCGATCTCCGCTAGAAGAATATCATAATATGACTCTGTAATTATTAGTTCACGATCCACAATGGCTGTGTGTAGGGTTTGGGAAAGATTCATTGACCGTGAACATCTCAGTGGATGTAAAGCGCCGCTTAACATAATACATCCACAAGTAAGTTCTACTAGCTAGCAAACTTTCGCTAACTTTTAGCCTTCTTATTGTCGTGGTCGTGAATATTTTTTATATATATATCGTATAGTGGTGTTTAAGACAAGAAGGGGGGAACAATCTATGTGCATATTACGTGTGCAAATTCATGATGGCACAAGTCAATCAAACACCCACAGAGACGCTCAGAGTACGTTACATGTCTCTTTTCATTATCTCTGAATTATATTGAATAACTTAGATAACTAATACCTTTTTTATGTTGAGGGAAAAGGTCCTACAACAAGACCGAATCAAAGCTATCCAAGAGACGATAGCAGGATTTCTCCGCGATCAAGTGATCAATCCAAACGGCGAGTTTCACTTCAACGGCAACGAAACTCTTATTCCAAACAACGATGATCATTTGTATCGTTTGTAGACATCATTGGGAGAAAAAACTCTATGTATATATGTGTTACGAATTTTGTACATATAAAACTATATATATAAAGCTTTTTACTTATCTATTTAATTTTTGATGTGGCCTATTCATTTTATTATAGGCAAAGCTTAATTATTAAGCTAAGCCTATAATTTTCATTTATATATGCTTAATATGCGTGTAATATAAGTATATTATTGTATCAGAAAAACATGTATTGAAAAACCTATTATTATATATTATATACAAACAATAAACAGAACCGAAGAAGTGAAAAAAAAAAAGAAATCCTTTAACACCGGTTGGTAATACCAACTGGTGTTAAAGGGTCCTACAACGTGGCAGTCCTGGCAGGACCCTTTAACACCGGTAGCCCCGGTTCCCCGAACCGGGACTAAAGGGTGGGCCTTTAGTCCCGGAAGGGCAGCACCGGCTCAGGAACCGAGGCAACAGACCCTTCCCGACCGGTGCTAATGCCCGAACGTGTGGCAGTGATAGTAAAATTCCAACTTTTTAAAAACTCTTGTTTGAATGTGTGTTGCCTGTAAATATTAGGTCAAACTCAAGTCAAATGTGTTCCCTTTCTGCCCCAAATTCAAAATCCGAGCTTCAAAAACTTTTTACAACGAACCACTTGCCGTGACGTTGGCCAGGACAAGTCAACAACATAGCAAGGGGAGTTTTGAAATAATATATTTTCTAGATAAATTAAAACCACACTCGAATTCAACATGCAACCCAGACTCATCATTCATTATTTTCCTAAAACAAAACCCCCCCACAACTCTCACCCATCTCCTTCAAATCGAGCTTACAATGAAACAAGCACCATGTCTAGTTAAGCTTTCACGAGTGTTTGGTTCTTTTGTCGTGCTTGGAGCCCTCTCCCAAAAAAAAATAATAATAAAATCCCTTGACCAATATAGGAAAACCTTTTCCTTAGCCTGATTCCATCATGGCCCAAGTCGCTCCCTCCTAGACCTGCCCTGGCCTTCCATTGCCACCAGACCCAGCCGGCCTGCTTCCCCGGTGCAGCCCAACCCGGCGCCTCTCCTTCCTCACCATCCGGCCCAAGCCGCGCCACGGCCCAGCAGCTAACCAGGCCCGCCTCCATCACCAGCCCAGCTCCTCTCCGCCTCACGAGCGCGGCACGTGCACGGAGCAACCCGTGCATGCTTTTGCTCCTGCACGGTTTCTCGCCTCTGGGACCCGCGCGTCAGCCTCATGTGGAGAAAAAGACAAGCCGTGGATGTCGTTTCATTCCGTCGGGGCGCCGTCTTCTCCTTTTTCCGTCGGGGTTAATTTTATTCTTCTACCTTTTTAGCGAACTTTGCTTCGAGGTCTATAAATTAAAAAAATATACAGGTGAGAGGTTTTCATCTCATTTCTCCGAAGGAAGTTGGTGACAAAAGATTAGATAATAAATATCTCTGAACAATCATACTTGTTTTGTATTGATTATAATTAATTCACTGGTGGATCGGTTCTCTTTGGATTCTACGTATGCAAGTTCGAGAGAGAACAGATGATACATCAGTAACCCTTCTATAGTAATATATAGTACATCAATTGTAATAAATATATGATGTTTATAATCTTTCTTTCTAGAAATATGATGTAAAAAAAGCGAAGCACATGACCCGCGGTGCTTTATACAACAAAGTGAAGGACCTGTGCATATTCATCTTGAAAGAAGTCATTCTATAAAAAGGGAAATATCACGATGCTACTAACGTTTTAGCAGAGCCAAACTATAGAGTGCTAACAGATATTAGTAGGCTAAACCTTATCAAGATGATTATTAGAGCAGAGGTGGAAACTTTGATGTATATATGTTAACTTTAAGTTTGCGAGCACAAACTTTGATGTGCATAAATATGATATAATTAAATTGTATGTTGCTATAGTTGACATGATCCAATAGACTTTACTAGTTTTAATATCAATATATATATATAATAGGGTTTGGTGGAAAATTTTAAAAAAAATGCGGGAAAATTTGAAAAAATTATTTAGTGGAAATCGATGTCCTCTAACAATTAGCTTAAGAGAAGTGCCTAAAATCTATTTCCACTGGCGATTGTCTTAGCAAACCCCTAGCACCAGTGGAAATAGATTTTTCATAAGCGGTTCTCAGTTAACCGCGAGTGGAAAGATCCATTTCCACTGGGCCGCTAGCTCTTGCGGTTTAAGAAATACGTGTAGAAATGACTTACGAACCGCTTGTACAAAGCTTCATTATACTAGAACCCACCACAAATAATTTCTACGATGCTACTGCACACCAGACAAACATGTCTAGGCTGTCTCCAACAGGAGACTCATTTGGGAACCCAAACCTAAAATGGGTCTCCAACACAATACCTATAGTACCCATACAGAAGACCTATTTTGGGTATCAGGAGAGGCATAACCTAAATTTGAGTATCCTCTCTCCTCGAGACCCATTTGCAGATAGTGTTGTCTTTTAGGTCTTGTTGTTGGAGAAGACTAAAAATAGGTATGGAACCTTTTACCTGTAGTACTACCCAAAAGAACAAATGGATCTTGTATTTTGGGTAATAATTGTTGGAGATAGTAAATAGGACGGATCCCCACTAATGGATTCTCCTAGCTTCTCAGCCGACCACGTCACGAACCACCACAAATGATTTCCACGATGCAGCTGCACACCAGATGAATTATAAATGCATGCAGTTACTAAAATAATTATCTAGTGGTAATCAATTTTCACTAGCAGTTGCCTTAAGAGAATCGCTTATGAAAATCTATTTTCACTAACGGTTAATTATCTTACCAAACCGCCAGTGGAAATCGATTTCCACAGACGGTTCTCAGTTAATTGCTAGTGGAAAGATCTATTTCCACTGGCCACTAGCGCTGGTGGTTTAGAGAAATACATGTAGAAATGACTTACGAACAGCCTGTACAGAGCTTTATTGTACTAGAGCCCACCATAAACTGTTTCCACAATGTAGCCTAATTAATTTGTCATTAGCAACATATTATCGTAACACCATATTATCAAATCATAGATTAATTAGACTTAAAAATTTTATCTTGCAAATTATTCGTAATATGTGTAATTAATTATTTTTTAGTCTATATATTTAATGTGTCTAAATATCCGATATGATAAAAAAACGAATGGTTCAGTACTGCGTCTTTGGTTCCTCCGCCACCAGCCCACGACAAATGTAGAAACTGAACCATCCCTGCCTTCATTTTAAATGTGTACTGCTATGTGCTATCGTCGTCTTGGCAGCACGTCCACCAGGAGAACCACTTCTTCCTCTTCGCAGATCGCAATGGTGGTCACTGTGGCAGCAGCCCTGGCGTGGCAGAGAAGGATGAGACGCTCACGGAGGCCCCTCGCGTCTGGTCATGTTCGCGGAGTCAGCGGCTTAAGGCAACTTGCTGCCAGCGATCGATGCTCGCGGTTTGTGGAGCTTGCAGAGGCCCCTCGCTGCCGGCGGCGCTCCTGTGCTCTTCTCCAATAGGTCTGCGTCATCCTTCTTAACTCAGTTTCGACCTCGGTTTCTTCCATCCAACTCTCTCTCATACCTATGAAAGCTTTTCTAACTCTCAGATTCACAAGAGCGCTGTGCTGAATCCATGGCTGGGGCAGCCTACTAGGACAGATCATCCATGGTGGACACAATAGATCCATGGCGGGGTGAGCTAGACTACGACGCGCATGTGGATGAGGCAGTGAAGAC
Organism: Sorghum bicolor; assembly: GCF_000003195.3. Lineage (NCBI taxonomy): Eukaryota > Viridiplantae > Streptophyta > Magnoliopsida > Poales > Poaceae > Sorghum > Sorghum bicolor. The sequence goes on from NC_012874.2 coordinate 61,598,483, forward strand.
AAATGTATCCATGTTCTGTAAAAAAAGTTTCTGTGTACTGTACAATAAATCTATACTCCCTCACTCTCTTTTTAATTGTCAGTTACGCTTTCAAAAAACAACTACCGACAATTATATATTAAAAAATATTAATATTTATAATACATAATTAGTATCATTAGAAAGATTTTGAATCTAGTTTTTTAACAAATTTATTTGAAGATACAAATGTTACATGTATTTATACAAATCGAGTCAAACTTGTGGCACGCACACCAACGACGACAATTAAAAAGAGACAGAGAGAGTATGTACGGCCTTATTTCCAAAAAAATTTTGGAAAACGACACTTTAACACTTTTGTTTTTATTTGACAAACATTGTCCAATCACGGAGTAACTAGTCTTAAAAGATTCGTCACACGATAGGCAAACTGTACAACTAGTTTTTATTTTTATCTATATTTAATGCTCCATGCATGTGCCGCAAGATTCGATGTGACGAAGAATTTTGAAAAGTTTTTGGTTTTTTGGGTGAACTAAACAAGGCCTAACTTATGGATGTCAAGTCAATGATGGTGTTTTCTTTTTCTCCTGCTTACAAGAATCCAGTACAAGAATTTATTCTATTTTTTTAGTTTAGCGCATTTCGTTTTTCTCCTGCTTCCTAGAATCCTATATTTTTGTATTTTCAATAGCAGTATCTAGTTTTAGTTGTCTGTTTGCGATCTATTACAAATCAAAGTATTATTAATTAATACTCATAATTATTTTCATATGTCTAAAGTAACTAGATAGATGTTCAGTCATATTATTCCTCATAAGGCTGTCTTCATATCCTGGTTTAAGAAGTGTTTACTATCTACCATTTTATAACTTTCATATTTCCTTCTGAACTTTGTATATGTATGTAATACCCGATTTTAAGGACAAAACCAGATATACACTATATATGAGTTTTGGAAATCAATTCTCATATATAGCTACAAATAAGGGGTAATATCAAAAGACAATGCATAAATATATAACGTACTTAGTATAAAAGAGATAACCTTTGATAACAAACAGCGGATAGACAACTCCAAACTTCGGGTATTAACTTCTCTCTACAGGATCCAACTGACTGGTTGATCACAAGCCTAAACTTCTCCTGAGGTTTGGGGGAAATAGCAAGAGTGAGTCCATGTCGAACTCCACAAGTATAGCAACTAGATTGTATAGCTCCCACAATCTCATGATCAATGTGACATAAATAATGTAAAGCATTAAATAATAAATAATGAGCATATTAACACACAAGAATCATCATCGTCGCAGCAAGAATCCTCAAGGCCGCTCCTGACCGTGAGCTCGGCTAGTATACTAGTTTTTAACCCTCTGCAGAGGTTGCACATCTTTACCCATGAGTCATGATTTACCCTTTCGCCCGAGGTGATCAGCCTCTTAACCCACTTCCAAGGAAGGTCGGCAGGGATCACTATGAAGCCTTTCAAAAGTTCGTCTAACATGTTAGGGCCGCAAGGTTTCCTTTGCGAGCAGATATAGATACCCCCCTTCCGAATGGCACAATGACGCGCAGCCTATACACATAGGGACAGGGGCTCGCACTATACCCGTGTCGGTTCAGCCCCTCCGCCCTTTCGGGTAACCTCTAACAAGCTAGAAAAGTTCTTCATACTGAGCTAAAGCCAGAGCCATTATAGCCCTCATGGTTGCACTGTTGTCCCGGTTATCACTTACAGATAAATCATCAAGTGGCTAAAAAGTCATTTTTATCATTTATTACTTAACATTAATCTAGTCACACGATCATGGTCACAGAATATAAAATCCAAATGCTATACTTGCCTTAATCCAATTGCTCTTGTTGTTCTTGCTAGTTGTCCAAATGCTGATCTTGATCACTGAAGCACTCTTATTCACCACGAATTGTTCACCATCTATTCTCGATCATCGATCATCAACACACAAACAATCGAAACCAAACATACATGAAGCAAACAAAGCTACAATTAGAACAGACACCAAACAATAGCAAAATAGTAAGAAACGTTTATAAAATGGTTTTACGCGTCACTACGATCACAAAAACGTGAGAAGCACTCTAATTGGAGCTACGACGAAAGAGAAATGACTATTTTAAAATTTACATGCTTCGTTGATTTCAATAGTTATATAAAATATCTATAAGATACTTTAGAGAAATACCTAGATTAAATTAAATTAAATTAAATTAAATTATATTTGAATTAGAAAATCAAGTTAAAACTAATAATATTTTATTTATAAATGTGGTTGTATAAATTAAGCAAATTAATCTCTAATTTTATAAAAAGAAGTAACGTGTGGAAATCTATTGGAATTGTGTATGATCATGTTCAAGCTAAGTAATTAAGGTTGAGAAACATGATTATGTTAGTAACTAATTATATTAATGATTACCAAAGTTCGACACCTATATGGCTTTTAGTTATAAAACTATAGTTGTATGCATATTAATCAAATTAATATTTAATTATAAGTATTCGGCATGGGAACCTTTGCTTCTAGATAGAAGATTACATTACTAAGCTTACAAACTTATCATCCTTGGCACTTGCTAACGTGTATTATTGGCATTCATGCACGTACGGTGCTATTCGCTTGAAGGTTTGCATCTGTTGTAGGAGGAAAATAAAAGACGAAAAGCAAAGCAGGCGGCTTGCCAGAAACAGCAGGTCAGCTGCAGCTATGGCCAACTGTCACACAAACACGGTCAGCGGTTCTATCCACGGCAGAAGGCATCGTAGGGAGGGAGGAGTAGGCAGCCTATGACGTATTGGAGAGAGCTGGCTGCTGGAGGTTGGGTCGTCTAACAACAAGATCAGTGATAACGCCGAGCTAGAACTAAGAAACGGAATTACGAAGACAGAAAGTTCCTCACCGGGCAGGGATAGAAGGGGTGGATCGCTGGTGACGGCGAGAGAAAAAAAAAACAACGACGTCGGGTCTTCACGTGGAGAAAAGTAGATTAGGCTTTCTGTAGCCACGGAAGCGCCGGTTGATTCCGAGAAGACGAACAATGGCAACTCGTACCGCACGGCCATCAACGCCATATATGAAGACTTCTTATACGAGGACTTCTCCAGGGTAGTTTTGGTATGCTTAACTCAAGGAATTGGTACGTATATATAGGGAGAAAAACTCCTCACCTCCATGTCACTAGCGATATGGTACTAATCAATGTTACACACTTCATCTTTATTAGTAGGCCTAGTTAATTATTAAAGCCCTCTAGTAAATAAATATATGGGCCTATGAGATCATGGGTTGAGCGTTGGGGTAAAATGAAAGATTTATTAATTTCGAAATTAATTATTTTTGTAAATAAAATATTTCTAGAAATGTCTAGAATTATTATTTAAGTCATGAAAAATATTTCGAAAGCTCTGAAAATTCGAAGAAAATTCTCAGAGACACTATGAAACATGAGACACTCAAATAAAGTATTTGAAACTCATGATAAGATTATTTGGAGCATCTCAAAATTAGATTATGCTCACAGTCAAATGGGAACAAGTTCCAGAAAAGTGCTGAAATAATTCCTGGTAAGTTTTTAGAGATTGATTGATGGACGAGGAACTAAAAGAAGTGCTTTGAGTGATAAAGAAAATATTTTAGGAAGGTCCTAATAAAAATTTGAGCTTAGAAACAAGGAATTTGGTTGTAGATAAAAGATAAATATGTGCCGAATAAGGAAGATCGATCTACTAAACGTATTTTAAATATTTTTCTTACTATCAACACATAAAGGAGCAACAAGCATCACATCAAAACATATGCACCAGCATGTATGCATAATAATATTGCTAAGCCTTATGATAATTTTTAATTTAATGAAAAATATTATTTTTCCTATATTTTCATGAGCACAAAAATACAAATTAAATAATTTTATCTATATTTCAAAAGGAGTAAATTTTAGGGTGTTACAAATCTACCCCCCTTAAGATGAATCTCGTCCTCGAGATTCGGAAGACGGTTATCAAAGAGACGTAGATTTTGAATCTTGTTCACTTTCTTGAGTAATTATATCTTCATAGCATTGATTCCACTCTCTTACTCCAAGTAGCCTCTCAAGTATTCCTAAAATATTGACGAGACACCTAGTGTAGCAGGTACGATCCTTCTTTAAACTTATTTCTCCTATCCTTTTTAGACGCTACACATCATATAGTCTTTTAAATTAGCTGTACCGAGTCTCTTGATCCAAGGTTAGTTTCATCACTAAGTTCCAATTATCGGTACCTTTATTACAGTTAAGTTGCTTCACTCTCACACTATACATACAACTCTGTAGACTTTGGTGTCATCTGATCCTCATACACAACTCTTAATCCATGAGTATCAGTAATGACATAAACCTCCATTGGTATTAGCACACTCCAAATAGAATGATATCTTGAAACAAACCAACATACCAAGCACTTGATGTCCTTGTAGATGTTCGAGTTATTAACCACTTCTTCTCCTTGTAGTTCTTTAATTGGGCTACCCCCTTAAAAAAAAGTCAACTAAGGGACCAAGAAAGGTAGCTTCCATACTTTCCAGACAGGTTAACTAACATTGAGAACCTCTGACATTCCAAAGAACTTATGTGCAATAGAGCAAACAGGTATCCTGAAATTTTCTCGCGATATGAAAAACACCAGCGTAGTAAAATGGACATAACTCTTATTCTGTGAATCCAATAGAGTTGTGGTTTATACCGTTAGAAAACTTATGAAATTCCCAGCAACTTTCCTGTAGAAGACCTCCTTAGGTTCTGTCTTTAAGCTCAGGTAAAAAACAACCAAACTTAATATCCATCCTGAAAATGTCTCAGCAAAGGTGCAGCAGCTTCCAGAAGTTATATCCCGAGCTACTTAACTCATCTGGAGATGATCCTTACATATTTGAAAAGCTTAGAAAATCCTCTACAACTTTCGTATACAACTTTTTCCTAGATTCTGATGTTAAGGTATCTGAAAATAGGGAATACCAGATCTGTCTAGATTTTGAAACGGAACAGAAACATCCAGGTGTAAATATCATATCTCAGGTTCTACTTATCCAAATAAGTTCCAGCTTATACCGTTGGAAAGCTTAGCAAATTCTCTACAACTTTTCTATAGAACACTTTTCCAAATTCTATAGTTATATATGTCTAAACAGTAAGCAACCGAAACTGGTCCAGATTCTTGACAGCATATTTGTATCATCTTGTGATTTTTGTAACTTCTAAACCATAATAGCTATGAGGGTGCTTCTTGCGGTCAGGGAAAGATCTTGAAGTCTAGTTGTTACCAGAAAAAGTTGATAGACTTTGCACGATCAAAACTTGAGATACTCCAGAATCATCGTAGACTGCTCCAGAAATCAGCAGGGGATAGAAACAAGATATAACCAAACCCAACTACTTATTTCATTAATCCTTACGCCTTAGGCCTATAAACTAATGAAATTGTGAAGAAATCCCACAAGATCATTGCACTCATTACAAAGATCCAAATCAAGCATAAGCATAATGACAAACCAACAAGGCATTAAAGTTTCATACTTCAAACATTGACTCAACTTGCGATACTATCGTTCTCTTCCTGTTAAGGGTAAAGATCCTAAAACTTATATTTCAAAGACGCAAGAAGGTGGTAAGAAAAGGTTCTAAAAGCATACCAAATCAAGGAGTGAAGGTGAGAACAAGTACTTTTAAAACAAGCAACAAGGTAGAGACAAATAGCAAGGATAGAGATATAGTATGGATGAAAATACCAAGGTTTATAGAGCAAGGATTTTATGACAATTCCAAAACTTTAAGACGACCAATTTCTAACTAGGCTTGCGTCCTACAGTCAGCATTGCTTTGATACCACTTTGTAATACCCGATTTTAAGGACAAAACCAGATATACACTATATATGAGTTTTGGAAATCAATTCTCATATATAGCTACAAATAAGGGGTAATATCAAAAGACAATGCATAAATGTATAACGTACTTAGTATAAAAGAGATAACCTTTGATAACAAACAGCGGATAGACAACTCCAAACTTCGGGTATTAACTTCTCTCTACAGGATCCAACTGACTGGTTGATCACAAGCCTAAACTTCTCCTGAGGTTTGGGGGAAATAGCAAGAGTGAGTCCATGTCGAACTCCACAAGTATAGCAACTAGATTGTATAGCTCCCACAATCTCATGATCAATGTGACATAAATAATGTAAAGCATTAAATAATAAATAATGAGCATATTAACACACAAGAATCATCATCGTCGCAGCAAGAATCCCCAAGGCCGCTCCTGACCGTGAGCTCGGCTAGTATACTAGTTTTTAACCCTCTGCAGAGGTTGCACATCTTTACCCATGAGTCATGATTTACCCTTTCGCCCGAGGTGATCAGCCTCTTAACCCACTTCCAAGGAAGGTCGGCAGGGATCACTATGAAGCCTTTCAAAAGTTCGTCTAACATGTTAGGGCCGCAAGGTTTCCTTTGCGAGCAGATATAGATACCCCCCTTCCGAATGGCACAATGACGCGCAGCCTATACACATAGGGACAGGGGCTCGCACTATACCCGTGTCGGTTCAGCCCCTCCGCCCTTTCGGGTAACCTCTAACAAGCTAGAAAAGTTCTTCATACTGAGCTAAAGCCAGAGCCATTATAGCCCTCATGGTTGCACTGTTGTCCCGGTTATCACTTACAGATAAATCATCAAGTGGCTAAAAAGTCATTTTTATCATTTATTACTTAACATTAATCTAGTCACACGATCATGGTCACAGAATATAAAATCCAAATGCTATACTTGCCTTAATCCAATTGCTCTTGTTGTTCTTGCTAGTTGTCCAAATGCTGATCTTGATCACTGAAGCACTCTTATTCACCACGAATTGTTCACCATCTATTCTCGATCATCGATCATCAACACACAAACAATCGAAACCAAACATACATGAAGCAAACAAAGCTACAATTAGAACAGACACCAAACAATAGCAAAATAGTAAGAAACGTTTATAAAATGGTTTTACGCGTCACTACGATCACAAAAACGTGAGAAGCACTCTAATTGGAGCTACGACGAAAGAGAAATGACTATTTTAAAATTTACATGCTTCGTTGATTTCAATAGTTATATAAAATATCTATAAGATACTTTAGAGAAATACCTAGATTAAATTAAATTAAATTAAATTAAATTATATTTGAATTAGAAAATCAAGTTAAAACTAATAATATTTTATTTATAAATGTGGTTGTATAAATTAAGCAAATTAATCTCTAATTTTATAAAAAGAAGTAACGTGTGGAAATCTATTGGAATTGTGTATGATCATGTTCAAGCTAAGTAATTAAGGTTGAGAAACATGATTATGTTAGTAACTAATTATATTAATGATTACCAAAGTTCGACACCTATATGGCTTTTAGTTATAAAACTATAGTTGTATGCATATTAATCAAATTAATATTTAATTATAAGTATTCGGCATGGGAACCTTTGCTTCTAGATAGAAGATTACATTACTAAGCTTACAAACTTATCATCCTTGGCACTTGCTAACGTGTATTATTGGCATTCATGCACGTACGGTGCTATTCGCTTGAAGGTTTGCATCTGTTGTAGGAGGAAAATAAAAGACGAAAAGCAAAGCAGGCGGCTTGCCAGAAACAGCAGGTCAGCTGCAGCTATGGCCAACTGTCACACAAACACGGTCAGCGGTTCTATCCACGGCAGAAGGCATCGTAGGGAGGGAGGAGTAGGCAGCCTATGACGTATTGGAGAGAGCTGGCTGCTGGAGGTTGGGTCGTCTAACAACAAGATCAGTGATAACGCCGAGCTAGAACTAAGAAACGGAATTACGAAGACAGAAAGTTCCTCACCGGGCAGGGATAGAAGGGGTGGATCGCTGGTGACGGCGAGAGAAAAAAAAAACAACGACGTCGGGTCTTCACGTGGAGAAAAGTAGATTAGGCTTTCTGTAGCCACGGAAGCGCCGGTTGATTCCGAGAAGACGAACAATGGCAACTCGTACCGCACGGCCATCAACGCCATATATGAAGACTTCTTATACGAGGACTTCTCCAGGGTAGTTTTGGTATGCTTAACTCAAGGAATTGGTACGTATATATAGGGAGAAAAACTCCTCACCTCCATGTCACTAGCGATATGGTACTAATCAATGTTACACACTTCATCTTTATTAGTAGGCCTAGTTAATTATTAAAGCCCTCTAGTAAATAAATATATGGGCCTATGAGATCATGGGTTGAGCGTTGGGGTAAAATGAAAGATTTATTAATTTCGAAATTAATTATTTTTGTAAATAAAATATTTCTAGAAATGTCTAGAATTATTATTTAAGTCATGAAAAATATTTCGAAAGCTCTGAAAATTCGAAGAAAATTCTCAGAGACACTATGAAACATGAGACACTCAAATAAAGTATTTGAAACTCATGATAAGATTATTTGGAGCATCTCAAAATTAGATTATGCTCACAGTCAAATGGGAACAAGTTCCAGAAAAGTGCTGAAATAATTCCTGGTAAGTTTTTAGAGATTGATTGATGGACGAGGAACTAAAAGAAGTGCTTTGAGTGATAAAGAAAATATTTTAGGAAGGTCCTAATAAAAATTTGAGCTTAGAAACAAGGAATTTGGTTGTAGATAAAAGATAAATATGTGCCGAATAAGGAAGATCGATCTACTAAACGTATTTTAAATATTTTTCTTACTATCAACACATAAAGGAGCAACAAGCATCACATCAAAACATATGCACCAGCATGTATGCATAATAATATTGCTAAGCCTTATGATAATTTTTAATTTAATGAAAAATATTATTTTTCCTATATTTTCATGAGCACAAAAATACAAATTAAATAATTTTATCTATATTTCAAAAGGAGTAAATTTTAGGGTGTTACAATGTATCATGAAATGCGTTATGTTTCATCAAATGTTCAAATATAGATACGACCATGCATAGCCATGGTTTTAATTAATATAAGAATTGTTTACTATTTGCAATTTTATAAGTTCCATATATTTCCTTCTGGCCTTTGTATATGTATCATTATCAATGCACTATTGTTTCATCAAATGTTCAGATAGATATACGACGATACAAAACTCTGTAGCAACGCACTAGGTATTATCTAGTTGTTTTTAATTTACTACTACTGTGGAATCTTGAAAGCAACTTCTTGTAGTTGCGTGTTGCATGCCGGCCAGTTTCCAGCACCATTGCCAGTTCAGTTTTGGAAATTGGCCAGTCCACAGTCTTATATATACCTATGGGGACGCTATTGGTTACTGTATGTTTTCTTTTTCTGGCTTGTCACTTTTTCCTGATAAGAAAAAACCTTGACTCTTAACCAGACTACTAACTCGACTACCTGGGGATCAAAAGGAAACAACCCTCAACCTTCCAAGCAACAACAGAGTTTTAGAAAGGACAAAACATTGCCGAGATCAGATTGATCATCTAGTCACGACGCTTTCTTGCTAGTCACTCGGTACACACATTATGTTTGTGTAGAGTAATACAGTATACTGGAACAAAATACATAAGCATGTAACCAACAAAAAGAATCATCTTATTGAGTTCGAATCAAACAGTTGCTTGGGTTACACTGCTTAATTTTTGCAGCAGCATTCCCATTTAGCATCCGGTCTCTCGATACAGTAGCTTTTCTTGCGTTTAAAGCCGTTTGCCTCGCACATGTTCTCGCAGTCATAAGTCAGACAGAATCTGTTATTGTAAGGGTAGCACGTATCGGGCTTTCCCTTTGCCATTGGAGACGACAACTCAGACAAACTACATGGTTGAGATGACAGTGCCGGCGGTGGCGGTTCCGGTGACCAATGGTGATGATGGTGTGACATCTCAGACAAACGGCGTGGTGGTGACAACGGCACAGATGGTGGAGGTGGTAACCCGTGGTGATGATGGTGGTGCGTTGTCTCAAACAAGCCGCGTGGTGGTGATGATGGCGCTGGTGGTGTTGGTGGCGACTTGTGGTGATGATGGTGCGACATCTCAGACAAACTGCGTGTTGGTGACAACGACACTGCCGGCGGTGGTGGTGACTTATGGTGATGCTGGTGTGGCACCTCAAGCAAACTGCGTGGTGGGGATAATGGCACTGGCGGAGGCGGAGGTGACGCGTGATGATGATGGTGGGACTTCTCTGACAAACTGCGTGGTGGTGATGTACGTGGTGGTGGCGGTGTCATAGGCCTGTGGGGATGATGAGGCGGCCTTCGTGGGCCTGGTCTTGGCCTACACATGCAAACAAACATTATAGAATAGTCAAAACAAGTTGATTTGTATTCCCTCTAGTTCAAATTTGTTTCCTCAAATTAGTCTATTTTTTTTACAAAAAATGTACCAACATCTAATATATCAAATCGGTTTTCAAAATTTCAATGGACATGTGTTGATAGTGTTAATGTTTTTTTGCCAAAAATATGGTCAAAATTATAGTAATTTGACTTAGCTCAAAGCCAAAGCAAGCTATTATTATTTTGAACTGAGGGAGTAATATCTAACATTGCGAAGTAAAAGTAATGATCTCTATCTACATAGACATATACCTTGGCATGATGGAGAGGTTGAACAAATGATCAGAAGTATCAAGAGAAAAGTACTTGTCAGGTGTGCATTCCTCGTTGTCTTGCATTTTGTGAATGCCATGAGATGAGAGGACTATATTACTCTCTCCTTTCTCCCTATATGTTTTTCTTGTTTTGCTTTCTTCAGTGACGAGGAGAGGTGCACTTTGCATCTGTATTTGTCTTTCTATGTCACTTTGCAAGTGCTTATATAGAAAACACAAAACCTTAACAAGCAATCATTGTGAAAATATATCTATTTCTACATTAATGCTTCCATCTATCTATGTGTATGTCTCTTTGTCTATCTATCTATCTATCTATCTATCTATCTATCTATCTATCTATCTATCTATCTTCTGCATTCATAATATGACCTGAGCCAAATTTGAGTGTCAACATATCTATCTATCTATCTATCTATCTATCTATCTATCTATCTATCTATCTATCTATCTATCTATCTATCTATCTATCTATCGTCTATCTATCTATCTATATGTTTGTATACCTAATTAAATGGTAATCTATCTATCTATCTATCTATCTATCTATCTATCTATCTATCTATCTATCTATCTATCTATCTATTGTATAATCGGTCGTGGTCGTGGCCATGCCTAATTGTATTGCCTCCCCACAGCCTGACACGGCCTTGAAGACACCCGGCAACCCAAGGGAAGAGAGCGACGGGAGAAAGGGAACATGTTCTCTGGCCGGTGTAGATTTTTACCGTAAAAATAATATGCCAAGAAACATTTGGATATTGTATGACACACTTTTAATATTGCAAGCAAACATGACTTGTACATAATAAGAGACACCATCGGAATGGTTTCAGCACGAACGTATGATGTTTATCGTTAACTTGTTATAGTTATATTATGGCTCTATTTGACACAGCTTAACTTCACTAGTAAAGCTGTTTTTTTAAAAAATAGCTTGATAAGCACCTTTCTAAATGAAGCTAAGCTATTTTAGAAAAAGTGTTTGGTAAAATAGCTTCACCAACTACTTCTTGTATAGATGGGAGAAAAAAATGAGGAAGAAAGCTGCAATAAGCTACTTTTTTCAGCTTTATTTCATTTATGTTTTTGTGAGAGGATAAGAAAAACAGCTTCATTCATAAAGCTGTTTTAGAAACAAGTATTTAGAAAAAAAAAACAGCTCACAACAGTTCATGAAGTGTTGTAATCTGTACCCTATATCCCATCAGGCTCTTCGGTGGAGCTTCTCAAGCTTTCAGCTTCGCCTCTTAATACACTGTTCATATAAGTATTCGTAGAGTTTTTTTGTTTCTCTCACGTTCTCAGCAAGCCAGTGAAACCACTATCTTTTTTGCTAGACCGACTTTGGCTAGCTTCTCTAGATACTATAACACTAAGCCAAAGCTAGATGAAGCTCCACCAAAGAGGCCCTAAAACAATCCGATGGCTTTACAAGACCCAAACATAAGTGCCACTGTAAAAGTATCAGCACACACCAACTCCAGCTAGTAAACTTTCCAATAACTTGTTTCCCAATTTATTACACAAAACATGAGATTTTATCTTGCAGGTTGAACATATTTTGGACACCCTCACATGTGCACACAACGATAGCAATAGTTGCTTCCTTCTCACGAAAGACAACAACAATTGCTGCCATTTGAGATTTGACAAAACCAAATAACTGTATCTGACTGAATGATCAACTCATCGTACTGCTTCCAGATAGCAATATTAATTATGTCGGAACCAGCTAATGAGCTAGGGCCCAGCTGCTGTAGCAGTAGTCTTGGCGAGGCTCCAGCAGTGCAGGACGCTGCCAGCGACGTCAAAGAAGGCGAGGTGGGCCTCCGTCTTGCTCAGCCGCATCGACATAAACCCTTGCCCATCATAGAGGAACTCCACTTTGTCCGGGGTGGTCTTGAACTTGCCAGCCCATGCCCTCGACCCACCGCCGCTCGTCAGAAGCTGAAGAGGACTGCAAATATTTTCGTTGTTTTAGAACATAACAACAACAACGAAGCAAAAGTTGCTGTGGACATGGAAAAGAACAGACTCTGGTTCTGGTTTTCTTTTGTTATTACTGGTTCCAATGGCAAATGGCCAAGTTCAGGGTGTTCAGTGAACAAGAAAGCTTTGCATGACATGTGAATTAATTCTGAACTTAATTTGATATTTAATATATTGTCTAAGTCATCTTTTTCCCGTGGAACTGATGATTAGATGGATGAGATGATTATATGCGTGCATGTGAAACTTCAATGCTAGTTATCATTGCTGGCTCTCTGATAGAGAACCGGCACCTATAGTCAACTATCAGTCCTGACTAATAAAAGCCGGTTTAGAAACTGACACTGACAGATACCGTTTTTGGGGACCGGCACAGATGAACCTTTCACGTAGTATACTGGGGAAACTCTGTTTACTCTTCTCGCCCACTTAGGCTAGCTTGAGTTTAGAAGCATTACATACCCGTTTCATTACTCAATGGACAGTGATCTAGCTACTGAGAGATGATGGGTACCTGTCTCTGCTGCTGACGCGCTGCAGACAGTGGTCATGGCCATTCACGTACATGTCAACACCGTGTGTCTGCAAGCGTTGTAGTAGTGGCATGGGGAAACAAGAATATGATGCAGTTTCACAGTTCATGTTAATGGCTAAGCACTACTATAAGTAGTCAAGATTATAATATAATAAAGCTGAGAAGATAACGCCATTGTGAAAATACCTGGAGGACCGGGAGAAGTATCTCCTTGAGTTCAGTGTTGTTGCCATGGCCGCAGGCGCTGCTGATAGGGTGGTGACCGACGACGATCTTCCACGCAGCCTTGGATGTGGTCAGTCCATACTTCAAGTCCTGACAACAGACGTCATTATATATTAGTTGGATCAAGAAATCAGAACATTCTGCTTATAATACCACCATAATCACAAGTAGACGATCGACATGAGTTATCATCTGATCCATGTAATTGACATATAGTTCACTTGGTATATACATTGAGGAGATTTGCGATGTAGGTGTCGCGAGGAGCGACACCTCTCCAGTCGAACTTGGAGTTGTTCCAGTAGTGGAGGATGAACGGCGTCGTGTCAATGAGGAAGAAATCCGCAATTCCTTTGTTGAAAATAAAAGTACACCCACAAATGAAAATTTTGCTTTAGAATAAGTGAGAGTAGAATATCTGTATTTCTTTGCTATTGTAGATACGTGTGTATTTCGTGGTCATTCATTTGCTGACCTGAGTTGACAATGAAGGACTTTGCGATGACGGTGTATCGGCTATCCACCTTGCGAATGGCAGGGTCGAGCTGCGCGAGCGCATTTCCCGTGTAGTCATGGTTGCCAAGGACTGAAACCATTTCATGGAAAATTGATTAGTGTCACTTATTATTCAGCTCCTTAATTGGCATCCATTTGTGTGTGAGTCGGATGTATATAATACTGTTGCATTACCGAGGTACCAAGGCTTCTGAAGGCTCTTGGCAGTGTAGATGTTGGAGAAAGACTCCTTGAAGAGTGGGTCGCTCGTGTTGGCAATGCCGTCGTCGTAGATGTTGTCGCCAGTGGAGATAACGAAGTCGATGTCCAGCTTCTCCCCCGCCACTCCCATCTACGTACAGCAAGAACAAAAAAGGAGTAGTTTAAAGCATCCACCTACTTAATTGGGATGATTATTGTAGCACTGTTGTGTTACTTGTAAGTTTGAAACAATAATTGGGGTTTTGCATGCTCCTGTCTTATATATAGGGCCGACATAACTGCTTCAACCGAAGAACAGTATGATCCTATTCCTAGCTACCGTACAAACTGTCGATAATGAGGAGATATTGTATGCAATGTTTGCACACTTTCGGCTACTTATGACCGACGTGCATGCATGCAATTAAGCACCTCAAAAGAAATGTCTTTGTCTAGTAGGTTCAGCGTTTAATTACGCAAGAACGATGATATGATATACAGGAATGGTCTCCATGTGATGATTATGCAGTCTAGGACGTTGTAACCGACGAGATGCAACAACCAATATTCTTTCAATGTTTTAAATGTGTTTTGGACAAGTTCTGAAGCATTGGATCTTTCACCATATCCAATATTTTGGGGTTCGTCGTTGGATTCGGCATAAGGACAGTATTTTGCCTCTGGCATTCAAGGGAAGTCATTTGGAAATATGACCATGGAAGAATCTGGATAGGACATTATGTATTTTTTTCTATTTTAGATTTTTTTCATGTGTAATGTGGGGATGTATTGTACCAAGATTTAATATAAATCCCCCTTCCCTTCACAAAAAATAGAAATTAAGTTTGCATTATTGAACCTATGACACGAACCCTAGTAAGCTAGCTGGCTGCCCATGTGTACAATTATTATTCTAACTAATCATTCGGACAATTATCAATCTATACTGCATTTATCCGGCTACCAAAATCAAATACAGCTTACTGTAGACAACACGTTAGTTGCGTAAGGTGATGTGTAACTAATTCAATTGCGCGCGGGTGCTAGCTCTAACAACTTTTCCGTAATTCATACGAAGATACACATATATAGCAAATGAATGTGTAGCAAGTAGAAAAAAATCTAAATAGATGTCAAATTAACATTGTGTATTAATAGAGAAATTATTTGTAAATATGAATCTCAAGCTGCAACCACTTTTTGTTTATAGCATAGACATTTAATATCTGTGAGAGGGAGAGTATTGTTATTTCTTATGTCGTCACTGAAGGTAATTTGTGAGAGGGGGAGTATTGTTATTTCTTATGTCTCTGAAGATAATTAATTGATTTTTGTTAAGTGTCTACGAGAGCCAGCATAAAATAGTATAGAAGGGCTTCATGCGTATAGTGACAAAAAGACGAGGGGTTTGAGTCCCATGCAAACCCATGGGTGTCTCACCAGAAAAAATGGCATGACTTGCAGCGGTAGGATCCTCTAGGTAG
The DNA here is from genome assembly GCF_000003195.3 of Sorghum bicolor. Lineage (NCBI taxonomy): Eukaryota > Viridiplantae > Streptophyta > Magnoliopsida > Poales > Poaceae > Sorghum > Sorghum bicolor. Next base: position 61,614,044 of record NC_012874.2, read on the forward strand.
TGTTTCATTTTCTCTCATCCACGACGATCACTACTGGAAACGTGTATTGCCCTGTCGGTGCAAAAACCGACATGACAAATTTTCATGTTTGTACAAAAACCGCACAGAAATATTTGTCACTCACAGGGCAATTCATGTTTCCAGTAGATCCCAATATCTTTTAGAAGTATATGTAGTCAGCTCAAATAAATGTGCGAGTTGGCCGGGCAAATTTCACTTTTCAGTCCAAAACCGACTTGACATCAGATCATGGGCCAACCATTAACAATCATGACGAAAGGATCATAGGAGATACGTCTAAATTGTAAGTCACACTCACTACAGCACCTTTACCGAATGCCTATTGGTTTAGCGAGTGCTAAAAATCGGGCACTCACCAAAGGACTTCTTTGCCGAGTGCCTGGCCACGTGGCATTCGTCAAAGAAATGCACTTGGTAAAATCGTATTTGCCGAGTGCCTGACACTTGGCAAAGAAAAGCACTCGACAAACCGGCCTCTTTGCCGAGTGCCAAACACTCGACAAAGAACGACACTCGGCAAAGAAGGCCCGAGCCTAACGGTATCTATGGCCGTCACCTTTGTCGAGTGCCCGCCGCCTGGCACTCGGCAAAAAACCAATCTTTGCCCAGTGCTAGGGCTAGCACTCAGCCAAGATTTTTTTTTATTTTGGCCACCAAAATTTTTTGCAGCTTTCACATATCACCATGGTCAACATGTTCAAATTTGTCACTTTTTCATAACTTTTTGTTATATTTTTTTGACTTTATTTTGTTTTCTTGATTTTTCCCATAAGAGGCAAGTTTGAACTGTGGATACATCGAATAACGGATTTCAATGATTCAAAAAATATTATTCTTGTTCTTGAATGTTTGTTTAGGCCAAATCCAAAAACTGACATGAAGTTTCGATCAACGCGCTCTTGGCCTCCAAATTACTTGTGGGCGGTTTTTTTAATTTTACAAAATGCAAACGAATTCTGAAAATCATGAAACTTAGCGAGATGTCGTTACATCTAATGCATATGCCATGGAAAAAATTTGAAAAAGTTTTGAGCACGTTATTACGTACGATGCTCACAAACCAGTACATCTCCATATGTGATACTTTGCCGAGTGCTGCTTGCACTCGGCAAAGCCAGTGTATCTAGTAGTGACTAGCTTTCTAGATAAATAACTTTTTTTATGTAACTAGATATAACATATATAATATCTAGGTGCATAACAAATTAAAAGCGATGCACCAATAAGAACAACTGAAAGAACTTACAATTTAGAACTTGAGAGAGAGTATATAAAAGCAGATCCTATATATAGGTTTCATAGAAGCTGAATCGATCATTGGCATTTTTGTCGTGTGTTCCAATAATGAGTGCAGTGCAGGTAGAGTCGTTAGTGGTACGTGGTGCACACGTACGTACCCGAGCAACAAATTAACTGAAGCAGGTTTCTATGCAAGACCATGTCTTACCACGCATCAGTGGACCACGACGACGACATGCATTGCATGCATGCATGAGAGAGAGTTCCATTAACGGTTTTGTAACTACTGTACCTGCTGGGCAACCAAGGTCTGGTTGAACTGTCCACGGCGGCCCCAGTCGCCGACGGCGAGGATGGCGAGTGACCCGTCAGCCTTGGTGGGCGCGTGCTCCACCCGTGGCAGCGCGGCGTCCGCCGGCGACGCCAGAAGCAACGCCGACGCCGCCGCGCCGGCAACGACGACGAGGAAACTCAGTCGGAGCTGATGATCAGCATGAGCTGGAGCCATGGCTACTAGAGGAATGCAGCAGAGAGAGAAGCACTGCATGCAAGAGCCGTGGTAGTACGAGTGTATGTATGTGCCTGTCGTCTCCCGGCCCAATCGTGACGAGCTAGCTCTCATGCATTTATAGGCACGTTTGTTGGCGCGAGACCTATAATATAATTGGAGCAGCTGGTCCGTTGCATTGCATGGTGTGTGTGCGAGCGTGGTCGCTGTTGTGTACTGCTCACGGCATTGAATCACGGTTGGTGAGGAGCAACCGATCCACGTACGGAAAACCATGCATGGCTTTGATTTTCTTTGAATTGCAATTAACGTTGCTAGTTCGGGTGAAGCCTTTGCTACAATCAATCATTGGTGAGATTATCACTGTGGAGGTTTTTCCAGAGAGAGTGCAGTACGGAAAGTAACCATCGCAGCTAGTTGAAGGAAAAAGCGTGATGGCGCCAGAACAACGTGATTCTTTTCGTGCAATTTAACGTACATCTAGTGATGATCGAGGGCACGCATTATTGTATTCTATCAACCCTATTAATTCACCAACATAAACATTACTACACCTACACGATATAACCTCTCCCACTGAGATGGTTCACCTTCACTCACCTTAAAAATTGTACCTAGAAAAATAACATCATACAAATCAACGATCCAGATTGCTTCTCAGCCTTCTCTCTCCTTAGGAAAGCCAAGATCAACGATTCCAGAATCGGTAATGCTCTAATTAAGACGTCCGGAACGGACGGACACCTCATTAGCTCTCGCCCGCACCTGCCTGTTCCTTGCGGCCCCTTCCCGCACCCGCTTGTTCCTTCTGCCACCTTCATGCGCCGCGGCATCTTCACACCCGCGTGCCACGATGCTCCTCTATTGTGCTGCACCTCCGCCCTCCCCCCCTCCTCCGGCTCCAGTGTGGAGGTGGCCCCGGCGTGAGCGTGAGCTGTGATGCACACGGTCAACCCCAGCGACCCTTTCCTCTTCTCCGAGCGGTCACCCCTGGCCTCAACATTACGCGGGGATGGGCGCAACTCCGACGTGGCCGCAGATCCGGTGGCTCCTTCACCCACATCGGCGTCCTACTCCAACCACCTCGGGCGGTTCCTTCACCCACCCCGGTGGCGCCCCTTCCCTCACACCGGCATCCTCCCCCACCGGTAGCCTCCAATACCCACAGATTTGATGGCCATGGCACTACCCGCGCTAGGGATTTCTCTCCCACCTTATGCTGCAATTGTATGTTTTAGTTGTTTCAGAAGGTTCATAGGTATTGCAGTTGAATTATATGGATGTTGTAAAAGTAGATCGGGGGATGTGGTATGTTGCAATTGTTTTCTGAGACATGTCGCAATAGTATGTTTGAGTGTTCCAAATGTCCAAGCGTTTTTTATATGGATATTGTATATGTTCCACATATCTGTTGCAACATTATGTTCCAAAATATTTTTTCTGTTCCAGTTTTCTGTTGCAGCAAGTGTTTTCAAGTTGAAAGTGTCCTTTTTTTTAGATGTTGCATATGTGTTTCACATATGTTGCAACTACATGTTCTAGATGTTTCATCCGTTTAAGATGTTTGTTGCACTCAGGTTTCATATTGCACAAGTTTCAAGTTGTTTTGAGAGTTAGGGGCCATCGAGGATTAGGGAGCGGCGAGCCGGTGGACGTGGCACGTGGCATGCTTAGAGGCCATCGTCAGGGGACACGACGGGGTAGGGGTGCTCCTGCAGGGATGGGGAATGGGATGAGGTGCGGGGGCATGGGGGGCAACGTGCGAGCGTGTTGAGCGTGCAAGTGGTGTCTCGATGGAAGCTAAGCTCATGTGCATGTGTGTGGGGAGCGGAGGGGTTACCGGTGAGCGCACAGGCAAGGTAGCAGCACGAGCGTCCGGACGCTAGCGCTCGGAACGGACGTCCGGGCGCTAGCACTTTTATTCCAAAATACATGAATCCCGGTACATAAATGTACTGTTGGATTTATTTTAGGCTAGGCTTAATTTAGATTTAATAAATCAATAAACTCTATGGTATGTAATTGTGGATAATATGAGTTGTATCGGATTGGAATTCCAAGAGTCCTTGACGCTGCTGCCGCTGACCAGAGCCTGGCGTGGGCGTGGCGAGGCGAGGTGGGCCAGGCAGGTAGGCATGCGGTGTGGTGGTGTGATGTGTTAATTTTTAGCACTCACTAATTATAGGATTTTCAACTCCTGCTTGTCTCTTCAATTGCCATCCCTTTCTCTCCTCCCTCTCCTGCCGCAAGGCTATAAAGAGGACATGAGCCTCTGGTCTTGGACACACAACACACAACTTAGAACACAATCCTACTGTAAAGAAGGAATCCTCATCTCGTAACTCCACGCGCACGAAGGAGCGAGAGGGCAGGTGCCTCCGAAAGCCCTTGCCGTTCAAAACCTTGCACGAGGGATCAACAATTAGGTTTTTGGGGAGCGTCTACGCGACTGCCCAATTCACCGCTGCTGTTCGTCTTCCTCAAGCTGGTTCGGGCGGATTTCTCCTTCCGAGTGGAAAGATCGTCTTCATCCTCTACATCATGGAAGTTGGTCAAGGATCGGGATCATCGTAGCGCATGGGAGGGTATGATCCATTCATCTTCATGTTGTGTTTTGTCTTCCTGTCCGTACATGTTGCAGTAGTGTATTCATGTTGTTGCGTATACTATCCTCGATATGTTTCGTATGTTCTACCATGTCTTTTCCGTTTCTATCTTATATATGTTTTTGCTGTAAGATCTATGTCATGTCTGCTTGTTTCGTTGGTTAAGTCGAGACGTTTCATATGCTATTCTTTTTGTGTTTCAGTAGTGGTTCAGTCACGTCTTATGATATACTGTTTTTCAAATGTTTTAGTAGTTCTGTTTCGTCGTTTCACATGCAATCTTTTGTTTATTGCTGTCTTGAGATATATGTCTTGCCTTGTTATTATGTTTCATATATTGTGTTTTTATATTTTTAATAATCTCATGTTCTACATGTTCATAGATCACATATGTTCCATATTGCTATGAACATGTTTAAAATCATGATTTCTATGATTAATTATATTATATATGTCATCATCATAATGTTGATTTATGGAATTATAAAATGATATAGAAATTGTCTAATTATCTAACATGTACATGAATCACGACCCACCTTGACACCCGCCGGCTCTTGGAGTGCCTCTAGGCGCGCGTTCACGCCGCCACTAGCACCGCCGGTCGCGCTCACGTGTGGCCAGCCCGATCGGAGGATGCCGTGGGCGCGTTCGACAACGGTGGCGTCGCGTGCAGGGTGGCCGCCATATACAGGAGCTCCTTCTCCTTTGCGTCCGTGCCTTGCCTCGATTTGTTCCTCCTTCCTCTTCTCTGGTCCATCTTGTTTTTTCCTCCTCCTAGAAACTGTCAAAGGAGAGATTTGTTTTCCTGCTAGGCCTGGAAAAACAAGTGACGAACGTCTACTGTGGCTTCATTGCCTGCGATGATGCCGTGCAGCGCAAATTTGCCGCTGCCGCCACCGCCATTATCCTCGTCGTCGACACCATCGTGCTGGTGAAGATTAATAACCTTTCAGTTTTCAACATGATCAAAGCACCGTCTACCAACAAAGCACGGATGTTCTATCTTTTTGTCAAGGAGCAGCACAGGAGGGATGTGTCCTCATTTGTAGTTTTGATTCAGATTGTGTTGCTCTCTTTCTAGGGTTTGTGAGTTGGCTAGATTTGGAAAAGTCGAAGAAAACATAACGGTTAACCAAGAACACTTGTGGCATATATGATACTATATATGGCCAATTCTTTTAGAGTTAGCTTTGAGGATTTACCTAAATTAAGTGAAGTTGATGCTATTTTTTTTTAAAAAAATATAGTCAAATGATGCTTGCTTTTTTTCAAATACGTAGGATAACTGATTCTATATGGTTTGCTCTCGTTTTCTTAATTTCCATGTGGACTTCGGGCTTGCAAGATAGTAGCTGGACAGCAATACCGGAAGAAGTTGGATGGCCACCAGGTCTCTAAACTGATGGACTCAACATGCCAGCGTCCATCTGTCTGTGAGGACAACATTCGTCAGGTGCTTGCTATTTCTCCATAATTTTTCTGTTTTATTTGATCTAAATTGTGGGCAAATACAAATAATTTGCAACAAATGTCTGTATATAATTAATTAAATGGTGAACTCTAAAGTGTAATTCAAAATTGGACCAGCAACTGCATTTTTTTCTATAGGTCGGTGGATGACTCGACAAAGAAAGCAACAAGTTGATTTTGATGCGCGGAACATTTTTTGACTGCGCAAGGTGTCTAATTTCTGGGGAAAGGTATATGGCTTGTGACGATTTCTTGTGCGTTTGGAAACCTCTAGCTGTTTGATGCACAACAAATTAAACCCCTTATTCATTTGGCAGATAAATCATGACAGAAAGTACTGTTGACTGATTTTTTATGAGAGAAAAATATTACTGAATGACTACCAGATTTGGTTGGTAAGCTCAAGCGAAATTAATTATCATTCATGTCCATTTAGTAGAAATAGGAATATTACACCAATCAATGTGCATAGACGAAGAAAGGCTTGCTAAGTATTTTGTTGGTCCACGTGGATGGAGATAAGGTTGGAAAACAAGTATTGATCGTTTTAGTTTCGCTTGGAGACAAAAAAGAAAGGTACATCTAGATATAAAGGCATAAGGTGTTCCCGATCGAGGTTTGTAAAATTAGCGGAGTTACAAAGTAATAATTGTTCAAATAAGATAATATCAAAATATAATTCCAGAAAGTATCCTTTGTGAAATACTTTTTTTAGCTAGACATAATATTCTTCTTTTTATTTTTTAAGATATTTAAGTCAAAGTTACTAAAAAGGATTTCCCAAATGTAATGTGTTGAGCTGTAATGGCTAAGTCTTAGGGAAGGTTATTTTAGCTTGCATATATTTTAATTTTAATTTGCATAGACTCCAACGTTATCATAGCGTTAGCACGTGCAGTGTATTGCTGATAATGCATATTGTGGAAAGGAAAAAAAAGGGATTAGCTAAAGTTGGCAGTACAAAAGGTGCACTTGAATATTGTGGAATTAAATAATAGCAAAAAAATGAGACAATTTGAACTAGATTGACTGAAAATATTTAAAAAAACAGACCAAGGCCTGTTCGAAAAACAGGTTGGCTGGTTTGGGCTGTCCTTGTGCATGTGCTAAAGAAGGCAGCGTAGGCAAGTTTTAACCACTGGATTGTCATTGCACTCCCTCTGTCTACAAATAAATGTACGTCTCGATTTGGAGGAGTCAAACCTTTTTAAATTTAACCAAATATATATAAAAATATATCAATATTTATTATATGTAACATGTATCATTAGAATGAGCATGAATATACTTTCATAATATACTTATTCGCAGATACAAATATTGATTTTCTTTGATATATTTCTAGTCAAACTTAAAAAAGTTTAACTCCTTGAAAAACGAGATGTGCATTTATTTGTAGACAACGGGAGTACCATGCATTGTAGTATTAAGGCCTTGTTTAGTTGTGAATTTTTTTTGGATTTTGACAATATAGCATTTTCCTTTGTTTGTGGCAAATATTGTCTAATCATGGACTAATTAGAGTCAAAAGATTCGTCTCGCGATTTGCAGACAAACTGTTCAATTAGTTTTTATTTTCATCTATATTTAGTGCTTCATGCATATGTCGCAAGACTCGATGTGACGGGAAATCTTGAAAACTTTTTAGTTTTTAGGGTGAACTAAACAAAGCCGTATATAAAAAAAGTATATCACAGACACACGTTTAGGCATATCACGGATCGGATGCGCCTGAATTGCAATTAACGTTGCTAGTTTCGGTGAAGCCTTTAATTTGCTACAATCAATCATTGGTGAGATTATCACTGTGGAGGTTTCCAGAGAATGCAGTATGGGAAGTAACCATCGCAGCTAGTTGAAGGAAAAGCGTGATGGCGCTAGAACAACGTGACTCTTTTCGTGCAATTTAACGTACATCTAGTGATGAGGGCACGGGTTATTATCTTTGCTGATAATGCATATTGTGGAAAGGAAAAAACCGGATTTGCTAATTCTTGGCAGAACAAAAGGTGCACTTGAATATTGTGGAATTAAATACGAGCAAAAAAAAATTCAGACAATTTGAGCTAGATTGACTGAAAATAAAGAAAAAACAGAGGCCTGTTCGAAAAACAGGTTGGCTGGTTTGGGCTGTCCTTGTGCACGTGCCGCTAAAGAAGGCAGCGTAGGCATGTTTTAAACATTGGATTGTAAATATACCATGGAGTGGATTAGTTTGCTTCATACAACTATTTAAAAAAACACACATCACATAGGCACATTTAGGCACACAGATGCGTCTGCACGCGTCTGCCGTAATGCGTCTGTAATAGTAAAACACATGTCTGTAATAAGTGGATACTACATACGTGTGTTAACAACACGAGACTACGATCAAGACAAACACACGTCTATAATAAACCCTTAACAAAGATTGGTGAGTATTTACACACATCTGGAGTAAGCTCTTATTGGTGACGCATGTTGCGAACACGCGTCCACGATAAGATTATGGCGCTTTTGTGTGAAGAACCATAGTTCACACACATGTACTGTACAAGCGTCTATAGTAGACGATGTTTATAAAATGCATCTGCAGTAGTTAGCATACTACCGACTCATAGACTCTACATGCATCTATAGTATTTTACTTACTACCATTGACTACTACAAATTTATTATTTTCTAAACTTTGAAATTAAAATGATCTATATAAAAAACCTTATATTTCTATATTTCTAAACCATGAAATGAGCAATGTATACTAGCAATGAAAGGTGGATACTAGTTTTGATGAACTACTTTCAGCTTTCTTCATCTAAATATGCAAACTAGCTATCAAGTGATTTTGAGTTTAAGTGGTGTATAAATCACAAAAATCCACCATTATTCTAAATAGAATAAACCACATTTTTTTCTATTTCTAGACCACAAATGAGCCTAGTGATAAAACATAAGAGGACAAAGTTGGTAACCTTCAGAACCGAAGATTGGATGAAGGAATCAAATGAAATCTTGAAATGACTAGAGACGAGCAAGAAGGAGATGGACACGAGCAAGAGCAGAGGGCTTCAAATGGCTTGGGCTTGGGAAGAAAGACAGAGAAAGTACAAAGCCCAGAACCTATAGTCCTAGATTGTGGTTTAAACACAGACTACTTATTGTCCTAGTTGGAGATTCCAACCGGTATTAAAGGTTTAGTCATGGCTAGTAGTTCCAACTATGGCTAGAGTTTGACCTTTAGTCCCGATTTGAATCACTAGCTGAGACTAGAGGTGCTCTCCTGCAAAAGAGGTGCTCTCCTGCAAAAGTTTGTGGTTCTAGCCATTGGGCAGGAGACTTAAGTCCCGGTTGGTTACTCCACCTAAGAATAATACTCTCTTTAGTCTTGGGCTAAAAATGGCCAAAACTAAAAACAAATTTCAATCCAAATGGAAAGTCTATTCTCCACTAGTATTTTAACCTTGGCAGGCCATGTTGAAAGACCAAAAACGGCGACCAGAGGGAGGGTGAATGGCCTCAAATTTCTTTCAAAATATTTGGCCACAGTCCCAAAATCACTCCCGAGCACAAGTAAATTATCGAATTTAAAATACCCAAGCCAACTGGTATCGAAAGTACCTAGATCGATTACTTACAACGATAGAAAAACAGCATAACAAACGGATCACAAAACGAAGCTCAAACGATCAAGCTACGAGCAAAATAATAAATCGGAGCTAGAAAAGAAAAAGAAGCCGATGAAGGGTCTGCTCTTCATGGTGTAGCTACAAAAGAACATGGTAGAGCTACCGAGAGCACAAACTCAAGCAAGGATTATCTCTGAGAAAGAATTAAAAAAATCCAAACACTATTGCTGCACTGAGACAGCTTCCAAAGGTTGAGATAACAATTCACGTGAACCGCTATTGCTGCTCTTTGAGCTGAGCATGCAGGGGGGTGCTGTTTGAGCACGCAGAGATACTACAGAGAGAGACGCTGGGCACCAACACTACTTGGGCGTGTCCCCTTCCTGCTGGAACGGTGCGGATGGCCAAGAAGCCTCTCGAGCGCCCGTTCGGTGCTCGGTACGGCACTGGACCTCCCTGACTTTGCCTGCGATGGAGCCGAAAGAGAGACTCGATCAGTGGCAGAGCAAAAGTGAGCAGCTCGAGGGCCTGGCGGGGCGAGCGCCGCTCGATTGAGCAGACACAGCACCTAAGCGCTCGGTGTTGGCAGCGCACTGCCGCTGAAAAAGCACGCACGACTAGACCCCAGAAGCACAGGAACTTGACGAACCCGACGAACTCGATGAACACAGAAAGCGAGAGGCGGTTAAGAAAATCTCGGTAAAATTCGACTCAAAATTTCAAGAAACGCTCCTAAAATTTGCACGGACCAAATTCACCTAGCAACGAAGCTATTCGCCAAAAATCATTGCCTGGAATTGACCCAAACTCTAAGAAATTCAGATCACAGCCAAGAACGAAAAACACACCACAAGTGCAGAACGAAAATCACAGGCTCAAAATTGGAATCCCCGAGGACATTTAGAATTTGGAAGTCCATTCCTAATTGAAATCACACAAAATACACCATGAATTTTTAGTTCACATGACCTCTCTCATGAACAGGAAACTAACCCTAGGTAGAGAAAGGGGAAATAAGAGTGGGGAGAGAGGTGGGGGAGACAAGGGACTCCCCCTTCTTATTTATCAGACATATTACATATTTTCTAATTGTCTATAGATATTTTTAAGCGATCTAATTAGCCACAGGGACATTCTAGTCTAACTCGACATAACCTAGATCTGACGGCCACGGCGCCTTTCATGAGGTAACTTAGCCTTGACGCCAACTCCTTAATGCCACCACGTGGTGTCCGTTCCTCGAAACCTCCGCCCGGGTTCTGAGGTCCAAATCCGTGAAACCCACTGCGGCTAGTCATCCAGCCTTCTGGTCCGTCAGTCCAAGCCTCACATCCGTCCTTCACCGCTCCAGATCCATCGACACGGCATGTCTCTACTTGACCTTCTCCTCGCCGTCGACCACCGTCTCCGAACTCCACACCTACACACCACAAACCAAGAGACATGTCGCACGACTCAACTCATGCCAATAGTTAGTCACTAACTCAATATTTAGCCAAAACCAAATCCAAAAGACTTCACATCGGTGGTTTGTTTATTGATTTACATGAATCGGTACCGGCGGGACAGCTAATTCGCAAATTGACATGGTTGGGCCCCATAGGCTTGAATGTTAGTGACTAACTGGGCCCCAATGACGAATTGACGCTTGCTAGCGGGGCAAACTGTCCGGGCTCAAATATTGGTCGTTTCAGCAAAACTGAGCTATGAAATCTGCATCGAGTATGGCCTTACTTGTGGGCCCGCAAAGCAAAGCAAAGAGCCGGTCCATGAATAATATTCATTGCCGGCCAACCCCATTTGGATGTTCATGTGATCGCTTCTTGATGCTAGTATTGACGTTTTCTTGATGTTAGTAATGACGTAATAAGGTGCTGGTCGTAGCGAGTTTAAATAATTCGCATGCATTCCACTTCGTGTGTGGATTGTGGACGTCTCTTTCCCTCTTGATGCTAACGGCACTATAAGAAATGCATGATTTTTTGACATATTTAGTATGACAATAGACCGTGATGTCATTATATCATCTAGATTATGACATTTTGTAATAAGTATTTTGACCTAGTGACATAAAAAAGCTGGATGTCATAATAAATGTCATAGAACTATTCTAATTTCATACTATAAAAATATTCACTATGTCATGAGACCTAATTTATAAATATCAAAAAAAATTGACATAGATTGGGTGTCAAAAAATATTTTTAGAAATATTTATCAGCGTGATTACTCAAATGTTTGCCGTGGCAAGGCTTTGAACCCATGACCTTCCGTTGGAACTAAAAGAGCAAACCAAATGGACCAACGTTTGCCTGTGCTTGTTTGAGCATTGTGGCTTTCTTTTGTTCTCAGGAGTCTGATGGAGGGGAAAACAAGGGTTTTAAACATGGGACCAATTGCCAACAAGTAAACGAGCTAAGGCCAGTCTCAATGGAGAGTTTCATATCATTGTTTTCAAGGTTGCCATGTCATGTGAAATGAAATAAAACTTGGATGAAACACCCACTCTCAATAGAGAGTTCCATTCTACGGTTTCATAGACATTTAATTTTAAGACTCATAGAGAGTTGGTAATTGTGTCAAGAGAGTTTTATCTAGATGAAACCCATTTCTTCTCTCTCTTCTTAAATACAGTGTCATATCATCCAAAATGCCTATGTGACAGCCTATTTAGTGTGAATAAAACTCAAGATGAAACTCCCACTAAGACTGGCCTCACCACTAGGTCCATTATTTGATAGTTACGTTTTAGGCGTTCTGAACTTTTTTTCTTCTTCGCATATGGGGTTCGAACCTGTCCCCCTCCTAAACAGTGTGAGCTATCTGCCTTCTTTTCACATCATCTAATATCCGCACACACAAATTACTCTTCCACTTTATTTTTCATCCCTACTATTTTGTTTTTGTTTCCATTATTTAGGAATTAAAATATCACACACGTAGAAATTACTCTTCTATTTTATTTTACATTCCATCAAGGCTGTCAACAATCTCAAAGGTGCAAATCTTAGAACAAGCAATAAGTTCCACTCTCTTGATGAGAGATTCTGCCAACCCATTTTGAGTATGGATATATGGGACCGAGTGGTGAACGTGAATTCCTAAAGCCATGCAATAGTCATTGAAGGCATGTGAAGAAAATTCAGCAGCATTATCCATTTGGATGGATTGGATTTGATGTTCAGGATGTTGTGCCTTAAGTTTAATAACTTTGGCAATGATTTTAGCAAATGCATGGTTCCTTGTGGAGAGGAGACTCACATTAGACCATAGTGTAGATGCATCTATGAGAACCATGAAATACCTGAATGGCCCAAACGACGGTTGAATGGGACCACATATGTCTCCTTGAATGCGTTCAAGGAACTTTAAAGGTTCGGCATGAATTTTGAGATAAGAGGGTCTCAAAATTAATTTCCCCGTGGCACACGCAGTGCACACAAAATCTGATGATTGAGGAAATTTTGCATCACTTAAAGTGTGACCAACAGAATTGCTTATAATTTTCCGCATCATCCCAATGCCAGGATGGCCAAGGCGTTCATGCCAAGTTTGGAATGTGTTAACATTCTGGAAAATAATTTTATAAGCAACATATAGTACGGGTTTTATGTATGTGTAGTACAATCCAGACTGGAGTGAGGGAACTTTTTCAAGTGTCTCTTTGCCATATCCGTTATCTTTGGTAATGAGAAGAAATTCCTCTTTATTGTCCATGTGAGTTTCAACATGGAAACCATTCTTATGGATATCTTTATAACTCAATAGGGTACGCATTGAATCAGGATACAATAATGCATCCTCAATTGTTAGCGATGTACCCATAGGGAGCATAATAGTGGCTCTACTGGTGCCAACTATTACTACATCACGTCCAGCGATTGTTAAAACATTTTCTTTATTCTTCGTGAGAGTTTGGAAATATTTTATCTCCCTGAGTATAGAGTTAGTGGTACCACTGTCCACTAAGCACATTTCCTCTTCCATCTTGATTGACTCCCGTACAATCTATACAAATGGAGAAATTTGAAACATGTAATTCTCAACCAATATGTATAGAATACATACTATATATATAGGTACTAATTGTGCATAATACAATTACAATACCCAATGTGCTTAAACAAGTATAGTTCAAGGACTAACTTATTACATCCATCCACAATTTAACAACATCATCCACAAATACTATATAAGGTAGCAAGGTATCTCGAAGTGCAGGAGCCTAGTTGAAGTCTCCAAAGATGTCGCCAGAGGTGTACTCCATGATCATGTTCTCCGTATCAGCGTCGTTTCTCCATCAGGTGGTGGCAGGGCCTTGGTGTTGCTCGGTCCCGCAGGAGCGGTGTTGGAGCACCCAGGGGCATCTAGCATCGGTAGGTCAAGCTGGAATGCTTGTTCCATGTTGACACCGGCTTGAAAGTTGAAGTGTGCTTCAAATTGTCCACCTTGATTGGAACGTCCTTGATCAGAGCGTCCTCATCCCACGGATTTCAAGTACAATTCCACAAGTTGCTTGGGAGTGCGGCATTTCTGAGTCGGATGGCTATAATAGCCACATTTGTCACAAGTGCTAGACTTGTAGGCTTCTTTTTGTCTAACTTGGAACATCCTTTCCCTTGTTAGCACCCCGAGACTTACGCTGTCTCTGTCTCTTATGCATGTTCTTTCCTTTGAAGTTTCCAGGATCACTAGAGTTAGTGGTATTCCTTTGCTGTTTTGTCTGAGTGTTAGTATGTACTTCTGGCAGAGGCTTGGTTCCCACAGGACGTAGGTTGGAGTTCCACATAAGGACCTCACCATGCTCTTCTTCCTGAAGTAATGTCTTAATTAACTCAGAATAAACAGTGAAACCTCTTTCACAGTATTGTTGCTGAAGGATCATCTGAGCAGGAAGTAAGGTAGATAGAGTCTTCTCAATTTTCTCTACATCAGATGGTTCCTTTTTGCAAAATTTTAGTTTAGCACTGAGTTTATGAACAACATGGTTGAACACTCCCACAGATTTAAAATCTTGTATGCGGAGATGGTTCCACTCATTTAGAGCTTCTCGTAGGATGATTGCCTTTTGTTGTTCATATCGTGTTTGAAGAGCAAGCCATAGAGCGCGTGGGTCTTCTTCCAATATGTACTCAGCTTTGAGATCCTGGTGGATGTGGTTCCTTATGATGAATAAGGCATTGTACTTGTGAGGATCAGTCAATGCATCAACTCCCTGTTGGGGTGGTGCAATTGCCTGATACAACCCGCGCAACGATAGACTCACTTTGTGATCCATCGCCCATGTGGTGAAGTTGTGGCCATCAAGAGCGAGTACCTCAAACTCTATGGTGGCCATTGTGCCTACATGAGTAGGGCCATAGATTTGTTAAAAATCCTTGACAATGTTGAAAAGTAGTGCGGAATGCAATTAATCAAGGTAAACTTGAAATAGAGGGACATTCTCCATTTATGGAATAACATAGTCAATCACCGATGGTGTTAACTTTAGTTTAATTTAATTCTCAACATTGGGTATGCACGGTTAGGATAAAATCCCGCAGTAGTACTATAGTACTATCATGTGTATGGCCAATGTGAGAAGAATTATATGGTAATCACTTCGGTGTAGACCTTGTTTTATAATCAAATTGGGTACGCACGTTGAGGATAAAAATCCTGCAGTAGTACTATGTTACTACCTTGTGTATGGCCAATTTGAAAATAAAAGATAGTCACCAAAAAGTGTAGACCAATTTGTTTCAAAACTTGATATTGGGTATACACGTTGAGGAATAAATCCCGCAGCAGTACTAGGGTACTACCTTGTGTATGGCCAATATAAAAAATTAAGAAAACTTAGTGTTATTCCAGAAATGAGAGAAAATCAACTGAAAGCATTTGCATAAAATATTAAGTGCTTGTATGGGAAGCTAGAAACTTAATATATAAATTGCATAAAATAAATTGCAATAATTTTGTGGAGTATGTTGTTATTGGGAATGCCGGAGGCAACACTGTGAACAATATACTCAACACAAAAATATTCATGTTATTGGGAATTGCATGAAGCAAACACTTTGAACATGAACAAACCATGTATATTATATTGCATTTAAAGAAACACACATATATATATATACATGGATACATCATCAGGGGTCTAAAAACATTAAAACAATTTAGACTAACACACTGATGAACAGTACTGCAAAATTAGCAATTAACAAGATAGTTAACAAACTAAATATAACAGAAATAAGTAGATAAATATTGGGAACAAACAAGCTAGCTATCCATCGACAAAGGTAAAACAACAGATAGTAGATGCAAGCCCATCCAGCATGTGTGCTGTACGAGCATACTCCTAGCCATAAAGAAAGGCCACTTCTAGCTCTCTCCAACCAGAAAGCAAACGATGGACCGCACACTTGCATGTGTGCTGTACAAGCCCATCCAGCATATGCCGTAAGCAGAAGCAAGCAGGTAGTGCTCTCTCATCCCACGCTCGCATCCAAAGCCATGCTCCTCCCTCATGGTGTGCTCAAGATGGCGGGGAAGCAAGACCCCCATCCTCATCGGAGGAGGACCGTGTGCCACCGTTTCCGCTCGGCCCGGCATGGCCGTTCGGGAGGCTACGCGCCGAGTCACCGTGGGGAACGCAAATCCATGTCCGACGGAGCCCCAGGTGGCGGTTGGCGGCCTGTCCGGCATGCACGTGGTGACGGGACGCTTCAGCAAGCTGTGGAGGAGGACGCGGTGCAGCAAGCTCTGTGTCGGTGATGATGCGGCGTGCCGGGGCATATTGACGGGCCGCAATGGTCAAAGGAGAACGGCTCTGGTGCCTCCTCAATCCAGCCACGGTGAAGGACGGAGTCGGTGCACTTAGCGCCGGCTCAATCTCCATCGCTGCGGGGCCGGCCCAGTTAGAGGGGCCAACGACGTCCGGCGCTGGAGGAGGAGGGGCGCAGGGGCCGTGGCCATGGTCGGGGCAGAACCTCGGCAACCACAATGGGCATGGCCCCGGCGCGTGCTCGGCGCAAACCGGCGCAGGGGCCACAGGCGCATCGCCCACGCGACAACAACCACCATGACCGCCGACCCGCATCCGGAGTCCGTGGCCCCTATCCCTTCCCCGGCGTTCACCAGCCTTTCACCGAGAAAGGAAGCAGAACATGTCGAGCAGTTCATCGCGGATGTAGTGGTGGTTGAACGACACCCCCAAGTTGAGGGCACGGTGGAGGATGAAAAAGACGAGATCGGCGACAAGGATCGCTGAAGGTACGTAGCGCGGCATGGTACCTTTGGATCGGCTTCTTCGCAAACTTGAATGGCCTTCAACTCCTTGCAGGCCTGCTCACCAGCGTTCTTCTTCCTGGACTCCCTCTCGAGAGCACATAGACTCAAGCAATTGTTGATAACGTGTTTGCGTTGGAATGTAAATGAGAATGTAAATGGGTGAATGAACAGTCTTTCATTGATCTAGTGATGTATATTTATACACCCGTACGAACACCATGGCGGAGTGCTTGCAGGCAACCGCTCATGGCGCCGACGGTTCGACAGAACGTGGTGAGTGGGATCGGGAGCGGGAGCGAGTGCGGGAGCAGTTCCCGTTCTCTGATGAGATCAACCCAGTCAATAGTTGTAACATTATTGAATTTGGAACATCCAGCGTGGCTTTCTCCTAGTCGTCGCTCCTCGGTCTTTAACTGCATCTATCTAATCTCCCTGGTGGACAAACAATATAAGTAATTTAGTAGATTTTTTATAGCAAAAATAGATTAGTGCACCCTAATCTCACCCTGCCCCTGTCCCAACCGCTGCATGAGGCGGTGCATTGCCAGCATGAGCATCTTGAAGCAACGCTGCTACCCCCGATCGATGCTCTGCATGAGGCGGTGCATTGCCAGCGTGAGCATCTCGAAGCGGCGCTGCTGCCCCTGCCCCTCGAGCAGTGGTGGACCTAGCTAGAATTTTGGCATAGGGTATGCCGCGACAACATTTTCACGCGTGATTCTGCCAATCCTATTTTGCAATTGGGTATATACAGTAACAAAAGTTATCCCACGATTCAGTATATAAATATGAATAATTCATAAATCAAAAGTACCTAAATTCCTAATATTTGACTACTATATGAAGAAAACCTATTTGATTTTACACGCTACCTCAATGCGTAAATTTAATGTACATAAACAAATTGTATTAGTTAAACGGAAAGAAGGTATATCATGCTATTGGACTTGAGCATAAAAGGATGGCTTGGTTTTGAAATGTTGTACAGTGTATAGGTGTTTGGAGCTTTTGTGCCTGATGAACGAAGTAGTACCTCTACTGCTCAACGCTGGCTACCTGCCCTAGATCTTATATTAATTATTATAAGCAAACGAAATGAGTAGACCCTGGAGCAGCTACTTCCTAGCTTGCACTAGCCTAGGGTATGTCGTGCCATACTGGTGCCACCCACACTGGCTCTGCCAATGCCCTCGAGGCCTCGACTGCCCCTCGATGCTTACCGCCAGCCGGCCGCACTCTGGATGCCCGGCCAGGGGGGCAGGCGGTCCGACGGTTACTGCAGTGCACCGGTACGTCACTGCGCACCCAGCCAGTATCTCTCTCGTGCTGTCCTCATGAAACGAATGGAAGGCTGCCCCGGAATCTCTCGTGCTGTCCTCATGGCTGCCAAACCCTTTTCTTTTGCTGTGCATGACGACAGAGTGAAGGAGGAGAGAGATGATGGGTAGTGATAGGTCCCACGCTATTTTTGGAATATGTGGGAGGTTTAGTTGTTGTACAACTTAGCTGCAAGAGTATCTGACATGGCTTGGCTATTGGCAAGTTTATTGGAGCATGGTCAATAAGCTTGGCTAATAGCCAAGACATGTCATCTTGAGACTAGCTTAAGAGCCAACTCATACAACAATGAGAGTAGGTACAATAAGCCATGTCAACTTGGCTAATAGCCAAGACAACTTAGCAAAGTCTGATGTGGGAGAGAGAGAAAATAGGAGAAAGAGAGAGAGAGGGAGAGAGAGACTAGTGGGAGACGCGCTCCTAGGCATGTGTAGGACCAACTGAGAATCAATGTGAGGTTGCATGTGCTGGTTCTATTCTGTCCGCGAATGAGAGGAAGGAGGTAGGATGTAGTGGCGGGTTCCACATAATTAAAACTATTTTTGGAATCCATTAAGAGCCAAGCTTACTGTAGATATTGGCTTTAAGACTAGTTCACCTATGACATGGCTTGGCTATTAGCCAAGCTTATTGTTCTTGGTGGGCTGGGATGAATGCAGCTAGACTACGGAAGAAGTAAAAAATATACAGTTGCCCTACAGCCCTGCATCCTTGTTTCGGTGGTCCCACGTCTAAACTTGCCTCTTTCCCGTAGGCCCTGCATCCTTGTTTCGGTGGTCCCAAGTTCTAAGCTAGCATCTTTCTGATAAACTCTAAAACGACTGTGAGGGAGACAGGCCAGCCCTCATACATAGTGTACACACTACATACACCATGCAGCTGCCTTACAGCTGCACCATGTGTGGCAGAGGGCTATTGCAAGGCATGCCTGAATATACATGTGGCCTGATATTTGTGGACCAAATCGTTGTGTTCTTCCGCCTGCAAAGGATCCATGTTCCCCTGCTTCCCACACCACCGGATCGCCTCACTACTTCCCTCACTACTTTTATTTATAGTATAGTAGCCACGTTCTCTCGGCACTACAAGTAGAAGTAGTGTACACACTACATACACCATGCAGCTGCCTTACAGCTGCACCCTGTGCGGCAGAGAGCTATTGCAAGGTATGCATGAATACACGTGACTTGACATTTGTGGACCAAATCGTTGTGTTCTTCCGCCTACAGAGGATCCATGTTCCCCTGCTTCCCACACCACCTGATCGCCTCACTACTTCCCTCACTACTTTTATTTATAGTATAGTAGCCACGTTCTCTCAGCACTACAAGTACAAGTAGTTCTCTCGGCACTATAAGTAGAAGCCCCACGTTCTCTCGCCTCAATACTTCCCTCACAAAGCATCATCGTTCTCTCGGCACACTCACCAATCAAAATCCACCCGTCCTCGTCTCTCTCCTCATCATGGTCGGACAATACCCATACTACCTCTACGCCGGCAGCTCCAGCTCACAGCCGCCCAATCCCTTCGAGCAGCAGCCGATCCAATACCCATACCACCCCTACGCCGGCAGCTCCAGCTCACAGCCGCCCAATCCCTTCGAGCAGCAGTCTATCTAGGACCCAAACCAGTAGCAGCAGCCGATCCAGGACAGTATGAGCAGCAGTCGCTGTCGATCCCGCAACCGATCCAGCAGCAACAGCCGCCGATCGCGAACCCAAAACCAGCAGCAGCACCAGGTACTGAACCTGAACCAGCAGCAGCCCAACAATAAGCTTACAACCGAGCAGACACAGTTCTTCCTGCAAAACGGGGTTAATCCCGAGAACATAGTGTTCTACTTCGCACAGGGGTTTGGCGCCGAAGAGATAGCCGGCCTCTACAACCTGAACTTGTCGGAGCAGCTCCGGACCATCAACAACCAACCTCTCCCTCAGGTAGACAATGAACCAGCGTCGAACATCAACAACCAACCTCTCCCTCATGCACAAAATGAACCCCCTCAGGCAGCCAGAGCCGGCCGAGGACTTCAACATGCAACCTCCCCCTCAGGTACACTTGTAACATATGTAAATACATAATTAAAATATTAATTATGTGCTATAATAAACATAATTATTGAGCATCATGGAATTAATACATTCATGTTTTAATAATGTCTTGTATGCAATGTTGGGTCATGTTTTGTAAATCTTAGGTGTGTTGAGCATCTCCAACAACTTTGTAAAACAACTTGCTATCTAAAAGATTTGGCAAAACCACAAAATTTCATCTCCAACAACTTTGTAAATCAACTTGCTATTTATTGGAACTTGCCATCCAGCCGAGCCGCACGCGTATGTATACGCGCGCGTTGCCGAGTTCCTATCGCGAAAATTCTCCGTCGCTGGCTCCGTCCCGGGCGAGCTGTCCTCTCCCGCGCGTGCGAAACTCTTCCCCCTCCTATCCCTCGCGATAAAGACCGATCCACTTCCATCTGCAAATTAGATCGGCGACCTCTCTTTCGGGCGCTGCTCTGTTCGACCTGAAGCCGCCTCGACGTGAAGCCGCCAGGGCGTCGTAGCTCTCCTCGACGTGAAGCCGCCAGGGCCTCGATATGAAGCCGTCGGGTACGTGCTCGTACTCGTCATCTGGTTCAACTTGGAAATGGAACTGGATTATTGTTGTATTCTCGCCATAGGGCTTGTGCTCGTGTACTCGCCGTAGGGCTAGGGTAGGTCGCCGCCAGACAGCACGGCTTCAGTTTTATAAATATATATGCTATTCTCAATCTTGCAACTGGATTGTCATATACTGTTCGTGTGACGGGATTAATCTCCTGTCGGCTGGATTACCCAACAGATATGGGGGCAATGGCTGGGTGAAACTGAAACTGAACAATTGGTTTAGCCTGTACGTAATCCTGCCAGTGCTAAGTTCAGTTAGTTTCAGATCAATGTCCGGGGAATTCTTTTGCAATTGCTTGACCATAACCTTGTTCATGGAAGTATAGTACTCATGTTCAGGAAGTGCTATGTTCCCTGTCATGATCGGATTCTTGTCACTTATATTTTTCTGTAAATTATTTTGCAATTATATTTTAGATTTCTTTGTTCATGGTATTCTGCTAGTACTCATTGCTTGACCATAATCTTGTCATTTATAGTATTCTGTCATTCCAATTAGGATGGAAGGAGAAGATGCAGATTTCTTGTCCGACATTCTCAATGTAGATGGGGCTCATGTTGCTGGTTTGGATGAGATGCAAATTCCAAACACTCAAGACAGTACTCGTGTTGAGGAAGTGCAGGGCAGCCGCAGTGGTACGAAGGGAGGAAGGAGGTCCAAAAATTTTCATTGGAAGGAGGATGAAGTTGTTTGCTTGGGATGGTTGGCTGTTAGCAAGGATCCCCTGAATGGGGCTTATCAATCGCGTACCACATTTTGGGGAAGAGTTCACGCTTACTATGAGGAAAAAAATGAATCTGGAGTTCCTCGTACAGAGAGTTCCATTATGCATAGGTGGCTAACAATCCAGTTGCAAGTGAACAAGTTTTGTTCGTGCTATGAGGTCATTCTACGCAGGAATCAAAGTGGCAAAACTATCCAATACAAGGTATGAAATATGTATTCAATGTTTTAGTTGAACTTTTTTTTGATAATGTATATATACATTGACAATATCTGTGTACAGCTTAATGAAGCAAAAAAGATGCACACGGACTTGGACAAGGAGAAAAACTTTTACTCTTGATCATTGCTGGACCATACTGAAGGAAGAGGACAAGTGGAAAGCCAAGATGGTAGAACTTGCAGAGTTGGAGAAGCTAGCAGCAAGCAAGAACAAAAAGAAGGCTGCAAAGGTGTCAAGGCCAAGGAATGAAGAAGCCATTAATAATGATGAAGTCATAGCTGTTGATGCTTCACCAACAGCACCAAGGAAGAGGTCAGATGGGATAAAGAAGGTACAAACTTAATGTGCATGATAGCATATATATATTATTTCTTTATGTATTTGGTTAGAATTGATTCTTGAATTCATGTACAGGTAAAAGAAAATCTAAGGTGAGGAGGTGGTGAGGCTTGCATGGCCGCTTTGGAAAAGATGTGGTCAAAGAAGGAGGCATTTGACAAGGAAAAGGAGAAGGCCAAAGAGGAAAGGTTCATGGCTACACTAGAGATAGAGAAGGCTACACTAGAGCTAGAGAAGAAGCGGGTGGAAAATGAGGCAAAAAAAGCTGAAGCCGACTTGATGAAAGAAGCAAAAGAAATTATGTTAGCGGACACGACTACCCTCAACCCGATGCAGCGTGACTGGATTGAGATTATGCAGAACAAGATTTTTGCGAGGCATGCTGAAAATTAAGTTTAGTTTATGTCATCTCTTATTTATCCTAGTTTAAGTTCATGCTACTGTCCAGATTTATTTGAGATCAACGTGAAGCTACTGGTTTGCATGCTACTGTCCAGATTTATTTGAGATTTATGTATGAGATTTATTTGAAATCAACGTGAAGCTGCTGCTTAGGATGGCTGCTGCTGACGGTACTGCGTGACGCTGCAAACTGATGATGGCCTGGTACATGCCTGAAGCTGCTGCTTGAGAACAGGAGGTGAATCGTCGTTGCCGAGTGGAATTTGCTCCCTGGTGGGCCTCCTTTTTTAAGATTACCAAGTTGGAATAGTAAATTGTTGGAGAGATAGCTTTTTTACACTTGCTAAATTAAATAGCAACTTGCCAGACCACAAGATTTAGCAACTCAATTTTACAAAGTTATTGGAGATGCTCTTAAGTCAATCTTGTTATGCAGTAACTAAAATAATTCCAAAACATGTTGAAAACATATTGAAATACTTGGGACTAACTCTTACTTGTTCTTGAGCTTGTCACTTACAAGCTTCATAACCCATCAAATGTTGACATCTCCCTAAAATGCTTCAGAAAGAGCAAACGAAAAATCAGTTTAACATTTTTACAAAGTGACTGGAATAGTTTCAATTAAACATATATGCAACAATATTAACTATTCCCTCTGTCCCTGAAAGCTTCAATTCCTAGAATCTGTGTCGCTCAAACTTGTTTAACTTTAATCAACTTTATAGAAAAGAGCATCAATATGTATAACATAAAATAAGTATCTTATGAAAATATATTCAATGATAAATCTAATGGTATTAATTTGGTACTATAAATCTTAGCGTTTTTTCTATAAATTTGGTCAAAGTTTTAAAAGTTTGACTTAGGACAACTCTAGAAGTTGCAGCTTTCAGGGACAGAGGGAGTACAAAACAACAATTTCATATTGGTCGTTGGACATAAGAAGATATACTCACTCTGAATTGGGTGTATTGGTGATTCATTGTTCATTCAGCTGGGTACATCCCTACGTCCCTAAAGAAACAGAAAATTTTGAATTTTATAAGAACAGCAGGACAAAGAAATTGTATGGTGGTAATAACAACAGGCCATATGTATCCAGACTTGGTACTAGATTCAGGCTAGCACAGCAACCTTAAGATTTCAAGATATACATGATGGGACTTAAAACAGCACAAACATTGACAACATACTACATTCTGGAAATACTTTGGCTTCTGAGTAACAGACAGATTTGAAACAACTGATCGATTAGCCTGGACATTCAAAGAACCAACTCGAAGGTAAAGCATGCAGTTGCATAGCTTGGTCATTGCAGGTACTAAGTAGCGCTGTATTCCCACAATTATACCAATCCATCCGCCACTTGAATGGATTGAAGTAGGCTTTGCTCTTAGCTGGGAGCCTGGGACTTGTCATGCAGCCAGAAACATCATGACAAAGCTAGTGGATACTGTGAAAGTATGCAGATTTAATTTGATGGACAGAAACCAGGGAATATACAGATCTGCTTTCTACATTGGAAGCCTGTTTCAGTTCAACAGAACAAACACTGATTCGAATCATCTCCAATCATGCAGCACTTTGGAGTCCTCTGTCACAGTGTAAGACATAGTTGGTGACTTGTACTAGACACTGAAAACTGGGAAAATTTTACAACAAAGCTATATACATGTCTAAAGTAGAAGATTCTGACACAAAGTTGAACGAAAGAATAAAATGCAGACTTTCAGTTTATCGTCTCTCTGAAGTCAACCACCACAAGAAAATTCAACAACGAACTAGAGAAGATGGTGTGCTTATTTATCCCAATTCCCAAGTACGAACCTGCTACATGATACTTAATAATATCATGATAATCATAAAAGGAGAATGGGATTTGCTACTGAGTTAATTGGACACAGTTCTTGGATTCATAGAAGGAGAGATAAAATAATAATTTTCTACTAAATTCCACATCAGGCGAGACTACACTGTACCTACTACTAGATAGATAAAATCGATCTGCTTTTGTGGACGACCAGTCACCAGGTTCGATAGATCAAAGTATCCAACCCTATTAGTACCAGTTCCAAATCGGATCACCACCCAATTAACACCCAGATGAGGAAAATGAAACCACATGAAAACTAAAGCGGATCAATGACACAAAATAATAAGGGCTTCTGAATTATTACCAATACAGGCACCACAACCGGAGCTGATCTACCCAGCCGGGCCCCTCCTCGATCGCCTTGAAGCACTCTAGCGCTGGCGTGGCATACTCGTATACAAAAAGAAATATAATAGAATAATAAAGGCCCACTGAGAAGACGATGCAGCAAGACGAGAGATCAGATCGTTTTATATGCCAACAAATATATGATAAATATAAGTACAACAAGAAAGAAGAGATCCTAAACCGGCGTTCCGCACAGCTGAGCAGATCGATCGAGGGCACCCGCTCGCGGCCTAGTGCGAGCCGTGGCTGGCTGGGTGCAGCGATGCCCGCACTGGTTGCATCCAGCATTCCAGGGCTGGGTGGCAACGACGGCGGTTGAGAGCCAGAAATATTTTGGTAGGGTTAGGGATGACTTGGAGTAACCATCATTATATATGGGTCATAGACTCATGGTTGCTCGATGGGCCACCGGGCCTTTAAAGACCCATGCAAATGAACGTGGAGACAATATCAGAACACAAGACCCAATTGAGGCGTTAAATAGATTGTAAATGTAAGTTAGATGGTTGAGGTGAGACATAACTTTACAATGTCTTGTTTTGCACAAGTGTTTCTTGGATTATATATATGGTCATATACATTTGTGTGAAACTACTATGGAAAAAATATCATCGTTTGATTGTTTTCAGGACGTTAGCACGGGCATTATACTAGCTTACGATGATGCGCCAAAACTAATATATATTTATATTACAAAGTGTTGCTAAAAAAATTATAGTGTAAATTTTGTGTCGCCGTGGACACCCGCAGGGGAAAATAAAAACCTGTCCTGAACCCACTCTGTTTCGGGTCCCCAAACCGACAGACCTCCGGGGGCAAAAATACACCCGCCACCGCAACAGCCGGCTCCAAAACCCACAGGGAACCACCACGCTTGGACCCGATTGCCATTAGTGCCAGCCCTAAGGGTAGGTCATGAGGTGTGACGACCGAGGGCCCAGGATGGGGTCCAAGCCCAAGTATATAATACCTCATACATTTTAGCTATAGTCCACTAGATTTAGGATTAATAAGAACTAGGTGAATTCCCCACATGTTGTTGCAGGATTTTCTTTAAATTAAATCATTGTATACATAGCATTACTATATGATATTCAGTATATGATGTATATATATCATTATTTACAATCGAGTGTAAGGGAGAAAGAGAGATTTGATAGGAGATCGCTCAGTGCTGATCCTGCGGGCGCCTCAATGCCAGTGGAGCCACCCCCCTCGTTATAGAGAACGACGTTGAAGCGGTGGAGGAGCTCTTAGTGCCCCTCTCTGAGTTGCTCCGCTCTCGGTGCAAAGCGTGAGCTAGATGATGAGGACTTGAATGATCTATATCGAATCATCCCCCTCTCTTAGGATCCAACTTCCCCTTATATATCGAGGTAGGTCGGGTACATGGTGGTTTGGGGGAGTTGAGCCTATGGTCTACAAGCACCGGAGTCTGGGAGGGTCTTGTAGCGGCATCGTGTGGACCGTGGTGGTGTTGTTGAGCCAAAGAAGCCCTGGGCCTCGTTTGGCTACTCTATTCCGATTCGCTGAGTGTTAGGCTCTATCAGCTTGGACCAACCTTCACCAGGTGCGCCTTCCAGAGGCTTCTTGGTGGCAAAGGCAGCTGGCTTGGGGGTGGACGCGCGGGCTTGGAAGCCCCTGAACCCCTAATGGCAATGGAGGAGTTTGTCTTCTTGCATCACGCCTCATGCGTGACCCTATCGAAGGAGCGGTTTACTGCGCCACGTCTATTGGGCAGAGCTAGGTAGCCCCCAAGCATTGTTGGCTCAGGGGTTTATTTGCCTCGAGCTCGGGCCTTGGTTGGAACTAAAGGCCGAGAAGGAGCTAAGGTCGGGTCTAAACTCGCATCGATCGTGAGCCTAGGGCTCGGGTGAGCCCTCGAATCCGGAGCAGAGGTAGCGGACATGCTCGGGCTTGGTCCAATGCCTTAGGGGTGCGCGCGAGCATACCTGATGGGTATATAGCCCCCGAGCAATCCAAGAGGGGTCGATCGGGGGTCTTTTGTTCAGGAACCCTTGATCTCGAGGTTTAACATACCCCTATGTTCAGATCTCATCAGTCAGTAAGTTGTTTACACTGACTAAAAATCTAATGCTGGAGACAAGCATTTCTCTGAAGCCTGTCTCACCATTTTCAAAGATGGTGCCAAAAAAATACTCGCTTCCCTTAACCAGCGAGGCTATCTTGTCTTCTAAAATATATTTTGTAGTAGAGCAATCTAGTTGAGTTGAGGGAGTTGCTAGTGGGCCGAGATGGTCGGTAAAGGTAGGCAGTAGCGCAAATATTTTCACCAATGGTTTGTAATATAAATCATTCACAATATGGGACATGAAGTGACGTTGATACTATTTTCACCACCAATTCATGTCCTAAACTGACTGGAAATTACCACTAATGTTTTTTAATATCAAACAGGTGGTGAAAATGGTGTTGCTAATAAACAGGCCACACGCCTTCCTAGCTAGTTTATTTATTCAGTATGTTTTGCATCAGAAACAGATGGATGCATTACACAGTGCCTATTCTAGGCAGCAACACACAAACGGTGTGAAGGTTGTCTCGCAGTAGGAACCTAAGCCATAATGGTGGTGTCTGCAATAAATCTCGCACTGCACATCAAAGAGACAATGTTTGTCTGTGTGGCAATTCGGCAACGGCGTCTTCAGCGGTGATATGTCTGGTATGGGTGATGATACTATCCAAGAACGGCTCGCGCCTACAGATGCAACGCCATATATGACAATACACAAATCAAACAAGTTTGGTTCCATAAGTTATTTACATATATAGTATTAGGCCAGCCTCAATGGACAGTATCACTGCACGGTTTCACATACCAACACGTCATCGAGATTGAAATGAAACTATCTATGAAATAATACTAGCAATGGAGCATTTCACTTTGTTGTTTCCAAGGCTAAGCAAAGCATTTAATTACTGCAAAATGATTAGATCACATGCAAGATGGTGAAACGATTTGGTCCTCAGTGGGGATTTCATCCCGTTTCACCGCGTGGGAAACAACGCTCGTGGAGTTTCACCATGGTGAAACTACTTCCTTCTCTCTCCTCTTCGTTTCATGCAAAAAGTGCAGTTTTGCTAACATGACGCACTAATAAATGTGCATGACATCCTAGTGAAACCTCCACTGAGACTGGCCTTAGAACATCATACATCAGCAGGTATGTATAATTGCATATCTCACCTTGGCAGGGCGTGATGATTGAGGACAAGGTAGCAAGAACGAAGAACAAAGCAGCTGTCAAGGAAACCATCCTCCATGCATTGCCCTTGACAAATGACATGACGAGGAAAAGGGTGTACATACTAGTACAACCCTTTTGTTTTCTGTGAAGAGGAGAGCGGATGTACATAAGTATACAATTTATAGAACCGTGGAACCACTTCCGATCAATGCATAATTTATGGCACGATTAATATTGACCAAACAAACCACAAATGCATTGTCTAAGAAAGAATTTATTCCTTCTGTTGCAACAATGACCAACCTTAATTAGTCTCTTCTCTCTAATTATTTCTCCTTTAGTAAAACTCTAGTCTCAAAGATATTTTAGTAAGATAAAAATGATTAAACTATACAATTAGTATGTGGTTTGTTTATTGGGCACTTATGCATTCAATTCCTTTCATATTTTTAGTAAACCTAAGACTGAGAAGAGAGATTTTTCGGTCTAACCATGTCTTCTATACTTGCCACGGTGCGTCAGTGCCTGCATGTATCTCCATGTCCTGTATATGATCTGATATGACACTTGGTGATACGAGTTAGAATTACGTACATTCGTGCATCCAGCGATGGTACAGAGTCTGATTCCCAGACGTACTCAAACCAAAGGCACAATCCTTGAATAACTCCAAGCCACAAAATCATCTCGTGATAACACAATATGTTGTATGTGCTTCTCCAAATTTTTGCAACCATTCGAAAGTCGGTGTCTAATAACTGGCAACACATTACGGGGTTATCTAGAACAATGGTTGGTGGGCTTAGGCATAAGCCAAACTTAATGGTGAACACAAAGACAACGATTTATACTAGTTCAGGCCATTAGAATAGTGTAATACCCACGTCCAGTTAGACGTGTTGCCTTGTGTTGGATAGTTGTGTATGTTATACTAGGAGGATTCCCGCGCGTTGCCGCAGGTATGAAGGAGCAATCTATATATATGGTGTTGGTAATGCAGGGACATGATATAATATATGTATAGATTTTTTTAGTATAATCGTGGAAATTATATCCATAGTGGATGGTGTGCCTCACTGATGTGGATATCATAATTCTTATGCTAGTGAGCTTTAATTGCAAATAATAGTGGACTGCTGAGGTGTGGACATCTTGCATATCAAGAGAAATTGCTAGTCGCAAAATATAGTGGACTGCTAAGGTGGACGTCTTGCATATCAAAAGAAATAGCTAGTGGGGTTTTACTTATAAGAGTTATAGATTACAAGTGGGCTGCTCCCGCCTCTCTTTATATAGTGCAAAGGGCAGGCGCATAAGCAGAATCCTGTCGGATACTACATAAGAGTTCCAGTTCTATTACACAACTTTTCTAAGAACCGACTAGGTTGGTCGTTGATATTTTGGAGTACTCACCACCAAGTAAAATCAAGTAGCATCCGGGTACCTTTGGAGAGAAGCCACGAAGTGCTCTTTGAACTCTTCAAATGGTGTGCTCTTTCTAGCAAAGTGCACTCAGTGTAGCACCCAAGCCTCTTGCAATTTAGCATGAAGAGCTAGAGGGTCCTTTCTGCAATTATCCAATTCCTTTCAAAAAAAAGTTTGAATGCATCTGCTGAGGATATATCAATGTTTAAAATAGAGGGATTTAGCGTAATTGGTATTTGTAATGTCTGTCTTCTATGTTTATTATGTGTAAAATTACCTAATGCTTGATATATTTTTTGCTCTGCCGCTAAATGTCTTAGCCCGCTCACTATTAGAAACTGGGTCTTTGCCTAGTGTTTGAGGCTTTGCCAAGTGCTAAATATTGGGCACTCGGCAAAGCTTCTCGGCAAAGCTTGGCACCCTGCAAAGAATACCTGTGCACTTCTGGAAATAATCTATTTTTTCATGCATATATTCAGTCACATGCATGTTTCTATTTTTTTCATATTTTGTGCACTTCTGGAAATAATCTTGAGAATTACATGCACCTATGCTGGCTGAACATTTTGTCCATTGTAACTCACTCTATGTAAATTGCATTCTTCTTAGGTAGATTGGTGAGGAGACCAGATACTCAACTCAGGTGAACACACTCTGTAATTGAGCTGATAGCTTCTCTGTATTGCATACAAGTGTAATATATAGTCACCGGGATCGCGGGTCGACGTGGCGATCCTCGTTCCGGGAACGTCGTCCCAAATCGCGGAACGGGAACGCGCCGGGACTGCTGCCGGAACGCCGGCGGAACACGACCCCGCCGCCCGCGTGAACTTGACCGCGCCGCCGTGGGAACTCGACCGCGCCGCCGCGGGAACGGAAGGCCAAGCGCCGCATCGGGAAGAACAAGAAGTCACGCGGCGCATCTGCTGCATCGGGGCAAGGTGAAGGAGGCGAGCGCAAGCGGTCAGCAGCCCCCATTAATCAACATCGGGAAGGTGGAAGGCCAAGCGGTCAGTCGGTTGATATACTCCTGCACTTCTCCGTCTCCCTCGTCCCTCTTCTCTGCTCCAGTTTCCACTTTCCAGTACCCAGTCCCTAGTCCCTACACTTCTCCCTCTCATCTGTAACGGCGTTCGGATCGGGGTCTAGGAAGCGCAGGCGGTCCGAGGATGATGAAGACATACACGCCGAGGCCAATGGTGAAGACATAGACGCCGGTCCCTCGTTCCTTCTCGTCGTTCCGGGAACGTCGTCCCAAATTAACTTGGATCACGGTCCATGTTAATTTGGAACGTGCTGAAGCTGTATACTCGTCGTTCCGAACAGTATTGAAAATTGGCGTACCACGTTCCTCGTCCCCGTTCCTCGACCCGGTCGACCCGGGAACGCGGTGACTAAGGACCAGATACTCAACTGAGGTGAACACACTCTGTAATTGAGCTGATAGCTTCTCTGTATTGCATACAAGTGTAATATATTTAGTGAAATCTAAAACTGGATGTTACTGCTTTCATGTGGTGTAAGTAGGTTTAGCAAGTAGTGATGTATATAACAACCCCAACTGGATCTTTGATTTATTTTTCCAATTAGATCATCCATCTTGAGCAGAGTTGAGTCATTTTAGTGAAATTATGTTTCTTTGTGTATTGAAAAACCAAGATGCAATGGAAAAGCTCAAAGGAACCACTAATTGTTCGATTAGCAAACCACTCTGCTTAATGCCTTGATTCTAATTACTTAGCTTATTCTCCACTAGTTTCTTGGAAGCTGCTGCTTTTGGGTAGGAGATGCACCTATTGTTTTTTTAGATAAAGGATAGTTTATATCTGGCTTCATCTAACATATGGTAGAATCAGACCAATTATTACAAAGTTCGGTCAGATGACCAGTACATTTGAGATAACTCAGTTTAAGGAAACAAAATGGAAAGAAAGTTTTTGACTATGAAAGACCAAAAAACCTAGTTGACAGCCATCCATTGGATCTAAAGAAATGCAGAGCTGAAGTTTCCAAAAACTGTCCAGCAAGCAAAAGCTAGTCCTTTAGCACCTCACACCGCTGCAGTCTTGCCCACTGTCGAAGCCAATGGGTTCCCCTGAATAATACCTGCAAAAAAGTTTTCGGTCTGCATTTGTCAAAAACCATTTCATTTCTTGTTATCCAAATTGTCCAAACTAGGGCTGTTGCTGCCGTTAATAATAAGAAATTATGAGTGTTACTACCCCTCTTAGACCAATTAACAAAAAAATCATTTGTACTAAGAGGAGGTGCAATTCCAAACAGCAGGTGTACCGCACGCCACAAGAATTTAGCATAAAAACATTCGAAAAAGAGGTGGTGAATAGTTTCAGGAGAATCACAGAACACACATCTTGTGTCTCCAGCCAGTTACGTTTGGCAAGATTATCTTTGGTTAAAACAACACCTCTTTTTAAATACCACAAAAAGACTTTTATTCTTGTAGGTATTTTGATTTGCCAAATATCTTGTGACACCCTGACCCCATTATTTATTAGCGCCGCATACATTAATTTAACAGAAAAAATACCTAATGAATGTAATGCCCAAACAAAAGTATCTCTCTCCCCTTGTAAGTCCACGTCATGTAATGAAGCAACAATCTTATGCCAATCCCTTAAATTCGCGCCCACAAGATTACGGCGAAAGGAAATATTTAGCGGAGCTGATGCAAGTATTCTTGCCACCGAGTCTTGCGCTTTCTCCTCATAATGTTGAACAACAAGGGGAACTTATCCTTCAATGGTTGGTTCCCCAACCATGTATCTATCCAAAACCGGGTTTGTGAACCGTCTTTCACTTTGAATGAACCAAAGCTCATGAAGGTATCTTTAACATTCATCAGTCCTTTCTAGAAGTGAGAGTCTATTGGTTTTTTAGTACAATGTCCTAATGTTTTGTTTTTTAGATACTTATTTCTTAGCAGTTCTTGCCACAAACCATCCTCACTTAGTAGTTTGACAAGCCATTTGCTCAACAGGCATTTGTTTTGTACATCCAAATTATGTATGCCAAGCCCCCCTTGGATTTTTCGTTGACATAAAATTTTCCATTTAGCTAGTCTATATTTGCGTTTGTGGTGGTCGCTTTGCCAGAAAAAAACGTGATCTAAAGCAGTCAATCTTCTCGCTAACTCCTTTTGGAAGTTCAAAGAATGATATCATAAACATCGGTAAGCTGGTGAGCACCGAGTTTATTAAGACCAAGCGACCCCCAACTGAAAGCATCTTTCCTTTCCAACCACTAAGCTTCTTTTGTATCCTATCTTCAATTGTTTGCCATGTTGGTCAATCTCCTAGAATGCATGGGCAGGCCAAGGTAACGAAAGGGACACTTTCCCACCTTACATCCGAATAATTGCGAATAAAACTCTTCATGATCCTTCGCTTCTCTATAGCAAAAAATTTTACTTTTATGGAAATTAATTTTGAGGCCTGAGAGTTGTTCGAAAGTAGTTAGGATTAATTTCATATTAATCACTTTCTCCTCATCATTCCCCATAAAGATCACTGTGTCATCCGCGTATTGAAGGATAGATAGACCATCATGAACTAGATGGGGGATGACCCCTTCTATTTGGCCAGCTTCCTTTGCTCTAGCAATCAGTATGGCCAACATGCCCACCACTATATTAAATAGTATTGGAGACATTGGGTCACCTTGCCTTAAGACTTTTTTTGTTTGGAAGTAAGAGCCCAGTTGGTCATTCACCTTAATATTTACATTTCCTCCTTGAGTGAATTGTTGTACCCAAGCACACCATTTATTAGAGAAACCTTTCATTCTTAAGGTTTGTTGCAGAAAACTCCATTTCACCTTGTCATAAGCCTTTTCAAAGTCTATTTTAAGGATTAGACCATCCTGTTTTTTTTTAGTGAAGTTCGTGAATGGTCTCATGGAGGATTATTGCGCTCTCCATAATGTTTCTTCATGGGAGGAAGGCAGTTTGTGTAGGTCTAATGATCTTTTGGGCAATAGTAGAAAGTCTATTCGTCGCAACTTTAGTAAAGATTTTAAACGAGACATTCAACAAACATATTGGTCTGTATTGTTGAATCATTTTTGCCTCTTTATTTTTTGGTAATAAAATTATTGTTCCAAAGTTGAGACTATTCAAGGGTAAATTACCCTCATGAAATTCCAAAAACAAAGCCATCAGATCTTCCCTTAATAAATCCCAGAAGACCTGATAAAACTCTGCTGGAAAGCCATCCGGACCTGGTGCCTTATTATGTTCCATCTGAAAAATTGTTGCCCTTACTTCAGATTCTGAAAAGGTATCTGTGAGGTATTCATTTTCTAGTTCAGAAACTTGAGGAATGTCTTGAACATGGTGCTCGTTTAATTGGATATTAGAAATCTCTGGAGGACCAAATAAGTTCTTATAGTAGTTGGTAATATGCTGTTTTTGGATGCTAGCTAGGGATTTAAGAAACATTAGTAATGCTTGTGGTATTACCTCTGTTAGGATCTGCAGATGTTATGGTGTTATCTGTGTGCCGAAAGTGTTTACAGTATTGTTTGGTAGGCAAAGAATTTACAAAAAAAGTCCTTAATTACATAGAGTGAGTTCGATTAGTGGTTCCTTTTGCTCATATAAATCTAGAATTTCTTGTAAGTGTGTAGCGTCCTCCTTTGCACGAATGAGAATTAGGGAATCATTGGCAAAGAGTAAATGAGAGACAATAGGAGCACCCCAGCAGATTTTAACTCCTTAATTACAGCCTTCTTCCTCAGCATGATTAAAAGTAGAGCTGAAAAATCCTTCGGCACAAATCAATAATAAGTACGGGGATCGAGAGGGGATCTCCCTGCTTCAACCCACTCTCTGGTTTGAAATTTTCTAAGAACGCTCCATTTATCTTAATTCTATAAGAGACTGTAGTAAAACAATTCATAATCAGTTCCACCCATCTTCTATGAAACCCCATCTTCATCATCATATCCTCCAGAAACTTCCACTCGACGCGGTCAGAAGCTTTGCTCATATCAAGCTTCATGGCCACATAGCTAGAACCCCCCCCCCCCCCCCCTTTCTCTTATTTAGCAAATGATGTGCCATCTTGTAGGCTATCAGAATGTTACCTGAAATAAGACGGTCTGATACAAATGCATTCTGAGTGAAAGATATGATCTTTGGTAAAATACCTTTTGGGACTGGCTTTACCCAAGCGATGGCATGGAGATCACACATTCACATGGCACTGTGACTGCGTATAAGATTCAAGAAGCAGCACATGTACGGTCTGCCAATAGATAGATGGTGTTTGGTTCAGCAGATGGTAACGCAAAGGAAATCAAATCAGATACCACTGTAATGGGAGTGGTTCTATTTTTATCTTAAAATGGAAATGGGATCTTATAATATTGATTACATATGGCAGGAATCAAACAGGTGTAATGGTAATAAATAATGGACTGCGTTACATTTGAGGCAACCAAACGGCTCGGAGATGTCACTATGATCCTGCAATAAACAGGCCACGCCTTTCTCTAGTTTATTTAATTATTGAATATGTTTTGCATCAGACATAGATGGATGTATTACACAGTGCCTACTCTAGGCAGCAACACACAAACGGAAGGAAGGTTGTCTGGCAGTAGGAACCTAAGCCATAATGGTGGTGTCTGCAATAGATCCAGCACGTCTCATTGAAGAGACAATGTTTGTCCGTGTGGCACTGTGGCAACGGCCTCTTCACCGGTGATAAGTCTGCTATTGGTGATAGTATCCCAGAACGCCTCGCACCTACACGTACATGCAACGCCACGTATCACTACCGGAAATCAAGACTTTGCCAAGTGCTTGGATACTCGACAAAGAAGCCCTCTACCGAGTGCCAAATAAAAAACACTCAGCAAAAAAAAACACTCAGCAGAGCATAATAGTTGGTTAACTAATTTATATAATATAGTATTAAAAAACCTTAGAGCAGGTACATAATAGTTGCATCTCACCTTGGCAGGGCATGATGATTGAATTCATTGTAGCAAGAACTAAGAACAAAGCAGCTGCCAAGGACACGATCCTCCATGCGCCCTTGACAGCTGATGACATGATGAGGAAAAGGGTGTATATACTAGTACAACCCTTTTCTTTACGGTGAAGAAGAGAGAGCGAACGTAGGTAAGTATACAATTTATAGAACTGGAACCACCTCTGATCGATGCATGATTTATGGCATGATCAATATTTACCAAACACGTAACTACAAGCCAAATGTATAGTCTAAGAAATAATTTATTCCTTCTGTTGCAACAATGATCAACCTTAATTAGTCTCCTCTCTCTATTTATTTCTTCTTTTGTAAAACTTTAGTCTCAGCCTGTAGATATTTTGGTAAGATAAAAATGATTAGACTATTACAATTAGCCTATGGTTTGTTTGGACACATGCATTCCTTGCATAGTTTTAGTAAACCTAATATCAAATACAGAAGATTTTTCCAACCATGTCGTTTTTTACTTGCCACGGTGCCCTCACGTCTCTCTATGTCCTGTATATAATCCTGATTTATGACACATGCTCATATGAGTTAGACATGTGTACATCCATGCATCCGGTGATGGTAGAAAAGTCTGATTCCAAGATATATCGGAACAAATGGCACAATTGTTGAATCAAAACCGCCAAGCCACAAATCATCTTGTGATCATGCAATAAGTTGTGCGTGCTTCTCTAAATCTTTGCAGCCATTCGCATTCCTCACGTGCTCCACTCGACTATAAGGACAGAATAGCCCAAGAGGGGTGTGTGTTTTGGCCATTAAAAATCTAATGCGATGACCTTATCCTATGCAAATTCTAAACTCCCAAATCATCTTGGCTCAATTAAGTTCTTCTAGAAAGCAATCTACACTACTACACAAAATAATTTATGGATGCAGTGCCCAAATATTAACGAAGGCAGGCATAAAATCCAACTGCCTCCTAGAATACCAAGATATTAACGACGACGGTCATTCTCATTTACCGAGAAGGACACATTTTGCTCACCTCATAAAATCGATTTATGGAGACTGTTAAAAAATAACCACCTCCAAAAACCGATTTACGAGGTGGACGCCTTAAGACAACTGCGTCCAAAAACCATCTATTTTTGGAGGCGGTTGTCTTAAGGCAACCGCCTCCGTAAATCTATTTTTGGAGGTGGACAACTATAAGGCCATCCGTAAATACTGCCTAGCTCGCAAAGCTCATACATTTCCATGTACCGAGCTAACATATAAGTCAGACACTTAGTGTTTGTCAGTCATTTTTTTACCCTCACTCCAGAGCGGTAGGCGCCCCTTGTGCCTTCCTTGAGCCTGTGCCGCTCTTCCTCTCCCTCCCCCCCTCTCGACTACCTCCCTTCCCATAGTTAGCGCCCCTCTCCCCCACTCCCAAGCTCATCCCTAGCTCTTCGCTCAAGCTCCTCCCCCAGCGGCGGTTGTGCTCGCTGCTCCCCTGAGCAGATCCACCAAGGGAGGCGCTCTCCGGACGACTGGAGCTCGCTCCTCCCTAGAGCTACTCCACATGTGGTGTCGCTCACCCGGCGGCCAACGCTCCCTCCTCCTCCGAGCTGCTCCATCGGCAATGGTGCTCCCCTGGCAGTCGGCGTGCCCCTCCTCCCCCATCTCCTCCTCTGGCGACCATGGTGGCCAGATCCGTGACTGTAGTGGCCAGATCCGCACCAGTGGTGGCTGAAATCAGCTGCTGGTGGCAGGATCGAGCAACGGCGGCGGCGACACATCCGGATGCAGCTGCCCGGGCGATGGTTGCGCACAAATCAGATCTTGGCCTAGGCCCCGTTTGGGTTGAGGGCCTTTTTTAAATTTATTTTAAGAGGAGGGCAAAGCAACCGCTTCCATAACCATGGCTTGTCATTGGAGGCGATTGCAATGCTCACCACCATTAATCAAAAGTGTCTGCCTCTAATAAGCTTACTGTTGTTGTGCTATTCCCTACTAGACAAAGTTCATATATACAGATGGGTCTAAATCAATTTCAATGCCAATTTTGCCTTTTGGTGATGAAAGCGGGCGGTGATAATAATCTTCATCATCGCCGGCTAAGCATGCTTCCAGACTATTGCCACGGCCATGTCGTGGCGGTCGTTGTCCCCATTCAGTGGCATATTGAATCCGCATCGCGATCTCCTTGCCGTAACACATCACATCTCCTTTCCAGATGAAAGTGCACCCCGCAAGAGTACGCGTGCCACCGTAACAACGGTGAGTGCCGACCGTATTCTCCACATGGACTAGGGGACCAGCTAAACATGCTCAAATAAACCTAAGTTGAACGATTTGTCGGAAAGGAACTCCAAATTATTCCAATTAATAAAAATCAGTAGGATAAACCTTTTATAAAATTTCTTAGAACTTTGCGCAAATAAAATAGAATGCGACTAGTATCTATAAGTATCGAGATCCAACTAAGAGTAAGGCTAATAATACAACTAGCTGCAGGCGATAAGGTTTCTTTACAGCTTTCTTGCAACCCACTCATATGGTTAGCTATAACTTAATACACATAGCCCACTTGTCTCTCTTATAAACTTTCTTTAGCCCGTTTTTACTCTCTCTCCTCCACCTCAGCATTTAGCCACTTATACTATAATAATTGCTCTAATGCTACTACAATGATATATCACAGTCTCATTGCGGTATTAATGGTAGTTTCTATTTATCTTAATTACCTTGACAACTCAGCAATGTGCTGATGTGACAAAGGAATCTATAACTCTTATAAAGCTAAACCCCACTAGATGAATTCTCTCTTCATGCAAGGTTGTGAAAGTAGGTTGAACGTGACACCTTCTCAAGCTCACGGCTTCGTGTTTATATAGCTGAGAAAAGCCCTCAGCGTGGCATTATAACTTGCACAACAATTCCTGAGATCTAATCTAACTTACAACACAAGATTACAACAGAAGCTTAAGAGCTATCCTAACTACTTCTACACGAAGCCGTGGATATCTGAATATCTCCAGCCTGCCCGCACCCTTGGTGCCCTTGGCGTAACAACCTTCTGTCAGATATACTGTATAACAACCGTATATTCTAACACCCTCCCTCAATCACAACTTATCTGTAAGGTTGAGATTGTTCCGAAACATTACTGTTTGTTTCTCAGGAAGAGGCTTTGTGAATCCGTCAGCTATTTGATCAGTGGTGCTTATAAATCTGATATCCAGGCACTTTGCTGCAACTTGCTCACAAACAAAATGGTAATCTATCTCTATATGTTTAGTCCTAGCATGAAATACGGGATTAGCTGATAAGTATGTGGCTCCAATGTTGTCACACCATAACCGAGCAGCTTTAGGATGTGAGATGCCTAATTCATCAAGTAGTTTGTGCACCCACATTACCTCTGCTGTCGCATTTGCCAAGGACTTATACTCAGCTTCAGTACTGGATCTAGAGACAGTAGTCTGTTTCCTTGCACACTAGGAGACAAGGTTACAACCAATGAACACAGCAAATCCGCCTGTTGATCGCCTGTCATCAGGGCATCCTGTCCAATCTGCATCTGAGAATGCACTGACAAGCATCGAATTAGATTTCCCAATCCTGACGCCTATGCCAATTGTGCCTTGCACATATCTCAAAATTCTTTTAACAGCTTCCCAGTGGTCTGTTGTTGGAGAATGAAGGAATTGACAGTCCTTGTTGACTGCAAAGGACAGGTCAGGCCGAGTCAGTGTTAGATATTGGAGTGCTCCCACTATACTCCTATATCTAGTTGAATCTTCATCTCCCAATCGAGTTCCACTAGTAATTGACAACTTTTCTGTTGCCGGCACAGGGGTCTTGACAGGTTTGCAGAGCTGCATGTTGACTCTCTTCAGGATATCAGACGCATACTTCTCCTGTGTTAATAGCAGTTCACCATTCTTCCTTTGTACCTGAATCCCTAGGAAGTAGTGCAAATCTCCTAAATCCTTGATGGCAAATTCCTTCTCAAGATCTCGAAGTAAAGTATCAACTGCAATCTGAGACGAGCTGGCTACTATAATATCATCAACATACACAAGCATGAAAATAATATGATTTCCCTTTTTATAGAAGAAGAGTGAGGTATCTGCCTTCGAAGGAATAAAACCAAGACTCTGAAGTTTGTTACACAGCCTTGAGTACCATGCCCTCGGAGCTTGTTTCAAGCCATAGAGAGCCTTGTCTAGCTTGCATACATAGTGTGGTCTAGTTTTATCTTCATAACCCGGTGGTTGCCTCATGTACACATCTTCTTCAAGGTAGCCATGTAAGAATGCATTAGTCACATCTAATTGTCTTAAGTACCAATTTCTGGAGACTGCAACTGAGAGTATGAGACGAATTCTAGCTGCTTTAACTACTGGACTAAAGGTGTCCTCATAGTCTATGCCATATCTCTGCTTAAACCCCTTGGCTACTAACTGTGCCTTGTACCGCTCAATATTTCCATCAGACCTCCTTTTAATTTTATACACCCATTTACAGCCTATTATATTTCTGCCTTTCTCTGGTGGTATAAGGTGCCAGGTTTTGTTGCGGTGCAAAGCATCAAACTCAACATCCATTGCCTGTTTCCAGTTTACATCAGCAAGTGCACTCTGCAGATTTACTGGCCCTTCAGAGGTGGCTGCTATCTGTCCATAGCGTATAGTGCCATCTGTGTACTACTTAGGTTTGCGAATACCATGCTGTAGACGAGTAGTGGGGCGAGGTGGAGGAGGTAATACCACAGGAGCCACAGGAGAGGTAGTAGGAGCAGACGGTGTAGGGGATCCATGCGGAGGTGACGTAGTAGCCGCACCAGATCCCGTAGCCTGCAGATGTGTCGGAGGAGACGACGGTGCGGATGTAGAAGATCCTGGCGCGAGCGTCGGAGATGATGGCGCCCGCCCGTGTCCCCCCGCCGTCGGGTGCTCCGGGACGGGTGGCAGTGGGGGATTGGCGGAGGAGGGAGCGGCGGCCGAGTCACGAGGCACGGCCGCAGTCAACGCCGGATCCGAGGTAGATGCACTGGTCGAATCAGCCGCCGTAGCAACACCGGAATCCGTGCGTGGTCCTGCCAAAAAAGGAAAGGCTCCTGGGAGCATAAAATGACCCGTGTGGATGCAAATCTGCATCGTTTGATGCCAAAGTTTCTGTAGAACCTGCATGCTCAGGAGACACATTAGTAGGCAGGAAACCATTGTCAAGCTGATCAGAAGACTTGCTAGTCCCAACATCGAAGGATGGATCAAGGAGATGGGGAGGTAAAAGAAGTATTTCTGATCTAAGACGGGCACCTGCATTAGGATGGAGTTTGGCAAAGGGAAACACATCCTCGTCAAACACAACATCACGGGATATGTACACCCGACCTTCAGTAACATCATGACACTTGTAGCCCTTGTGCATATTACTATAACCCAGAAACACACACTGTTTGGATCTAAATTGAAGTTTGCGAGTATTATATGGGCGTAAGTTTGGCCAACAGGCACAGCCAAACGTGCGTAGGTTCTGGTAGTCGGGCTTGTGTTTGAAAAGAAGCTCTATCGGGGTTTTACCGTGAAGGACTTTGGTGGGAAGCCGATTGATCGAGTAAGCGGCCGTAGAAAAAGCTTCATCCCAAAATTTGAGGGGCATAGAGGCATGCGCAAGGAGGGAGAGGCCAACTTCGACAATGTGTCGGTGTTTGCGCTCTGCAGCACCATTCTGTTGGTGCGCATGAGGACAGGACACATGGTGGGCGATGCCAACCCGTTGAAAAAAGGAATTGAGTTTTTGGTATTCCCCACCCCAGTCGGTTTGCATGGTCATAATTTTTGTATCAAATTGACATTCAACAAGATTTTGGAACTCATGAAATCTTTTAAAGACATCAGATTTCTGACGAAGCAAGTAAACCCATGTGAATTTGCTAAAATCATCGACAAAGCTCAAATAATAATTGTTCTTGCCCACAGAAGTAGGCGCAGGGCCCCATACATCAGAGAAGATTAATTCTAGAGGACTAGAAGAAACACTTGTAGATTTGGGGTAGGGTAACTGATGACTTTTGCCTTGTTGGCAAGCATCACATACAGACTGTTTATTTTTATCAAAAGCAAATGAAATCTGATTCTCACGCAAGACTTGTTGAACAACGGGAAACGACGGATGACCAAGCCGACTATGCCATCTAGAAGTAGAGGCTTTGATAGTGCCAAGCGTCTCTTTATTTGGTGGAATGGGGGACGTCAAGGGATATAGGCCACCTTCACAGCGCCCTTTAAGGAGAGGCCTCTTCGTGTCCTGATCCTTGATCACAAAATAAGTAGGGTGATATTCAATAAAAGCACGATTGTTAGAGGTAAGGCGATGAACAGACACAAGATTTTTGTTGGCTTCAGGTATGTATAAGACCTTGTTAAGAACAAGATTTCGAGTTTGGGTTGTAACAAGACTTTGACCAACTTGACTGATTTTCATACCTGCGCCACTTGCCGTGTGGACCTGATCATTGTCGAGGTATTTGTCACGTGTTGTGAGCTTCTCCAGCTCACCAGTTATGTGGTCGGTGGCACCAGTATCGGTGTACCAATTGGTGTCGACCCCGTAGGAAGCCTGGGCTGCCCAAGCAGATTGTTGGCGCTGATCGGAGTTGCCCTGGAAGGAGGCGTCGAAGCGTTTGCGGCAGTCAATTGCAGCATGTCCCTCCCTGCCGCAAAGCTGGCAGGTAGGGCGGTCACTGCGCTACTGATGTCGACCGCTGTTGCCGCCACCGTTGTTTCCACGGCCGCGGCCACCACGTTCGCGATTGGCGCCCTTGTTGCCGCCCTTGTTTCCGCGTCCACCGCGGAAGGCAGAATTCACGGAGGATTCGAAGCCTCCATTGTTGAGATCCAGGCGTTGCTCCCAACTGATTAGCTGGGTGTACAGCTCACCAAGCGTGAGCGGCTCCACGCGCATGCCGATGGTGGAGACCACCGGGTTGTAGTCAGAGTCGAGGCCAGCGAGGATGTATGACGCAAGCTCCTCATCCTCGAGTCGCTTGCCCGCCGCCGCCATGTCATTAGAGAGGGACTTCATTTTGTTGAAGTAGTCCTGCATGGACGAGGCCCCTTTCTGCGCGGTGGCGAGGGCCATGTGCGTGTTGATGATGTGCCCGTGAGAACGTGACGCAGTCATGTCGTGGATGGCCTTCCAGAGTTCCGCCGACGAGGTGCACATAGAGACCTGGACAAGCACTTCCTTGGACACAGATGAGACAAGGTAATTAAAGATCTGTTGATCTTTGGCATACCAGGTTGCATAGTCTGGATTCTGCACCAACTCATCAGGTTTCTCGACGGACTTCGGGACGGTCTTTGGCGGCGTCACGGCCGTCATTGGATCGAGGTAGTGCTCCAGCTGAGTGCCACGGATTGCTGAGAGTACTTGCATCTTCCATAGCGAGAAGTTGCTCTTGCCCAGTCTCTCGGTGATTGGGCAGCCGATCAGGGAGCTGATCAGCGAAAACGCAGCAGGTTGCGCGGAGGAGGTTGACATGGTTGAGTCAATCTAATAATGACCTAGCTCTGATACCATGTGAAAGTAGGTTGAACGTCACCTTCTCAGGCTCACGGCTTCGTGTTTATATAGCTGAGAAAAGCCCTCAGCGTGGTATTACAACTTGCACAACAATTCATGAGATCTAATCTAACTTACAACACAAGATTATAACAGAAGCTTAAGAGCTATCCTAACTACTTCTATACGAAGCCGTGGATATCTGAATATCTCCAGCCTGCCCGCACCCTTGGTGCCCTTGGCGTAACAACCTTCTGTCAGATATATAACAACCGTATATTCTAACAAAGGTGTCAACATCATTCTCCACTAAGTGACCCACTAAATATTCTATCTCTTCATGCAAGGTGTCCACATCATTTCCCACTAAGTCCATGTCATCCCATATTAATTACAAAAAATGATCATATCATCTATATCATGTGAAATACTTTAAATCTTTAATCTATTAACATACAAGTCATGTACATACACTATTTGCTTCATCATAAATTAATTCCTCTATAATGTAACCAAATATTAGTTTTTGTTCTATTAGCTTAGCAATTTTTTACTAGATCTAATACAATAAAATACATGCAAGTCAAATTTATATGTAGACATACATAATAGACCGAATACCATGTATATAATGACTTACTTTTAAGAAATTTTTATAGCAACCCGTGGAGAATCCACCTAGCTAGTTAATGAAGTGAGAGAGTGCAGATAGAAGAAATCGTTTCTTGGTGAAGGAACAATGTCCTCTCTTGAATGCAGACACCAAGAAACCGCTGAAACAGTGTTGGGGAGACACGACTCGATTCCATGGCTCTCCTCTCGGATCGAGTATGACGGCAGCTGGCACTAGTTCTTCTCCCCGTGGCCAGGATCCACTCGACCAATTTGTCCCGTTTCTTCTTCCGTTTGGCCAGAGCAGTGGACGCGGACATACTGCTGCGGCCATTTGCTGGTGCTGCCCGTGCTCACCCCTCCGGTAGCCAAGGCCGCCCAACTAAGGCCAACCTCATTCCCCCACGAAGAGCCCACTGCCCCTTTCCGCCCCTCTGCATATACATCGCCATGGACGAGCGCCATCAATACTAGAGCTCTGCTCATCATCCTACAGTGGGGAGGCTGAGGAGATCTAGCGCCATGGAATGCAGTATGCTTGATCTCGTCCCTGCAGAGGTCTCTGTTCTGAAGACACCTTGGTTCCTGGCCTTATTATTTGCTATATAAAGATAACTAAGGTATTAGCTAAACATTAATTATATGCTTGTAATATCTCTTTCACTAGCATTAATCTTGCAGTCGCTTAGCTAATCTTTATTTTGCACAGTGACAAGGTTGAGCCACAATCTCATCTGACATCAATTGCACAGTGACAATTCAACACTACTACATGTCTACTGCTAGTCTGAACTTTGGAGTTCAACTTCTGAAGCTGCATATGAGGACAGCTACCCTACATGCTGGAGAGCGCCGGCACGAGCTCACGATAGGACGGCGGAGGCAGGCGATGCACTTTCCTGGAGACCTTCTTGCTTCCTCCAGTGCTGAGGGAGGCCACGAGCGGCAACAACCGCCCGCCGGCGGCCATCTCCACGGCACTACGAGCAAGCAACGAGTGCGTGGAACACTACCTTTCTCTGCAGACGGTGATGGAGAGAACTTGCCAGGGATCTGATTGCCTGCTCCAGCACTGGGGGAGGCCGCTAGCAGGGAGCAGCAACAGCGAGCAGACGGCCGACGAGCAGGGCGCGGCGGTGGCAGCGCCGCAGCGGTGACGA
Source organism: Sorghum bicolor (assembly GCF_000003195.3). Lineage (NCBI taxonomy): Eukaryota > Viridiplantae > Streptophyta > Magnoliopsida > Poales > Poaceae > Sorghum > Sorghum bicolor. Next base: position 61,658,626 of record NC_012874.2, read on the forward strand.
GCAGAGGGCCTGGAGCACTCCGTGCATATTTTGCTGCACCGTTGGATATGGGACTGGAGCACTCTTTTGTTTTGCGTTTTCTAAATGTGGGCCGTGTTAGGTATATGGGCCGAGGCAATAAAGCGGCTTCCGTGCATATTTTGCTTGCACCGTTGGATGACCAATGCCTCTTACATAGAAACCAATACGTTAGAGGAACTCGTTCCCTCAGTATGAGTAGGGATGAAAACGATACGCATATTTTCTGACTGTATTCGAGACCGAATTCGTTTAGAGAGGTTCAGATCTGTCTACATCCGAGTCCGAATATTCAACATCTGATACCGTATTCGTATCCGAATACTTAAATCATCGTATATTTATGATGTCGACATCCAATCATATCTGATCTAACATGATTGACATTATCCGTATTTGAATCTGAATTCGACTAAAAATATGAAAACAAATATAATATCGATGATATCCGTCTGTATCCGATCCGTTTTCATCGTGACTAGGAGGGGCCAAAGTCTAAACTCCAAAGCCTCTGTCAAGTCTCTTCACCTCCCAAGTCGGTACTCGGTAGTAGTATAAAAAAGTAAAGAGTCCCCCCATTTCCTTGCGCGGGTATACGAATCGACGAAGGTCTGGCCGTGTGGGGTCGTCTCGCCGCCGCCGACGCCGAGTGCCGGCAGCCGAAGCAACGGGCAGCCCAGGACTGCGTCGAGCTGAGGACGTGAGGTGATCCTAGATTCCACACATTTCCTCCTCCTTCTCCTTCTCTGCTCATCTTTCCACTCGCCGCTCCCGCAGAGCCTCTGGACGCCGGCGACATGTTCGACGGAATGAACAAGAAGGCGGCCGCAGCGAGCGGCGTGGACCGCATCAGCGACCTCCCCGACGCGCTGCTCCAGCACGTGCTCTCCCTGTTGCCGGCGGATCAGGCCGTGCAGACGTCCGTGCTCGCCCGCCGGTGGCGGCACCTCTGGAAGGGCATGCCCGCCCTGCGCCTCGTCGGTCCCAAGACGAGGTTCGCGACCGCCCAGGACTTCGACAGGTTCGTGAACCGTCTCATCGCCGTCCGCGGCCATTTGCCTCTCGTCAGCTGCGAGGTCGAGGCGTACGCCTACCTGACCTGGGATGATTATGGTCGTGAGCCTGAGGAGCCGGAGCCGCACCTGTACTTCGACTCCTGGATCCAGTAGGCGCTGGCGTGCAACGTTCAGGTGCTCAAAGTCGTCGGCGATCATATTGGCTCCGAATCAGAACTTGTTGTGCCTCCTATCTCCCAGCACCTGAGGTACTTGGATGTTCACCATGTAATTGTGGACAAATATTCTTTGGATTTCTCAAGCTGTCCAGTGTTAGAGGAGTTAAAGATGAAGGAGTGCGGCCTTTGGGTGCGCAGCATGTCATTTCCATTGCTGAAGCGTCTGTTCCTTACTGAATGCAACTTCCCTGTGGATCGTCGCGTCAGTATTTCAGCGCCTGGTATTGTTTCACTGCGCCTTCTGGAGTGTGGAGGCAAGACTCCTTTGCTTGAGAACATGCCGTTGCTAGAAACCGCGTCCATTGATCTCTCACGCTATGAGTGCAAGGATAAGTGTGGGGGTTGTACTGATGAAAGCTGCGAAGGTTGTCATGGTTATCCTGTTGGGAGTTATCGGAGCATACTTCTGAATGTTCTGTCCAATGCTATAAATTTGGAGTTGAAGGATCAACCTGAAGTGGTATGCTTCTTGCTTCCACTTATATTGTACTCTGTATCTACTCTAACTGTTATTTGCTATATAGTTTTACATGCATAAACACAAACAACTAGCTTTTTCGTTATCACACATGGGTGCTGTCACTGTCATTACTTGGCTGATATACTTTCCATTGTTTCTTTCTGATGATTATGATATACTATTGTTACTATCTGTAACTGTCAATTTTGTACACCATGCAATCTACAATTGTTAGACTGAGTGGTTCTTGTCAATTTCTTTAGGAGTTTAGGATCTGCCTCTATGGTCAATATATCACTGTTTCTATCAAGGGCGTTATTGCCCAGCGACGGCGGCCCTCGGCTACGTAGCTCGTAGCCTTGGTCCGTGATAACTGGCGGGGTTATGCCCCCTCGCCTACCCTCGCTGGTCGGGTTATACCCCCTGGCCGGCGGCTTGAGAGGAAGAAGAAGAGAGATAGGTTTAAGCTTGCTTGATCTCAAAAGGTCTCCAATTACAAGGCTTTATAGCCTGGACTCCCAACAAGAAAGGAAACTAATCCTCTAAACTTAAGGAAACCTGATAATCTCTTTCTAAACAATCCCTATCTTACCAAACCTGGACTCTCCTAATCTGTCCAAGCCGCCTGGGCGCCTGGCTAGCCACTAACGGCGCCAGCCCCCTTGGCCAGGCTTTGGGCGCGCCCAGCGGCCCTGCGCACATCGCGCAGCCTGCGACGCCTAGTGTAAGTATTTCCCCACATGACATCTCTCCCCTCCTCGAGAGGCAGCTCGTCCTTGAGCTGGAACTGTGGGTACGAAGCGCGGAAGACGTCAACATCTTCCCATGTAGCTGAAGCCGGTGATGACCCCTTCCACTTGATGAGGACTTGACGCACGCCCCTGGCCAGCGTGACTTGACCACTTGCTCAGGCTCGGGCACCACAGCGCCATGGCGGAGCGGAGGGAGGGGCGGTGGAGCGGCTGGCGGCTCGCCGTGGAACTTCTTGAGAAGGCCCACGTGGAACACGTCGTGGATGCGAGCTTGGGGCGGCAGGTCGAGGCGGACGACGACGTCGTTGATGAGCTCCACCACCCGATATGGGCCGTAGAACTTGGGCTTCAGCTTGCCGGCAGGAGCCCTGGACAGGGACGCAGCAGGCCTCTGTCGAAGGCGAAGGAGCACCCAGTCTCCCACCAGGTACGAGACCGGCCGATGACCCCGGTCGTAGTGGCGTTTTTGAACTGCCTGGGCCTGCTCGAGGCGGTGCTTGACTTCGGCGAGGAACTCAGCGCGTTCCTCCATGGTCTGAGCCACTGCAGCGACCCGGGTCTCGCCCGGCTCGTAGGAGCGAATGGACGGCGGATCCCGGCCGTACACAACACGGAATGGAGTGTCCTGGAGCGAGGACTGGAACGCGGTGTTGAAGACGTACTCTGCCCATGGAAGCCAACGCAGCCAGTCGCGAGGTCTGTCTCCTGTCAGGCAACGCAAATACATGATGATGACTTTGTTAGCGGATTCGGACTGCCCGTCCGTCTGGGGGTGAAAAGCTGTCGACATCTGCAGTTTTGTGCCACTCAGGCGCATCAACTCGCGCCAAAAGTTGGAGGTGAACACCGTGTCGCGGTCGGACACGATGGACTGCGGGATGCCGTGGAGCCGGACGACGTCTGCGAAGAATGCTTGGGCCACCCCCTCCGCCGAGTACGGATGCGCCAAAGGAATGAAGTGGCAATACTTGCTGAATCTGTCGACGACGGTGAGGATGACGGACTTGCCCTTAACGCGGGGAAGGGCCTCGACGAAGTCCATGGCGATGTCGGACCACACCCCCTGCGGCACGGGTAGTGGTAGTAGGAGCCCCGCTGGGTGAAGATGCTCTGACTTGTGGCGCTGGCAGATGGAGCAGCCCCGCACAAAGTCCTGCACTACCGTCTTCATGTGAGGGAAGTGAAAATCGCGACGAAGTCGGTGCAGCGTGCGCTGGACCCCCTCATGGCCCTCCTCGTGGACGGCGCGCAGAGCCTCCTGCAGCAAGGGGGAGGCCGGTGGGAGGTACAGCCGCCCGCTGTACGTGACCAGCCCGTCGGACAGGGCCCAGGGGAGCGCCCGTGTGCCCGCACTGATCTCCTGCTGGAGGGCGACGAGTGCCGGATCGGTTGCGTGAGCCTGGCGCAGACGCTGCACGAACTCGAAGCGGGGCGCGGACAGCACTAGAACCGTGCCCTCCTCGACAGTATCCCGCCGTGAGAGAGCATCAGCCACGGCGTTCGAGTGCCCCGGCTTGTACTCCACGGTGAAGTCGAAGCCCAGCAGCTTGCCAACCCAGTGATGCTGAGGGATGGTTGACAAGCGCTGGTCCAGCAGGTACTTGAGGCTATAGTGGTCGGTCTTGACAGTGAAGCGGCGCCCCCATAAATACGGCCGCCAATGGCGAACTGCGTGCACAAGGCCGATGAGCTCGCGTTCGTAGGCGGCGAGAGCTTGGTGACGTGGCACCACGGGACGGCTGAAGAAGGCGATGGGGTGGCCCTCCTGGACCAGTACCGCCCCGAAGCCATGCGACGATGCGTCGCATTCGACGACGAACTGCTTGGAGAAGTCCGGCATGGCGAGCACCGGCGCCGAGGTTACCGCGTCCTTGAGGGCATCGAACGCAGCAGCGGCCTCGGCGGACCACGAGAAGCCGTCCTTCTTCAGCAGGGCGGTGAGAGGTGCTGCGATGGTCCCATAATTGTGGACGAACTTGCGGTAGTAGCCGGCTAGCCCCAGGAACCCACGCACTGCCCGGGCGGACCGTGGCTGCGGCCAGTCCCGCACGGCTTGGAGCTTGGCGGGGTCCATGGCGACGCCAGCAGCAGAGACGACGTGGCCCAGGTACGCGACCGACGCTGCAGCGAACGCGCACTTGGAGCGCTTGAGGAAGAGCTTGTGGCGCTGCAGCTCGTCGAAGACCGCACGAAGATGGCGTAGGTGATCGGCCCAAGTGCTGCTGTAAATCAAAATATCGTCAAAGAACACCAGCACAAAACGACGGAGGAACGGACGAAGAACATCATTCATCAAAGCCTGGAACGTGGCCGGAGCATTGCATAGCCCAAAGGCCATGACCAGGAACTCATAGAGGCCATCGTGCATGCGGAACGCCGTCTTGTGGATGTCTGCCGGCCGCATGCGGACTTGATGATACCCCGAGCGGAGGTCGAGCTTGGTGAAGTAGCAGGCCCCGTGGAGCTCATCCAAGAGCTCGTCGACCACCGGTATGGGGAACGCGTCTTTGATGGTGAGCGCGTTGAGCGCTTTGTAGTCGACGCAGAAGCGCCACGACCCGTCCGGCTTCTTGACGAGGAGGACCGGGGACGAGAACGCGGAGTCGCTGCGTCGTACGATGCCTTGCTCCATCATGGCGGCGCACTGCCGCTCGAGTTCGTCTTTGTGCGCAGCGGGGTAGCGGTAGGGCCGGACAGCCACCGGCAGCGCGCCGGGCTTGAGGACGATGCTGTGGTCGCGGGTGCGCTGAGGGGGCAGACCAACCGGCTCCGCGAAGAGACTCCCAAAGGCGAGCAGCAGCTCGTCCAGGAGGGTCGTCGGTGCAGTCACGGCGGCGGTGAGGGCTGGCGTGGGTGTGGCCACGTCGGACCAGCACACGCGCCTGTCCTGGCGGGTAAAGGACAGCGTGCGCGCGGTGAAGTCCCACTCAATCCGGCCCAGGGTCACCAGCCATTGGGTGCCCAGGACCAGATCATAACCGGCGAGGGGCAGAACGTAGAGGTCGACGCAGAAACCCTCGCCGTCGATGATGATCGGCGCCTGTCGCAGCACGCCTGGACACGCGATGCGTTCGCCATTGGCGACGGTGGCGGTGAGGCGCGGGTCGGCGAGGACAGGGAGGCCGGTGCGCGTCGCAGCCGTCTCCGCGATGAAGTTGTGGGTAGAGCCCGTGTCGAGGAGCGCCGTGAGGGTGACGTCGCCCACGGCCACTCGTACCTGCATCGTATCACAGATGGGCATACCCGTGACGGCGCGGAGGGAGAACACTGGGGCGGCTGGCTCGGCATCGTCAGGAACGGCCTCGTCGTCTGCGAGCTCGACCCTATCAATGAAGAAGATACGGCGGCAGACCCGGTTGTGACCCCTGGAATACGGCTCGTTGCAATTGTAGCAAAGACCGAGGCGTCGTCGTTCGGCTTGTTCCTCGGTCGACAGCCGCTTGACCTGGTTGGGCGCGCCCCTGGGTGGCGGTGCTGGGAGTGCTGGCAGGGCCGGCGCCGGGGCCGGGAGCGCCAGGGGTGCTGGAGCCGGTCTGACCGCCGGCCGGGGTGCTGGACCAGCGCGCGGGGCTGGTGGCGGGAGCGCGGCCTGGGCGCGATCCAACTCCATCAGCTCGACCTGGCGCGCCAGACTCATCGCGGCAGCGAGGGTCTCCGGGTTGTGGATGCGAACTGCGTGACTTAGGGGTGGGAGCAGTCCCCCTGTGTAGAGCTGAACGCGCTGGGTCTCCTCCAATCTCCCGGCGCGTGGTAGCAGGGCCTGAAAACGATTAGAGTAATCTTCGACAGTACCTGTGCGGCGACACTCCGCGAGCTCGAAGAGCGGAGCCGACCTCAGGGGCGGCCCAAACCGCAGGTGGAGAAGGTCTTTGAAGCGACCCCAGGAAGGAGTGCCCTCGTCCTCTTGCAACTGGATGAACCAGAGCTGTGCGACATCTTCGAGGTTGTAGGACGCCATCCAGACGCGCTCCTCTGCCAAAGTGCGCTGCTGCCGAAAGTACGATTCGCACTTGTTGGTGAAGAGCAGCGGATCGGACTTGCCGTCGAAGCGCGGGAAATCAAGCTTCTGGAACTTGGGGGGACGATCCAAGTCGCGCTGGCCGCCGCCCGTGCTCTCGGACGTCGAAGCCGACTTCTCCTTCAGTGCCAGCATGTCGGCCTTCATGGAGAACATCTCCTCCTTGAAGGACTTCAGCATCTCGACGACATCGGCGATGGTGGGATCAGCCATGGCGGGTGGGGGACAGGTGGACGCAGTGGAGGACGTAGGGGTTGGCGGCAGGGCAGGGTGGGCTGCGGCAGTGGAGGTTTGAGAGGTGGACGAGGATCGGCGTGACCGTGATACCAGGTTGTCAAGGGCGTTATTGCCCAGCGACGGCGGCCCTCGGCTACGTAGCTCGTAGCCTTGGTCCGTGATAATTGGCGGGGTTATGCCCCCTCGCCTACCCTCGCTGGTCGGGTTATACCCCCTGGCCGGCGGCTTGAGAGGAAGAAGAAGAGAGATAGGTTTAATCTTGCTTGATCTCAAAAGGTCTCCAATTACAAGGCTTTATAGCCTGGACTCCCAACAAGAAAGGAAACTAATCCTCTAAACTTAAGGAAACCTGATAATCTCTTTCTAAACAATCCCTATCTTACCAAACCTGGACTCTCCTAATCTGTCCAAGCCGCCTGGGCGCCTGGCTAGCCACTAACGGCGCCAGCCCCCTTGGCCAGGCTCTGGGCGCGCCCAGCGGCCCTGCGCACATCGCGCAGCCTGCGACGCCTAGTGTAAGTATTTCCCCACATGACAGTTTCAGATGCACAAAAGCTTAGGAACACATGGTTTATGAGCACTTCTCATTGTATTTGCATAAGTCAAAATTAACCATTAAGTATTGCACATATGTCCAATCAAGCTCTTGTTCTATTGATTGCTTGATGCTAGCCGTCAACTTTTTTATTGTTGTTAAAGTGCATCATTGGATCATGCAATTTCATTATATAATAGGATCCTGACTAGGCAAAATGTCAATTTAGAGGCTTAAGGTGTAGTTCTGTCATTTTCTTATTTATTTATGAATCTAAAATATCAACCAAAGTTTCCACTTGCCTCAATTTTTTCATTTTATAAGCTGGAAAATTTGAGTTTCTGATTGTTTGCTACTTGTGTAGTATATCTACAAAAGGGATTTGGAATGTTGCCCTGTATTTGGAAGATTGAAGACTCTTTTACTCGACATGTGGTGCAGGCATGTTGATATGCATGCACTGGTTCGCATTCTTCAGCACACGCCTATTCTTGAAAAGCTTACAATTCAGCTTCGTAGTGACAAGGTAGATTTTCCGGATATATGTTATCACAGATTCACAGTACTAATGAATATGTAATGTATACTCTATTTATCTTATTTGTATGTTGTGTCCTGTAGAATTTCTTATGCGCAGGCCGAGGTGAAAGAAAACATGTTCGAATAGTGCAATCATTTTGTTGTGCACAACTTAAGGAAGTCAGCATAGAATGTGAAGAGAAACTAAGGGTCAAGGATAAGGTCAGGCAAATTGTGAAGATCTTGAATAGAAATGGCATACATAAAGAGCAAATCACTTTCAAGAAGCTCCCAAGGCCAGAAGGTTGTAAGTAACTATTTAGGTTTTTTATGCTTCCTACTCCAATTAAAAATTTTGCAACCTTGTTCCAATATATTCTATGCTGTAATTACTCATCAAGACATAAAGTAGAGCACACAACAACACCCTTTACAGTTACATCCATCATTCAAAATCCATATTATTGTTAGGTATGAACTGTTGTAGTTCAGAATTGTTATTATTATCTCACCAGGATTATAGTGTGACTAGTAGTGGAATTATGTTTCCATGGTGCATTGGTGACTATAAAGTCTGCACCCTGATTAATTGCTGATGGAAACAGTAGCTGTTCTCATCTTCCAATCCAGTTTACCATTTCCATACTCTATTACTGGTTTCCATCATATTAAGGACCACCAATTGGTGATTGTGTTTACTTTCCTGAGCCTGTGATGAATTTGCTGCTCCCAGATTGATGGTAATGCTGATGCCATCTTCTGATCTCCCTAGTGATAAAGAGGAAATTAGCATGGCTTCCACTCTTTTTACTGAATCAAAAGCTTTGTCTTACCTCCAGGTTAACAATACTACAATAGATTAAATCAAAAAACTGGATTCAAAAAATCTATCCAAGCAATCAGAAATTCCTATCTGATCAATGAATGTGTCATATATTATTACTGATAGCATGTTTTCATTTTGGTTCAGTGTATCGTCTGGTGGCTGTGTCACCTAGGGCCTTTGATGACAACTGGTCGGGTGGCGAATAAGGTGGTGGTGTTGGGTCGCGAACTCGCGATGTTGCTCCAAGCCTGTTATGTCATTTCTCCAAATCTTTTGCAATGGTGGGCCCTGTGCAGGCCGTTGGTTTCAATGGTGCAACTAAGCTAAACAATTTCCAGTTCTTTCTGTTTAAGACATCAGTATTTCATTCAGTTTTCCATTTTGTCAGTCGACTCAAACACTTATTTCTCAACCAATGAGAATAGCTGTCAGATGCGCATCAAGATATGGATTCGGTTTTTTCCCGTGCCTTTTGTTTTTTAATATATGACATGTGATTCCTGTCACTGAATTGAGATACAGTCATACAGTGGCTCTCAGTCGATTAGGGAGTAGGGGACCTTTTCTTCGGTTGTCCGTAATTAATGAAAATCGTGCCAGGACTTTGTCACATTTCGAAGCTAGGTTTGCGTGCATGAAATTTTAACATTCAAGGTTATTTGAAAATTTAACACTGAATTATAAAATAGAAGAAGTTAAATGAATATTGGAATTTTATATCGATTTACAAAGCAGCATTCTTAGAGGTTCAACTCTACAATGCAAGTTGCTGTCAAGAAAAAATCATATTTTTTGCTATTTTTTTTATTACAGAATCGAACTTATATCGCTCTCTCCAATAGTACTTTTAAAACTTACTCTCTAAATCATGATTTGGAAAGCCAATTAAATAAAATCATTTTTTACATTTTTTTTACTCTCTAGCAACGTTTCTAAATTTTGTGTGGTATAGAGTTAATCTCGCTCTCCATTTTTGATTACCAAGAAATCTAAAATGGATCTCAGCTATATTTAGACATCTAATAAAAATGTTGAATGGTATTTTTGTACCAAATTTCTATTCCAAAATAAAAGGATATAGAGATGTTCTTCAAATTGCTCTAAAAGCACCGATCTTCCACGCACTCCATATAAAAAAAAGTACTCTCTCCGTCTCAAAAAAACCATTGTTGTTGACTTTGACCAATCATGTTTGACCGCTCGTCTTATTCAAAATTTTTATGCACATTCTAAAATAGATAAATCATTATTAAAGTATCTCTAATGATCAAATAAGTCATATCAAAATAGAGGATATATGTATAAAAAGTTCTAATAAGACGAATGGTCAAACAAGACGTTTGAAAGTCAACAACAACGGTCTTTTTGAGACGGAGAAAGTAAGTTTTCATCCATCGTTAGTGGCCCAATGGGGCATTGGCCTCCATTTAGCTTAGCCTGCGCTCCGTCACCTCAGAGCTACTCTCTCTCATGTAACTATTCTAGAATTTTTAGGATAAAGAAAGAATATAAAAAACATATACATCTTTTTTTATTTATTAATCAAATGCTATCATCAACATAATTAATGGTGTTTAGTTGATATTTTTCTAATGTTAGAATGTACTATATTTCAGAGCAGATATACTAATAGGAGTAATGATCCTAAGGGCAGCTCTAGCTCTAAACATTTTTTCTCATATTTTAATAGAAGAGAGAGAAAAACTGTCTCTTAATGAAGAGCTAAGCTCTTGCACATATTTCGCCGGCTCGCCGCCGCCGTCGTTGCCGGATATGGTCACATACGCTGGTGGCTAGCTGTTGGTTCGGATCGGGAGGGACTCAGGCTTTGGGAAGAAGGGAGAGACCGTTTAGAGATTGGAGTCTCAGGCTCGTTCCAGACCGTATCGAAATCAAAGTACGAATGAACCCAAATTAACCAAATCAATCAATCCTAGGTGCTAACCCAAACCAAACCAGACCATTGTATTTCTAGAACCATTTCTCATTAAACTAGAGCAGTCCAAAATAAAAATCAAACCATATAAACTGACTGATCGCATTAGGTGCACAGCCAAGCAAACAGCAGAAGCAGCATTCAGTGAACACCTCTGTTCTGCAACGAGCATGAATTCTAATGAAATTCAACACAGGCACTATATTAGAAAAGCCACATCTTCTTCAGTTTATTTGCATCTAAAACCATATCAATCGATGCATACATATATGCATGCGTATGTCGCACTAGGTATTTATCATGGGCACACAGCAGCAGAGCCAGACATTAAGACCAGTAGGCAGTTTATAGCAGGATCCATTTGTAGTGTCGATATCGGATGGGCATTCATTCCGCCACTGCTTAAACGAACAATCCCCAGCGGTCTTGTAGTAGCACGGCGTGCACGACAGTGGCTGCCCAAGCGCCGGGGAACCCTGTTGACGGCCGTCGTTGCCCTTCCCTTGCACTGTAATAATATGGTAATTCTGAAACTAAATCAGACAACCATAAAAATTGGCACTTTAATATGTCGGAAAAAGATACAGTGGAACGGTAGTTGGACCTTGGAAGGACGGGGATGTTGAAGCCATGATCAAGAGAACCAAGAGAGGAACGGTTATCAATTCATTGATGCTCGTGGAACTTTTCTTGAAGAGTAGTGCCACTGCCATGAGGAAAAATGAGAATCCTCCGAGGTGGGGGGTGGGAGGACTACTATTGTTTAGTATATGTTTCAGTTGGCAGCTGTTAGTATTATATAGACGGATGCACCTCCAAGCATCAGATATGTTTAATTAATTTTTTTCTAAGAATTTATGTGCTTTTTCAACTAAGAGATTTTGGTATGCAAAGAATAAGGTATAATTAGTATCTTGCTACTATCAGATCAAAATAAATAAGCAAACCACTAATCTTGCAAATATGTTAGTTGTGTATGTGTATATTTGTATCTATACCTATCTATATCTATACTTTTATATTTATCTATATTTTTATTCGTATATCTATATCTAATAAATATAATTATCTATATTTATATCTATATCTGTATATCTGTACATGTCTTTCTTGTCCTCACCTCCCCGATTGACCCCTCCCGGTCCCCTTCGCCACTACTAAAATGCTGGAGTTCTCGTAGTGTTTTTAGTTAGTAATAAAACACTGCTACTAGTCAAAACACTAGGAAATCCTCACTAGGAGGAATTTACTAGGAAAGTTTATACTAAATTTTGAATGCTAAAACATTAGAAGAATCCCACACTACTAAGAGAAATTGAAAAAACCGGTTGTGCGCCGTCATCACCTCCCCTGCCGATCATCACCCTGTGTTGACGCATGTCATCGCCACCCTGCCCACGCCCATCATCACCACATGCATACAGGAGGCAGACCCGTCTTCTCCTCCATAATCGTATTTTTTATGTGCGTATAAAAAACACAGAAAAATTCGTCACATACAGAGCAATTTGATCGAGTTTCCACACTGATTCTTGAAACAAATTAAAGGCCAGTCTTCTTGGTCGGGATGCACGTCGTGATCCTCAGGTCTTGTTCCAAATAAATTTGGAAAAAAGACACTGTAGCACTTTCGTTTTTATTTAACAAACATTATCTAATTATAGAGAGCTTAAAAGATTCATCTCGTGATTTACAGATAAACTGTGTAATTAGTTTTTATTTTTATCTATATTTAATGCTTCATGCATCTGCCACAAGATTCGATGTGACGGGACATCTTGAAAAGTTTTTAATTTTTGAGGTGTACTAAACAAGGCCTTGCTGCATAAGCGCTAGGGATCCCTGTGTGTTGACGGCCATCGTCGTCGCTCTTTACATGCTATAGTAATTCTCAAATCAGACAACCATAAAAATTGGTTGGTTAATTTATCTGAAAAAAAATAATACAGTAGTGCTAGTAGATAGTGGTAGTTCCACCTTGGGAGGACGGCGACGTTGAAGCCATGATCAAAAGAGCGAAGCGAGAGGAAGGGCTATCAATTTATTGATGCTTGTTGAACTTTTCTTGAAGAGCAGCAGTGCCATGTGGAAAAACAAGAATTGTCTGGTTCCTTTTATTTCATTTGTGCGGGGTGCGAGGGTAACGAATATTTGTGTTTATTGTGTGATCTGTTGTATTTAGTGTGCAACTGTGTACGTACTATGTAGACGCATCCAAGTTCAGGTACCATTCCTTTAAGGATTTATGCAAATAGGTATAAAATCTTCGTATTATATTGCAAAATAAATAGTGGAAGCACAACCATTGCCAATATATTGCTTGTCTGCGTATGTCTCTATACCCATATCTTTATTTGTATCAGTATCTATATTTGTATATGTATCCATGTCTGTATGTGTATATCTAATCTATATCTATATCCAAAATATCTCTACCTCTATCTCTGTATCTATATCTATATCTCAAAAAATATGGTTAAATTCTTGCAGTGGGACTAAGTTATAGTGGACCAGATTTATATGTCTATATATGACGTCTCGCTAACTATTACCCATATTGTGCAATCAAATCAAATATCCATTAAAAAAAAACTTTCCTGCAACTCAGGGGAAAACTATAACAGGATCCTATTCTTGGCCATGATAGAGTTCATTCTTTTTTCCCTATCTGTGTTTTGGACATGAAAAGTTTGTAAAACAAAATTTCCCAAGGATCGATCGAAGATTTTATCATTATCCAAAAACATGTTCATTTTCATCGAGTTTGCAACAGCTAGACAGATGCATGCATTACACTGTCTCATGAGTGCAGCAGCACTCGGAGTGAGCACGACCAGAATCATCATTCCTGGTGAAGCAAGGAGCTCTTTCAGCTACGAAACCTTTGGCTCCACAGAAAGAGCTGCAGGTAGTACATCCTTGTGAATCATGGTCCTGGTAGCACGTAAACGGGTGCTGAGGAATTAGGATCTTTGTTGGCGACGCCGCCAACTGTGGGCAGCAGCACTCCACATGAGATTGACCATACTTGTCAGTCCAATTCAAGCAGAACGCTCTGTTGCTCCTCACGCCTTTTGCTATGCATAGATTGGAGCAACTTGCAAACGTACAGTGATTTATATCCTGGAAGCACGACATCTGTCGAGGCCGAATCATCCCCGTTAGCAGCTGCGGCGAGTAGTGGTCTGGATCGGAGCCTGGCAAATGCAATGAAGAAGTACATACAGATCAAATATTTTGTTGATCATATTTACTTATCCAATAGTATGCAGATTAAGCAGAGACAAGGGCGCCATACTGTCAAGGTTCTCAGCTTGGCAGGTTGTGCGGGATGGAGACATGATCAGAAGAACTAAGAGAACAGCGGCATTGAAGTGCTCGATCTGCCTTGAGGTACAGCTCTTTGCCATGAGGAAGATAATGCTATTCCTCATTCTATTTTTGTCAGAATTGGGGATTCTCTTTCTGTTGTATAGTGACGCAAGAATTTATATAGAAACAAAACACATCGTGAAAATATGTTCGTTGTCATTGTATATCTACATCTACATCTACATCGATATTGACATCTACATCCACATCCACATCCGCATCCACATCTACATCTACATCTATATCTATATCTATATCTATATCTATATCTATATCTATATCTATATCTATATCTATATCTATATCTATATCTATATCTATATCAGAATTTCTATATCTATATCAATATCTATACCTATATCTATATCTACCACAATCTTGAATTACCGTGGGTGCTAAAGATTTTCTTCTAGACCAAAACAAAACCGCCATGCGGACATTGACTCCAAAGAAATGAATGTTGTGTGCTAAACGAAACCATCAAGGTTATTCCATGTTTCTTTGAGTGTCATTACAAACCGCCAATATAAATGCTCATTTTCATCGGTGTTATTAAAAACCGCCAAGGTAATTTGTATTTCCTCGAGTGCTATTTAGAACTGCCAAAGTAATTCCAATTTTCTTGAGTGTAATTTGAAACCCCCTAGGAAATTCTCAGATCTTCAAAATTCAAATTGTTTGAATTTTTCAAATGACCTCGGATGGATATATTACCTAAATAGAAGTTATATTATTTGACTAGATAATTCAAACTCTTTATATTATTTGAAATCATTTAGGATCTCAAATATTCATTACAAGATTCAACAAAGTGAAAACAGAAGAAAAAAATAATTCCCTTCATCACAAGTTGCTTTGAGGAATAGTGGTAAGTGCTTTTTATTTGAAGCAATAGGTCGCAAGTTTGAATCCTACACGAGCCCCAGCTTATTGTGATTTATATTTTTTATTCCTCTATATTTCCTTGGAGATTGTTGTCCCTCAAATTTCCTTGATGGTTAAGAATATTTCCTTTGAGGTTGCTGGCCTCAAGAAAAGTTAAGTATGATCACAGTTTTCTTGGCAGCTAGTCTCTATGAAAATCATCCTTTAGTGCCAAAAATGCCAAGAAAACTAATCTCTCTCTTGCATTATCCTGGTGACTTTGCTTGATGATCTGTGATCAAGGAGTTTAGGCTCTTTTCTTGGTGATTTTGGGTGGAAATTCCCTGTGAGCCAGCAATTCCTTACGAGCCATTGAAAAAGTTCAACGAACTTCAGCACCACTGCTCCAAATTTTTTTGCCTCCATGCCACTGCCGTTAGATTGGGCTCTAACAGTGTTAAACCGCAGATATAAAAAACAAAAATACCCTTTTGTCTAAATATGCCATTAATGTTTTTGAGCATCTTAATGACTTTAAATGGAAAACTCAAAACGAGATCTACAACCTTTTAGTTTTGAGTTTTTCCATTTGAAGTCATTAAGATGCTCAAAAAATTAACAACATATTTACACCTAAGGATATTTTTGACATTTCACACCCACGGTTTGGCACCATTAGAGCCCAATTTAATGACAGTGACCTGGAGGGAAAAAAAATATTTGGAACGGTGACGCTGAAATCCGCTAAACTTCACAAGAAATTACGATTTTTTATAGTGGCTTACAAGGAATTTCCTCCACTAAAAATGGTAATTTGGGCATTATGGTAGTGATGGTCATCGATATGGGACCAAGTTCTAGTGGCCCAAAACTATAAGTAGATATGACGTCTTGCTATCTATTACCCCTATTGTGCAACCAAAAATCAAAATAAGAAACCTCTCCAGCAACTCAGAGGAAACTATAACAGATTCGCCATTATCAAAAAACATGTTTATTGATCCAGTATGCATCAGCTATAGACAGATGCATGCATTACACTGTTTCATGGGTGCAGCAGCACTCGGTGTGAGCACGACTAGAATCATCATATTCCTGATGAAGCAAGGAGCTCTTTCAGCTACGAAACCTTTGGCTCCACAGGAAGAGCTGCACGTAGTACATCCTTGTGAATCATGGTCATGGTAGCACGTAAACGGGTGCAGAGGAATTATCATCTTTGTTGGCGACGTAGGCCGCCGACCGTGGGCAGCAGCACTCCACATGAACATGACCTTGGTTGTCAGTCCAATTCAAGCAGGACGCATCGTAACTCATCACGCCTTTTGCTTTGCATAGATCGTAGCAACTTGAAAACGTGCAGTTAGTTATATCCTCGAGCACGGCATCTGTGGAGACCGAATCTTCGCCGGTAGCAGCTGTGGAGAGTCGGAGCCTGGCATATGCAATGACGAAGTACATACAGATCAAATAATTTTGCTGATCAAATTTGTTCCAATAGTATGCAGATCAAGCAGAGATATATAAGGGTTTCTTACTTGTAAGGTTTTCGGCTTGGCAGGATGCAGACATGATCAGAAGAACCAAGAGAACAGCGGCAATGGAGTGCGCGATCCACCTTGAGGTACTGCTCTTTGCCATGACGAAGATAATGCTATTTCTCCTTCTATTTCTTGCAGAATGGGAGTCTCTTTTATGTTGTATATATATAGGGATGCAAGCATTATCATCCTGTCCCAGGTACAAATGCGTGGGGCGTATAGCAGAAACTAATGATTTGGTATATCTGGTCTGTATCTTCTGGGATTGGATGCAACTAAATTAAATGTATACTGCAGCCCATATACGAATGTGTGCATCATAATAATATATTGGTATCTGTATCTTCTCTAATAAACACTAATATTTTGCAGCCCATATATTGGTCTGTATCTTCTGTAATAAACACTAATATTTTGCTATCTAAATAGTAAGATCTGATACATTCTTTTTTTTTAGCGAGCAAGATCTGATATATTCTTAGATGCAACTTAATACTATTACCACAGCCAATATAGCCTGTGACTACCTTCTCTCCGAATCAATGTCCTCTTCTAAATGGATTAATGTTTTGGTATCCCCACCTTGGATTCTTAGGTACCAATAGAAATATGTGAATTTTTGGTTTGGGCTGGCAAGAAAGATTGAATTAAGTTGTAGTCTTAGAGGCTTGTCTTCCGAAACAAAAAGACATAAATACACCAGTGGTACATGAAACTTTTGAATAACTCATTTTTGAGCAAATAAAGTGATGTGCTATAGATCCATATGGTCTGAGGATTAATAGGATACTTATATTAATAAGTTACAACTTCTTTTTCGGAAGACTATCTTCAAAGAACTCTAAAAGTAAGCGTGTTTGGCCTGGAAAAATTTAGAGATGGGTGATCGACCGAAAGTTCTTTCCGGGTGTGTAAGAGTGAGGACAAAGTGCGCAAACTACGCAGAAACGCAAAGTACGCAGAAAAGACTGGTGTTGGTCTGTGAGGACAGTTTATATCCTACAAAAGTTGCCGGATATAAACGGGCCTAGCCTCATGGAGGTGGAGAACGTTACAATGACCAATATGTACAGTAGCCCACCATGAAGTCGACATAGCATTGCCAGGTGCTATATCTGGGTCCCCTTCCATTGTCGCCCTTTCTCCTCCGAGTCCTCTCCAAAGCTGGACATTGTAGGGACTTAGAAGGGCTCTGGTCGTAGGGGAGGGCCTAGTATATATAGATTCAAGGGTCTATTCAGTTGAATATCCATTATTTTAGCAAAAATATAAATATATATATAATAAACATATATATGTGTTCAAAAAATAAAAAGAAAATTTATTATGCAGCCTCTGTAGAAAAATGTAGCCAAAATATATATCCTTCTATTCATTTTTCACCAGGGCACCAACTAATTAAACTCTCAGCAGGGCACCACCGCACCAGCATCCACACCTGCTTGTATTCCTCAGTTCGGTTGCGTTTTCCCCCAAATCGGCACGCAGTGGCCGCCAGCACCTGGTGTCGTGCTGGCGATGGCACCACGCCACTATTATTGGTAGTTTTTTTATGTTAAACAATTCCAATTTATGGCTAACCTATTGTATGCTCATAAAGATTGAGGCCGGTTTTCTTTGGCAAACATAGTCTAGGATACGACCCCTCAAAAGTTGTAAAGATACATGATGCTATCTCTCTGTTTTCTAATATGGGTAAGTTGTCCCACTCCATATAGAGTGATTTACCATAGATACTAGGCTACGTTACACGAGTACGAGTACGACTATCGGATACAATACGTATCGGATACGCGGATACACACTTTCTAAAAACAAAAACCCACTAAAATGGTGTATCCGAGTATCCGTATCCGCGTATCCGACGAGTATCGGATACGGATACGTCACCCCCTTGGAGTATCCGTGTAACATAGATACTAGGTATGACGGTACTTAGGTCAGTCTCAATAAAGTTTCATTAGAGTTTTATAGACATTAAATATGATGATGTGACATCATATTAATGAAGAGAGAGATGGCAAGAGTTTCATGGGAGTAGAGAGAGTTTTATGGGAATGAAACTCTTCTACAATATTTCCAAAATATTGGTGTGTTAGAAACTGGGTGATGAAACTTCCACTAAGGATGGCTTTAACCGACAATTGAAATTTTACATCCAACTCCAAGAGCTTGGCTAAAATTAGTAACTAAATTTTATTGTTTAGCCATTTTGTAAAATAGAAAACCTTTTTAAAAAAGAAGATGTCCATAACAGCCTTGCTATTTTATAAAATCGGATAGTTAGTGTTAGTGGTTGGCTATATATGGTCACAAAAAATTAAGAGATAGCCAACTTTTTATTTTACAAAACTAGATAGCACATTTGATAGAGGCTACTTTTTGCTATACAAATTTTAAAAGAGCCTCTATGGCAAAAATAGTCAAGCTGCTGGAGTTTCTCTATATGGTGCTTTTGGAAAGTGGAACTAATAATAAAAAGATTACTTAAGTTCTCCATAAGGGGGATGTTATTAGGATAGATTTCAGCTGTACCAATGACTTCATTGAGGCTTGGGCCGACAAAGCCATGCCCATGATCGGTGGGTCCAATAACTGCCAAATAGCCAGTCCCGAGGTATAAAGGTGTTTGGTTGGAGGTGTTAGGGCACTCACAATGCAAGACTCTATCACAGAGTCCAAGACACTTAATTACATATTATTTATGGAATTTTGATGATGTGGCAGCATATTTATTGAAGAAAGAAGTAGAAAAAATAAGACTCCAAGTCTTATTTAGACTACAAGTCCACATTGTTCGAGGTAATAAATAACTTTAGACTCTATGATAGAGTCTGCATTGTGAGTGCCCTTAAAGTTTAATATGTACTGTAATATTTTCGTCTTATTTGGAAATTAGTATCTAATCATGGACTAATTATGCTCAAAAGATTCATCTCATAAATTACTCTCTATTTATATTTTTAGTTTCATAAATAGTCTATATTTAGTACTTCATGCATGTATCCAAACATTAGATATGAGGAACGATAAATTTTAGGGAGAGCAACCAAACAGACCTAAGAGAAGGCACCCACGACTATACCTGAGGCTGTAAATAGGGTTGTCAGATACCTCCCGATTAGGTTTCCTCGGGAATAGGACTGAAGATCAAAGGTCAGTCAATGGTCAAGAAGTAACATGGAGTACCGCAAGTCTACATTGACAATGCTCATCTTCGCCACCAATGCCACGCCTGCTTGTATATAGAAGGTAGGATGACATCAGTGGGTCTTTGGGCATCGTCTATCACCATAGGTCACCACTAATTAAACACGGTTAAGGGTTAAGTGGTGGATTAGGTGTCGTCTAAGATCAATCCTAATTAATTAAGCATAAGAGCATCTTATGCAATTGGACTATGCATTCTAGAAATTTGATAAAAACCTTAAAAATTGTTCTCCAATAGTTATGCATTTTACTTATGCATTTTGGCAAACTTGGCATTTGATGGACCAAACTTAGCATTTTTGCATAAGCACAATGGCTTGGCAAATTTAATATCCCGAGTTTCCTGGACTCCTTGTCGTGCGCGACCTCTCCACGCGCTGCGGTAGTTTCCCGCAAGGACTCCTCTTCCCCGCGCGAACTCTTCTTTCCCGCGCGACGTGAACTCTGCGACTTCGTGGACTACTGGCGCACGACAGAACTCTGGCGAACTGCGACTTCGTGGACTGGCGGACCGGGAGGCCGCGATTCACAGAAACGGCGGTGACTTGCGACTTCATGGACTGGCGGCGACGGGCGACGGAAATTCCCGCGCAGAGGAAAAATCTCGCGTGAAGCGCGCCAATCAAAAAAAAGATCCCGGACAAAAATAGTTGGGTCCATTATTTTGGGAATGCCAAGTCAAAATGCCAAACACTTGGAGATGGAGTTATTTTTCCTTTAGCAAAACGTTTAGAGACTTGGCAAATTTCAACAAATGGCAAATTCCAATTGCATAACTGTTGGAGATGCTCTAAGTCTTAAAAAAACTACCCAAATATTGAAACAGACAGAAAACAATATTTCACGAAACGGTAAACACACATACTAGGATATCATAACTAGAAAGATTCCTCACGTGTTACCACATGTATGAAGGATGAATATAAATATAGGCCTTGTTTAGATCTAAAAAGTTTTTGGATTTTGACACTGTAGCACTTTGGTTTTTATTTGACAAACATTGTCTAATCATGGAGTAACTAGGCTTAAAAGATTCATCTCGTGATTTACGGGCAAACTGTGCAATTAGTTTTTGTTTTTATCTATATTTAATGTTTCATGCATGTGTCGCAAGATTCGACAACGAAGAATCTTGAAAAGTTTTTTGTTTTTGAGGTGAACTAAACAAAGCCATAGTCTTAGTGTAGTCTATCCAGTCATCTTCTATATATAGTTTGATTATTAGTAGTCAGTTTTTGAATAGAAAGAGAGAAAGTTACGTGAGAGAATAATGCTAGCAATATGCGTGTATAGTCATGTGTAGGTAACTGCATCCACTACTAAAACCATTTGTGAGTGGGCACTTAATTGCATGTGGCAGCAGGAGGAGTCGATGATGATATTGCGTGCAAGATAATTAACGTCTTTATAGAATATATAGATACTCTACTATAAAATCGTAGTGTGTTGTATTCAAAAAATGTTAGAGAGCAAGCACAATCATGCAAGCTATCTGATTTAGTTTTTCTGTTGGAAAATTTTGCTACACTGCAGTTACTTATAAACTTGATTTTCTCCTACAAACTACTCCCTCCATCCTCAATTATAAGATATTCTAAGAATCTTAGAGAGTCAAAGCATCTAGTTTGTTTAAAATTTATATGATAAGATGATAACATTTACTATACCAACTAAGTATCATTATATTTTTTATTAATTATATTTTCATATACCGATTTAATGTCATAAATATTTATAATTCTCTCTATAGCTTTGGTTAAACTTGAAATGTTTTGACTCTCAAAGATTTTTGGAATGTCTTATAATTTGGAACGGAGGGAGTAGTTAATCAATATCATTTTGACCCCTTAAACTTGTTTTTTCGTTAAATACGTTTCAGGGTCAATTTTTGTGCGATGATATATGACATTATGAACTTGTTAGAAAAAAAATATTTTGATTATGTTGTGTGCTTCCTCATATATTTTACATTTGAATCATTCAATTAATATCAAATATATATAATGCAGACTAAACGAGCAAGGTAATTGCAAACCTCACATGGTCATTTTTTAGATCAAAGGCGTTCACCTGGCTTTATTGAAAGCATAACGAAAGCCCACCATCATTTTGCTGGGGATTCCAGCTTACAACGTAGTTCAGACAAACTTAGGACGCTTACAAGTTCAACTGAAATACAGATCTCTAACACAACACGATTCAGTACGTGCTCGATAGAGATTGGGAATTGAAAACGTATATGGTCTGATGTTTCAGGTTTGCCACACATAAAGCATTCCACATGCTCTGACCATTGTTTTCTTTTTAGTTGCACCCTAGCCTGGATTCTGTCATGAGCCGCCTCAAATACAAATTGTGCAAGGAAAAAGTTAAAAACACAAGCTATATCCTAGCGGAAAATGACAAGGTACAATAATGGCGTGATTTGAGCCGTTTGAATAGCCATTAAAGTATTAAGTTAATATTTTGTTCGAGCAGTTATTAAAAATGTAAATTTTTTGTTGTCATCATATAAATATGTAAACAAAAATGTTTATTACTCAGTACAACAAATTAAAGAAACACAAAGAATAGAGAACCGATCGATCCGGTTCGATACAGTAACATTGGTCTCATATATAGTCACTTCTCACTTGGCGAGCTAGCGAGTAGACGGAGAGCATGATGACGAGCGCCATGCACGCGGCGGCGGCCAGCATGAGCCCTGCGGCGGCGTAGGCCAGGTCGAAGAACTTGTCCATGTCCCGGTGCAGCTTGTCGACCTCCGGCGTCCCGATGGAGTCGTCGTCGAACTGGCCGTCCAGGTAGCGCTTCACGTCGTAGGTGAAGGCGAACCCGGCGGCGGCGCCCGTTGCGAGCAGCAGGGCGAAGACCACGTCGGCGAGGAGGACGAGGACCAGCAGCGCCACGGCGACGCTCCCGCCGCCAGCGCCGATGCCCCGCTTATTGTTCCCGCTGGCGATGATGCTGACGGCGGCCAACGGGAGCTGCAGCAGCGTGTAGGCGCACCCGATGACGGCGACGGCCAGGACGTACCTGTAGGCGTAGACGTCCCTGAAGGTGTACCTCTGCGGCGGGTCGCTGTCGACGTTGAGCTTGTCGGCGGCGATGAGCGCGAGCGAGGCGGCGAGGAGGCCGAGGCTGAGGAGCCGGAGGATCAGGACGGCCGACGGCAGCAGGACAGTCCGGGACGCCATTGTTAGCAGCGAAATGAACTGTTTCCCTGCAAACACACTGCGTCTAATTGGCTACTTATTATTGTCACGTTTTACTACTTGCACACGTACACGCGCAGCAAGCTAAGCTTGTGATTATTGCTGGCTGCCTGATTGGGATTAACGGGAGATGAGATGTCAGGGATGATGGTTCCTTTGTGCATATATGTCGCCATGATCTGTGCATCGTGTTCGTGTCGTGTCGTGTTCTTTGAGCTAGCTAGCTGCGAAGAGCTGATGAGGGCCGGCCGGCGGCGACATCTGGCACGGGGATGTTGGCTGTTGGATGGAGGGCGGCTTTGGCCTGGTGTCCGTCCGGCCGGTCTTCGTCTCCTTCGATGACCAAGACGACGGGGTGTCGCGAAGGGCCGGTGACCTGTGTGTGTCCAATGTCGAGACATGCATACAGGAGAAAAGATCCAAAGAAGATGGAGGTCGTGGTGGACTTTTTCCGCTATTGTTGCCACGTTGGTCGCCGACTCGCCGGCTCGCGGGCGGCCGCTTTATTTGCCACTACTGGGGCCCTTTGCCATTACTGCTGCACTTTAAGTTACATGCCACTAAGGCCCAAAAACCCAAAACTTTACAAGATTCTCCATCGCATTGAATCTTGTAGCACATGCATGAAACATTAAATGTAGATAAAAAAGATAACTAATTATACAGTTTACTTGTAAATCACGAGACGAATCTTTTAAGCCTAGTTGCTCCATGATTGGATAATGTTTGTCAAATAAAAACGAAAATGCTACAGTGTCAAAATCTAAAAAGTTTTTAGATCTAAACGAGCCCTAACTCAAAAGTCAACAGAATTATATTCTTTTAGACAAAGGATAGTTTATATCTAGCTTCATCTATCAACAGGTAGAATTATGCCAATTATTACAAGGTTCGACCTATAAGCTAGCACACGAGCTATAAAAGTAACATCTTACAGCGACCCACACAAAAGAACAAAATAAAGTTTTTGACTAAAGAAGACCAATAGATCTATTTGAAAACCACCCATTGGAAGCAAAAAATGCAAGACTGATGTCTCTAGATGCTGCCCTACACGGATTAGTTGGTGTCGTTGAACATCACACCGCTGCAGTCTTGCTCATTGGCGAAGCGAGTGGGTTCCCCTGAAAAGAACCTACAAAAAATATTTTAGTTTACATTTATCAAAAACATTTTGTTTCTCGTTATCCAAACTGTCCAACACAAAGTTGATGTTGCGGTCAGCAACAATGAATTGTGTTTGTTACCACCTGTCTTGGACCACCTATACTCTGGGAAGGTGATATCGCAAACATTAAATGTATAGTGTGCCACAAGAATTTAGCATAGAAATAATCCAAAAAAAGGTGTTGAATACTTTCTGGTGAGTGACAGAAGCTACACCTCGTATCACCATTCCAACTTCGTCGAGCCAGGTTGTCTTTGGTTAAAATCACACTTTTTTAGGTACCACAAAAATTTTTTATTCTTGTAGGAATTTTAATTTGCCATTGTTAACACAGCATACATAGATTTGACGCAAAAAAATCCCTGATGAATGTAGACCCAAACAAAACCATCCCTATTCCTTTGTAGGTTCATATCATGTAAGGAGGCAACATTCTATGCCAATCCCTTAAGTTTCTTTCTACTAAATTCTAACGAAAAGAAATATCCAATGGGATTGAGCTAAGTACTTTTGCTATGGAATCTTGTTTTCTTCTCACAATGTTAAACCCCCTAGGGAATTTATCCTTTAAGTGACTGGTTACTCAACCAAGTGTCTACCTAAAACCAGATTTGCGTACCATCTTTCACCTTGAAAGAATTGAAACTCATAAAAGTGTCTTTACCATTCATTAAGCTTTTTCCAGAAATGAGAGTCTGTTGGTTTTTTAACACAACTCCCTACAGTCTTATGTTTGATATATTTATTCCTCAAAAGTTCCTGCCACATACCATCTTCGTTTAACAATTTAAAAAGTCATTTACTCAACAGACACTTGTTTTGTATGTCCAGATTCTATATTCCTAGACCACCTTGAATTTTTTGTTGGCATAAAATTTCTCATTTAACTAATCTATATTTGCATTTGTGTTGATTATTCTGCCAATAGAATCTTGATCTGAAACAGTCAATTTTTTCACCACTGCTCTTGAGAGTTTGAAAAAAGACATCATAAACATCGGTAGACTAGAGAGAACCGAGTTTATTAAAACTAAACGACCTCCTATCGAGACCATTTTCCCTTTCCATCCACTGAGTCTATTTTCAATTCTATCCTCAATTATTTGCCAGTCTTTATTGTTTAGTTTTCTAATATGCATAGGTATGCCAAGATAACGAAAGGGGTAATTCCTAATATCACAACCAAACAGCTACGAATAAAACACCTCATGCTCTTTAGCTTTACCAAAATAAAATATTTCACTTTTGTGGAAGTTTATTTTAAGCTCTGACAGTTGCTCGAAGGTAAGTTTCATATTTATGCCTTTGCAACATCATGGCTCGTAAAGATTACCGTGTCATTTGCAATACTGGAGAATAGATACGCCATCTTGAATAAGATGAGGAATAATCCCTTCTACTTGACCTGCTTTCTTTGCTCTAGCAATGAGTGGCCAGTATGTCCACCACTATATTAAATAGTATCGGTGATATTAGGTCACCCTACCGTAAGCCTTTTTTTGGTTTGGAAGTAGGATCCTAGTTGGTCATTAACCTTAGTGTTAATATTTCCACCTTGCATAAACTGTTCAACCCAGGTGCACCATTTTTATGAAAACCTTTCATCCTTAGCGTTAGTTGCATGAAGCTCTTTATTTTACCTTATCATAAGCCTTTTCAAATATATATATAATGCCCCTTCGATTATCTAGTACGCCCACCATTCTAAATTATAAACGTTTTAGTATTTCTGGATATGTAAATATCTGGTATGCATCTAGCTTAGATATACACTTACGTTTAGATGAATAATAAAATCAATATATCAAAAAAAGAATGTCTTATAATCGAAGCTCATAGACAATTTTCTCCCTCTATCCTCGTGCCAGCAACTGTAGGCTAAATCTTCTTCATCTTGTAAGACCTTGTTTAGTTCAAAAAATTCTGCAAATTTTTTTCAGATTTCTCAACACATCGAATTTTGCGGCATAAGTATTAAATATAAATAAAAAATAACTAATTGCACATTTTGCGTGTAATTTGCGAGATAAATCTTTTAAGTCTAGTTAGTTCATGTTTGGATAATATTTGTTAAATACAAACGAAAGTGCATGCTATAGTGTTTATTTTGCAAAAAAAAAAAAACAATGGAACTGAATAAGGCCTAAGTTGTAGTGGTAGCATGTGGCCATTTCCTTCGTGCACCGGCCGCCGTTTACCGGGAATTCCAGATCCTGGCCAGGAGTCCAGCTGTTGTAGGCTTGTAGCACTGATCGGAGTTTTTCATCGGACGCTAAGAGGTTGGGCCAGGTTGGTGGATGCTGGTTCGGTTGAACCAGCCACATGCTGTTTAGGCTGGGGCTTTCACTGATTATTAGAACTTCCTTTGCCGAGTGTTTTTTCATACTCGGTAAAGAAGCATTTTTACCAAGTGTTTTTTCTTTGCGGAGTATTTTTGTTTGACACTCGATAAAATGTTTAAAAAAAAACATTCGGCAAAGAGGTTGTCTGCCATAGTGTATATATAAATTTTCTCACGGATAAACAGAGTTAGAACCGGAACATGATAGGTGTGCGGCGCTGTTTACGTCGTGTACCATCGGTTCGGAGTTGTACAGAAGATCTAGTAGTGTTGGCGACAAATTAGGCATTGAGTCAGACCAGGATTCTTGTTCTGCATAGACTCAGATGGAAAACATCAATAACCAGGGCCAAAAAAAAAAAACCATCATATATATAGCCACGGCCGGCCAGGTATCATGGCACGAGCACGACGACAGCAGTACTAATTGGCTACGCGATCCAGATCGATTATATTAGAATAGGCATCGATAATTAAGAATCAGGAGATGGAGCGCGGCTGCTCAGGTAACAACTCGTCGGCGGCGGCGGGAACGAAGAGACCAGAGCTAGACGACGGGATGATGAACAAAGGCGAGTGGACAGGCACCAAGAAGAGCAAGAAATTGCACGAGTATCAGGTCGCCGTCGTCGTTGGCGCTGGCGGCGGCGGCGGATTGTCGAGCTCGAGGAAGAGGCCGTACGAGTACGGCGAGCACGAGTACGACGTGTCCACTGAGAAGCTCTACAAGGGCAACTACTGGGAGGACCCAGCCTACGCCAAAAAGATTGAATTCTTCGGGCTCACACTTGCGCGCAGCGACGCGCTCGACAACGCATGCGAGCGCTTGCACCGGGAGTTCGAGGTCCTGTACCCACACCGTGCCAAGCACATGCATGGATATGCATTGCATGAGTAGCTAGCTTTTTCTTTTTTTTTTCCTTTTTTATTAGCCTGGTAGCTATTAGGAATTGACCGAAATTACAAAAACTAGATTGATCATGTTGGAATAAGTGATGCACGCAGGTATATGGTTATAGGTTTATAATGTACTTAGGTTGATCCATCCATGTTTTATCCATGATGCACCTTTTACAAAATGAAGTGTCAATTAGTGAAACATATACACAACAGTTCTCATTTCAGATTGGATTGTTCAACCAAAAACATATAAAAATCTTGCCAAATAATTGTCCAAATCAAATCAATTTCACTACACTTAGTGCTAAAAAAATCATCTCACCACAGGACATCAACATGAACTATAGGGGAAATTTAGTCTAGTTTTAAGAAACCAAAAACATGGCATCACAGAACACATAACCTGCAATTCTATATCAAATGAAGAGATAGAGTTCATAAGAAAAGGAGAGCATACCAATAAAGCAATGACAATAGAAGATCAGATGAAGACTAGAAGGGCAACTTGCTCGTGCTCCCTGTAGATAATATTGCCAACACTATTTAATCACAAGGCAATACAAATAAGTCAAAAACCTGAGCAAAAGCAAACTTACTTCAAAGCTATAGGTGGGTAGAAAGAACAATTGAAGCCTTGAATCCTTTAGTGCTTCCTTATTGGATATTTTGCAACATGCACAAGAAAGAAAGAAATACTCAGAACTGATATAGTGCAGCGAGGAGACAAACTTATACTTCCATTTGCAACTAAAAGTTCAATTGATTTCTTCTCTCAAACTTTTTATATATAGAATAAACACAGCTTTCTCGCATAAAGGACCAAAGTAAAGTGACTATGAACTCCCATCAGTGTGTACTTTGCCATCATACTAAAAAAAAGTTGCAGACATAGCATAAAAGAATATACATGCAAGCTGATGGATTGTGTGGTGTGCAAGATCTTGAATCCAGATGGTTCCTCTGCAAAATCAATTAAGGCATTAAACAACATATTCACATCTAAATCAAGCTGAATAAATTCCTTCTCCAGAAAGGGGAAGAGATGGTGGATCTGGCCTGAATGCAAATTGGCAACAGAACGCAAACCTTAAATGTCTTAGCCTTTCTCACCTTCGTGTACTTTCTGCAACCAAGAAAAAAAAACAAGACAATAAGCTATGTGCCAAAAACCTAGAACGCAGAAGAATGGGGATTAGAGGAAGGGGAAGTGGAGATGAGGCACCTGGATTCGGAGGGGAATGGGGACACGGTGACGGCACAGCTCTTGCACTGCCACACATTCGGGCATTAGCACCGGTCGGGAAGGGCCTGTTGCTCCAGTTCCCGAGCCGGTGCTGCCCTTCCGGGACGAAAGGCCTACCCTTTAGTCCAGGTTCGGGAAACCGGGGCTAAAGCCCCCCCCTTTAACACCGGTTGGTAATACCAACCGGTTTTAAAGGGTCCTGCCAGGGCTGCCACGTAGCAGGACCCTTTAACACCGGTTGGTAATACCAACCGGTGTTAAAGGGTTTCTTTTTTTTGTTCACTTCTTCGGTTCTGTTTATTGTTTTTATATAATAATAATAGGTTTTTCAATACATGTTTTTGCTGATACAATAATATATTTATATTACACGCATATTAAGCATGTATAAATGAAAATTATAGGCTTAGCTTTATAATTAAGCTTTGCCTATAATAAAATGAATAGGCCACATCAAAAATTAAATAAAATGTAAAAAGCTTTATATATATAGTTTTATATGTACAAAATTCGTGACACATATATACATAGAGTTTTTTCTCCCAATGTCTACAAACGATACAAATTATCATCGTTGTTTGGAATAAGAGTTTCGTTGCCGTTGAAGTGAAACTCGCCGTTTGGATTGATCACTTGCTCGCGGAGAAATCCTGCTATTGTCTCTTGGATAGCTTTGATTCGGTCTTTTTGTATGACCTTTTCCCTCAACCATTCCGTCTTTAATTTGAAATAAATAAAAAAGTTATTAGTTATCTAAGTTATTCAATATAATTTAGGAGATAATGAAAAGAGACATGTACTCTGAGAGTCTCTATGAGTGTTTGATTGAGTTGTGCCATCATGAATTTGCACACGTAATATGCACATAGATTGTTCCCCCCTTCTTGTCTTAAACACCACTGTACGATATATATATATATATATATATATATATATATATATATATATATATATATATATATATATATATATATATATATATATATATATATATATATATATATATATATATATATATATATAATATTCACGACCACGACAATAAGAAGGCTACAAGTTAGCGAAAGTTTGCTAGCTAGTAAAACTTACTTGTGGATGAATTATGCTAAGCGACGCTTTACATCCACTGAGATGTTCACGGTCAATAAATCTTTCCCAAACCCTACACACAGCCATTATGAATCGTGAACTAATAATTACAGAGTCATATTATGATATTCTTCTAGCTGAGATCGACATTATGTACCTTTGAATAATGTTTACCATTTGTTGATAATTTTCTTGTGGTTTTCTCATTGAGTCAAAGATTATCAACCGGTTCTTTGGAATTTCAATGACCATGAGTATCCAGTGAAAGCTATTTACATATATATATATATAGTCAGACCTATATATAACTATATAAAACTTGTCTCGAGTAATAATAAGTAAAATAAAATATGCATGCACTTAATAACTATATAACTCACTCGAAGTTGAAGGGGAAGAGTATTTTTTTGTTTTTCTTTTTTGTTCACAAAGAACCTCATAAAATTGGTGCAGACTTCTGTCTCATGAGCTGCTGTCCACATTGCCTGTGGAGCCTTGAAAACAATATAAGTGTCAACGAACCCAATACTATTGTCATTTCTGATTCTGAGCTCTCTCATTTGGTGCCTGCATATATACATACAAATTCTAAGTGTGTAAGGATTATATACATGTAATTAAAGAAGTTAGAAGTATAATAAAAAGAAAGAAATACTTACAGACAAAAGCAGCTGACAAGAGATTTGTCGAGAGCGTCGAGGTGACATAATTGGTGCAATTCTTCGAACTGCACGTATATGAGGTCATCTCCACGGAAGTAGTGATGTTGTCTAATACGAACAGAAATCCAATTCTCTCTCCTTTTAGACGCCTCAATGCACCATTTGTTTATTGCAAACATTTGTGTGCCGAGCTCATGTAAACGCTGAGGGTCGAATAGACTTCTGCCCGGTTCATATCTTGCCCTCCATGGATCAACTACCTCAACTTTTTCAAATGTTTGGCAACCAATAATAGCGCCAATTTCTTCCATATTTAAACCGCTCTGTCCAAAGTAACGCTCAAGCGAGTCTAGCTCAGACACTAATAAGGATTTCTTTGGCATCAAGTCTTTATTTGAGCCGTATTGATTTGGCACAATCAAAGGGGGCACCGGTTTTGATATACTTTTCCGAGCTGTGGGACCCCCTTTCCTACTCTCTTTCTATGCTGTGAAGACTTGACCAGAGACCGCTCATAGTCCGAAAGTGCTGGCTTTTTCTGAGCTTCGCGTTGCTTCTTTTGCTGGTCCGCCACCTTCTGCCTTCGTTCCGATGGCTTTACATAAAAGTACGGCTTTTCTGGGTTTAGCCGCTTTTTTCTATCCTCCTTCAATTTATCAAAAAATTGTCTCACCTTAGCTTTGGATGCAGCAATTACCTCCTCTTACTTTTTTGTAAGGTAATTTTTCTGGTGTCTTAGCTCTCTTTGCTGAGGCAGCCTTCTTTGGAGGTGGGACCGATGACTTCGGTCGTTCTTACGCGGACCGCTTCTCACTACCTCGCTTTGAAGGCGAGCGGACCGAACGTGTACTCTTTGGAGAGGGCGGTGCAGGCGGTGGAGGTGGTGGGGCCGATCTTTTCGGTGTTGGAGAACGCGGTGGAGGAGTTGGAGACCTCGGTGGAGGAGGTAGAGACCGTGGTGGAGGCGGTGGCGGGGTCGGTGTGGCCGCCGCAGGTGTTGGAGCAGATCCAGCATTGTCACCGCCCGCAGCACTATGATGCGCTGGGGAGAGAACTGGACTTAGGTTGGAGGAGTCCCCGCAAAGAAAACAATTACAAGTTTTGTGAGCAAACTTTTTTCAATTCAATACATAATAAATAATATAAGAAGTAAAATCATGCACAAACCTATGGTGAGGAATAATTATGAAGCGCTTGCGCCAACAAATAAACTTCTTCTCAGCTTCACCTAAGGTCTTCTCTCCGTCTCCCCCTTCTATTTCTAGAAGCACATTGCCACAACCTTTCTCAACCCTATCAACCGAGACGCCAGCATATCCACCAGGTACTGGTCGACTATGAATTCTTGGAGTTCTCGTTCGGTCGATAGGGTTCACAACAGCGATAGCCACCTTTTTCGTTGCATTCCCATCTGGTACATGCAGCTCATAGGTAGTAAAAGCCTATGTGACATCATCCACGGGGAAGTGTAGCTTCGTGTCATCCTGAATGGTTGGTACTTCTGTGGATGCGCAGCTGCTTTTCAACTGGCCTGGGGGGCTAACGTTGACCTCAGGCTGTGATGTACCTTGCCCTTTCGTCATTTGACTAAGTGCTGCTTGCACTTGCCTTTGAATCTCCGCCTGCATCCATTCTTCACGAGCATTCTCGTGCTCTTCTGACTGCAGAACAAAAGTTTCCAGGCGGCGGATCCGCTCTGCATCCTCATCCTTCTTTCTCTAGCGCTTCTGTAGGTATCTTGATCAGCTTGGAATGATTACAGCTACGGAACTGCCCCATAGCCTCTCGTATGCCCACCGTGCTTAGGATTTTCAAGCGCATAGGTGAGTTCATCCTTCTCTCTGTTAGGCCTGAACTCACCAGACTGAACCGCCTCTCGTGCACGGACCAGTCTCTTTGCTGCTCTAGAGATTTCTTGGCCCCAAACTAGCGCTCCGGTGTCTGGGTCCACGCTTCCCCCATGACCGTAGAACCAATGCTTGGAGCGCTCGCTCCAATTCTTTGCTATTGTCTCGAGTGTGACCCCCCTAGCAAGCATCTCCTGTTCCATTCGGTCCCACTTGGGAACAACACTCTTATAACCACCTGATCCCATATGATGGTGATTTGTCTTTTTACTTGCATTCTCTTTGTTTCTAATGGCTCGTTCCTCGCCCTCTTCTGATATTTTGTATTGCACGAAGTCATCCCAGAAGGCCCCCAGCTTTACATATTGCTTGAGGTTGAAATTTGGAGTCTCGTTTTTCTTGACAAATTTATTGTACAAAGACTTCTTCCAATTCTGGAACAGTACCGCCATCTTCTTCATAGTCCAGTTATAAATTCGCACCTTCAACTCTTCATCGTTGGTGTCGAAGGTGAAAATGTCCGTGATGGCTTTCCAAACTAACTCCATGTCACGATCAGAGACAAAACTGATTTCAGAAGCACCTCGCTTCTCTCTCCATTCACGAGCACTGATCGGTATTTGATCTCTCACAAGGTATCCACACTAACTAACATATTTATTTGCATGTTCACCAAGTGGTCTGCCTGTAGCTATCTCAAACTCGGAGATTACATAGCGGCCATTCAACGGCTTCTTTGGCTCTCGTGGAGGTACGCTTCTCCCTGTAGAGGTCGATCTAGAAGGCTACACGTAAATATAGAAACAAAAATACTAAATTAATAACCAAGTAAGTCTAAAACCTAATGTAAGAGATACATTATATATGTTTACATTTACATACCTCGCCGGTATTTCCTTCTTGTTGCACGACATGTTGTTGCTCAGGGGCATTGCTCTCTTGTTGCTCAGTCGGATTGTCTTGCATGATCTCGTTGTAATCAATAAAGTACTGACTACCGTCGTCGATCATATTTTGAATGGCATCTTCCATATATTTAGGATCATCGTGAGGACGGTCGGCCATTTCTATGTCTGCAACCATACATATATATAAGTGCTAGAGTGCTCCAAACTAAAAAATAATACTAAAAAAATAATACGAACAATAACACTAGAATAATATAAGTGCTAGAGTGCTCCAAACTAAAAAATAATACTAAAAAAATAATACGGACAATAACACTAGAATAATATACTAGCACAATATATTTCATAACAATTCAAAACACTACAATTCATAATATACTAGAATAATATACTAAAAAGTATTTTAAGCCAAGTAATATACTAGAATAATATACTAAAAAATAATACTAGAATAATAGTATAAACAATAATAGTATATGTTTTAAGCCAAGTAATACACTTGCACCTAGAATAATGTACTAAAAAATTAATACTACAAAATAATACAAGAATAATATAAGTGCTACAGTGCTCCAAACTAAAAAATAATACTAAAAAATAATACAGACAATAACACTAGAATAATATACTAGCACAATATATTTCATAACAATTCAAAACACTACAATTCATAATATACTAGAATAATATACTAAAAAGTCTTTTAAGCCAAGTAATATACTAGAATAATATACTAAAAAATAATACTAAAATAATAGTATAAACAATAATAGTATATGTATACACTAGAATCTTTTAAGCCAAGTAATACACTAGAAGAATATACTAAAAAACGATACTACAAAATAATATAAGAATAATAGTACAAACATTAATATATATTAGAGACTTATATACTACTATATATATATATACATTTAAAACAATTCAAAACATTTTATATAATATATATGCATATATAAGATATATATATATATATATATATATGATACATATATATAAGATATATATATATATATATATATATATATATATATATATATATATAACATATTATTCATCGAAACTGTTGGTATTCATATATATATATACACACAATTCATATATACAATTTTAGTCTATATATATATAAACTGTTGGCATTCATGCATATATATAGATCGATGAATATACGTAGGATCGTGGCTGCCGGAGTTCGTCGAAGGAGATGGCCGGTGGCGGCCGGCTCTAGTGAAGATAGCCGCTGCGGCGGCGGCACTGGAGATGAACAGCGGCGCTGGGGAGACGAACGGGCGGCGCTGGACGGCGGCGGCGGAGCGCTCTGCTCGATGAAGACGAAAACGAAGGCAACTGCTGAGATCTAGGGTGCTTGTGGCTTATACAGGGGCGGACCCTTTAGCATCGGTCTGTGGCTGGAATCGGTGCTAAAAGGTCTTTAACACCGGCTGGTAACACGAGCCGGTGTTAAAGGGTGACCCTTTAGCACCGGCGCGTGTTACCAGCCGGTGCTAAAGGGATCCTTTAGCACCGGTTCCAGCCACGGACCGGTGCTAAAGGGTCGAGCGCGGGCTAAGGCGGGGTCCTGAAATTTTCAGGACCCTTTAGCACCGGTTCCCACTATGCCGGTGCTAAAGGCCCTGTTTTTTTATTTAGGGTTTTTCAATTGTTTATATATACAGTTTATATTATAAATTGTATAATAAATTAAATATTTTGCATAATATTTTAAACAGTGACATATACTGTAATTTTTTTTAATGTACACATGAAAAATTTTAACCTTCTTACTGTATTTTTATAATTTGCAATGATTTTGTAAGAAATGTTTAGTATTTTGTTAATGCAAAAATATATTATTCCAATAAATTTACAAAAACTATATCCAATCACCTAGAAATCTATTTTCATATCATATTGACGCTAAACTTTTTATTTTTGTTATTTATTACTCGGAATGCTAGTAGGGTATTGTTTTCATCAAATAAAAAATCTATTTATCATATAAAAATATATATCTTGATGAACACACCCTTTGACCGAACCCTAGATTGTCCCAAATGTAAAGTCATGAATACAAAGTTTGTTACACTCATCAAGTTATACATTTTGTCTAATGGTCAACTTTTCTTTTGGAAAAGTTTGAACCACTGAATTTTGAATTTTGAGAGAATTCATAGCCACGCAGCGGTTTTGGAACCCTAGATGGTCTCGAATGGAAAAGTCATCAATACCAATATTGTTCCACTCATCAAAATCTACATTTAATATATAGACCATTTTTGCATTTGACAAAGTTTTAGGAAGGTGTAGTTGAAAATCCACAATTGACACATATAGTTTCATATAGTTTGTGTGAGATTCAAGAATTGGTGGGTATTGTTAACTTAAAATTTCTCAAATGGAAAAGTTGTGTATATAAAAAGTTTAGATCTTGATGATATCTAACAACTTGGTATTCAAAATTTTTTCATTTTAAGTAATTTAGTTTGTCATTTGACCAAGTTTGACCAAAACCCGTCTTGGATTTTATAGAAATATGATTAGGATTGGCTAAAAATTATCCAAATGGAAAAATGGACAATATATAAAATGTAGATCTTGATGATCTCTAACAACTTTGTATTCAAAATGTTTTCATTTGAGGTCATCAAATGGGCCCTTTGATCAAGTTTGACCAAAGTCAAAGCATTGGCTTTTACAAAAACACCCTTTGACCGAACCCTAGATTATCCCAAATGGAAAAGTCATGAATACAAAGTTTGTTACGCTCACCAAGTTCTACATTTTGTCTAATGGTCAACTTTTCTTTTGGAAAAGTTTAAACCACTGAATTTTGAATTTTCACAGAATTCATAGCCACATAGCGGTTTTGGAACCCTAGATGGTCTCGAATGGAAACGTCATGAATACCAATATTGTTCCACTCATCAAAATCTACATTTATTATATAGACCATTTTTGCATTTGACAAAGTTTTAGGAAGGTGTAGTTGAAAATCCACAATTGACACATATAGTTTCATATAGTTTGTGTGAGATTCAAGAATTGGTGGGTATTGTTAACTTAAACTTTCTCAAATGGAAAAGTTGTGTATATAAAAAGTTTAGATCTTGATGATATCTAACAACTTCGTATTCAAATTTTTTTCATTTTAAGTAATTTAGTTTGTCATTTGACCAAGTTTGACCAAAGTCAAAACAATGGTTTTTACAAAAACACTCTTTGACCGAACTCTAGATGGTCCCAAATGGAAAAGTCATGAATACAAAGTTTGTTACACTCATCAAAATTCACAATTCTCAAATATAGTGTCATACAAAGTTTGTTACAACACATACTATTAAACATGACTTTATGTTAAGCCGACACAACAGTGAACTTCTTCTTGACGTATGACTCTTGGTTATGATCATGCCGTAACCATGGAGTATCCTCATTGTTTAACAGAATGCTTGGGTCTTTGTTGACTATTAAGGGCGGAATTCGATCATCCCTTTCATAATCGCCTGACATGTCTGACTTGTCCTCAATTCCAACAATGTTTCTTTTCCCAGAAAGGACAATGTGGCGCTTTGGCTCATTGATGATTGAGTGGTCATCATTTTTTCCTCTCTTTGGTTTCGTAGACATATCTTTGACAAAGAACACCTGACTCACGTCTGCAGCAAGGACGAATGGTTCGTCTTTGAACCCACTATTGTTAAGGTCCACGGTTATCATCCCATACTCCTTGTCGACTGTTACCCCACCTCCGGTCATCTTCACCCATTGGCACCGGAACAAAGGAACTTTAAAATTAGCTGCATAGACTAGTTCCCATATGTCTTCTATGCGTCCATATTATGTTTGTCTGTTCCCATTTGGATCCGTGGCATCCACGCGTACACCACTATTTTGGTTGGTGCTCCTTTTATCTTGGCCAACTGTGTAAAATGTGTTACCATTTATCTCGTACCCTTTGTACGTGAGGACATGCCATGATGGTTGCCTGGCCAACAAATAAAGCTGCTCATCAATGTTTTCATCACCTTGACATTTTTTGCGCAACCAATTGCCAAAAGTTTCCATGTGCTGATGTATTATCCAAGCTTCATTCTTCCCGGGCCACTGGGACCGTAGGAAATCTTTGTGTACCTCAACATATGGTTCCACCAATGAGGAGTTCTGGAGAACTGTGTAGTGTGCTTTATTGAAGTAATCGTCTCCCGTACCAATATATGTTTTCTTCCCAAGGGTTCCCTTTCCGCTGAGTCTGCCCTCGTGTCGAGATTCCGGAATACCAATTGGGTCAAGGTCTGGAATAAAGTCAACACAGAACTCTATGACCTCCTCTGTTCCGTAGCCCTTGGCAATGCTTCCTTCTGACCGGGAACGACTATGGACATATTTCTTTAGGACACCCATGAATCTCTCGAAGGGGAACATGTTGTGTAGGAACACAGGACCGAGAATACGAATCTCTTTGATCAGATGAACTAGGAGGTGTGTCATGATATCGAAGAAGGATGGAGGGAACACCAACTCAAAGCTGATGAGACATTGAACGACATCATTCTGCAGAGTAGCTAGTTGCTCTGGATTGATTGCCTTCTGAGAAATTGCATTGAGGAATGCACATAGCTTTACGGTGGCTAGACGTACGTGTGGAGGTAAAATTCCTCTTAAAACCACCGGCAACAATTGCGTCATTAGAACGTGACAGTCATGGGACTTCAAGTTTAGGAATTTCTTCTCTGGCACATTAATTATTCCCTTGATATTGGAGGAGAATCCAGATGGGACCTTGATGCTGCTAAGACATTCAAACATGCTTTCCTTCTCTTCTTTGCTCAGAGTGTAGCTAGCAGGGCTTAAGTAATGACGTCCATCGTCATCTGTCTTTTCTGGATGCAGGTTGTCTCGTTCTTTCATGCGCTGCAAGTCTTGTCGTGCTTCAAGTGAATCCTTAGACTTCCCATAGACACCCATGAATCCGAGCAAGTTCACACAAAGATTCTTTGTCAGATGCATCATGTCGATCGCGTTGCGGACCTCTAGGACATTCCAGTAAGGTAGCTCCCAAAATATGGATTTCTTCTTCCACATGGGTACGTGTCCCTTAGCATCCTTGGAAATAGGTTCGCTGCCTCGTCCCTTTCCAAATACCACTTTTATATCCTTGACCATTTCGAGTATATCATCCCCGGTTCGATTGAGAGGTTTGGTCCGGTGGTCTGCCTTGCCTTTAAAATGCTTGCCTTTCTTTCGTACTGGGTGGTTCACAGGAAGAAACCGACGGTGGCCAAGGTACACGACCTTTCGACATTTTTCAAAAATACACAGTCAAGGTCTTCATAACAATGTGTGCATGCATTATATCCCTTGTTTGACTGGCCTGAAAGATTACTCAGAGCTGACCAATCATTGATTGTTACAAACAGCAATGCTCGCAGGTCAAAGTGCTCTTGTTTGTACTCATCCCACACGCGAACTCCTAGTTTGCTCCATAAAAGTTGAAGTTCCTAAACTAATGGCCTTAGGTAGACATCTATGTCATTGCCAGGTTGCTTCGGTCCTTGGATAAGCACCGGCATCATAATAAACTTCTGCTTCATGCATAGCCGTGGAGGAAGTTGTAGATACATAGAGTAACTGGCCAAGTGCTGTGACTACTGCTCTGCTCACCGAAAAGATTCATACCATCTGTACTTAAGGCGAACCGCAAGTTTCTAGCATCATCTGCAAAATCTATGAATTCTCTGTCTATCGCTCTCCACTGGGATCCATCGGTAGGGTGTCTCAGTACATTGTCTATCTTACGGTCTTCTTTATGCCACCGCAACAAATTTGCATTGTCCTTATTTCTGAACAGACGTTTTAATCGTGGTATTATAGGAGCATACCACATAACCTTGGCAGGAATTTTCTTCCTATGACGTTCTTCACCCTCAACATCGCTAGGATCATCTCGTATAATCTTATACCGTGATGCCTTACATACTGGACATGCATCCAAATTCTCGTATTCCTCCCCACGGTAGAGGATGCAGTCATTAGGACATGCGTGTATCTTCTGGATTTCTAATCCCAAAGGGCAGACAACCTGTTTTGCTTCATACGTAGTGGTGGGCAATTCGTTGCCTTTTGGAAGCATCTTTTTTATGATCTTCAATAACTGCCCAAATGCCTTGTCAGATGTACCATTCTTTGCCTTCCATTGCAGCAATTCCAGTGTGGTACCCAGCTTTTTTTGCCCCTCTTCAGCGGTGGGATATAGCGATTTCCTGTGGTCCTCTAGCATGAGCTCGAACTTGGCTTTCTCTTTATCACTTTCACATTCTCTTTATGCATCACGGATGGCATCACCAAAAGCATCATCGCCCCGATCATCTTCTGCCGCTACCTCTTCTTCATTATCTCCCCCCCATTGCAACATCATTGAAGCCACCGTACTGAGCAATAATATTGGCATGGTCCAATTCTTCTTCTTCTTCTTCTTCTTCTTCACCTTCATCCATTATAATCCCGCTTTCTCCATGTTTGGTCCAACAAATATAGTTTGGTACGAAACCAGACTTTAATAAGTGCGAATGAAGAGTTCTTGAGTTAGAATATTCCGTCAAATTCTTGCACACGGCACATGGACAGCACATGAAACCGTCCCTCTTATTTGTCTCGGCCACACTTAAGGAATAATGCACGCCATTAATGAACTCTTCGGAGCGCCAATCGACATTATACGTCCAATTACGTGTTACGATCTGCATTAAATATAACATATATATTATGAAAACCATGCACACATATAGTTTCTCATCTTATTGCACAACATGTCTAAGATACATAGTTGATTAATTCAAGAAAGCTTGGCTACAACAAATACAATCGCAACTAGCACTAAAAAAACCAAAACTAAAATGCACTTAAGCAACATAATTAGTTCGCGTCCGATCCCAACTATAATAGATAGATCATTCGCTTGATCAACATCATTGAACTCCTTTCGTCGGCTCACTGCCTCACCACCTTCAGCCTCAACCACCTGTGTTCAATGTATTCTTCCTCCCAGTACCAACCTGTACATCCGCCGGTACCGTCCCACTGAAATTAAAAGAGAGAATCAAAAGTTTAATTAATATCATTTAAAAAAGTAAGCACATATATAAGCAAATGTCTAGAAATAGCTGACATTACGATCCGGACACTTGTAGAATATACTACCCTTGTTTACTCCCTCTTTCGACACTTTGTACTCCATCACAATCTTCTGCCCACACTTGCCACAAGTAATGAGAGGGAGTTCCGGCCGATATCGCTTTTGAACCCGTTGAGAGACCGAAGACCCGGTCACCGTTGCCATCTACTATCCATACTCAATTTTTAAACAATTATAAATTACACATTTACTAGTAAACATGTATGATTAAAGAAGAACCTAATAATATCCTTTATTTGTCTAGTTACTTCAACAAATCTTCTAAATTATACAATAGACATTATGTAGTAATAAAAATAAATCAAGTGATATTAACAAACCAATTAATTTGAACTATCCTACTTTCTAAGATCATGAAAAGATACTATAATTCATTCTTGCAAACTACATTAATACTAGGTCAACCATGAAATATTATATATATATATATATATATATATATATATATATATATATATATATATATATATATGGATACTAATTCATGTGAATGATTCAAAATAACAAAGTGGATTTGAGCTAAAAATAATGGAAACATCACAAGCCAAAAACAACATGAAAAAGACAAGAACTACTAAAGTTAGTCACCTCCAAGCATGAAGAAACGATGAGGGAGTCGAAGAAGATCAACGATGGGCGTCCAAGATGAAGAACAAATGAAGAACAAGGAAGAAGAAGCTCCAAGAACAACAATGGTGCTCTCGGTTTCAAATGGGCAGAGGGGAGGAGAAGGCGGGCCTATAAACCGGAGCTTTAGCACCGGTTCAGGGCAAAAACCAGTGCTAAAGGGTCACCCTTTAGCACCGGTTTGTGTGCCAAAGCGGTGCTAAAGGCTTTGCCTCGGCCCGTGGCACTGGCCGGTGCTAAAGGGGACCCTTTAGCACCGGTTGGTAACACGAACCGGTGCTAAAGGGTCCCTGCCCCGACAACACCTGTCAGTAGCCGTTGGGTAGGACCCTTTAGCACCGGATCGTGTTAGGAACCGGTGCTAAAGGGGCCTTTAACCCCGGGACGCCAAAGGGCCGAGGTTTTTGGCCATTTTGGGCATCGACCAATGCCTCATTCTGTAGTAGTGTTGGTGGCCAGCGATGGGGTATGGTGACAGTGGGATTGGGGGCGGCGGGCTCAGCAGCAGGGCGGGATTGGGGGCAGCGGGCTCAGCAGCAGGGCTCAGCAGCGCTGGGGACGGCAGAGCTCCGGCTAGGGACCGTGGTGACGGCGCTCCGGTGGGTGGAGTCCTCTTGCAGGCACTCGGCGGTGGGATGGTGTGGCGGCGCCTAGCGCGTGGTGGGCAATTTTTTTTCTTTCTGAGTCGTGACTTGGTGAGTGGAAGTCTAGAGCCTAATGGGTCGCTGAGGTAGCCTTTTTTATTGGGCTCAACATTTAGCTGCCGCGCATGACTTGTTTTGGCGCGTAGTTTCCTGCTCACCCAAATTGTTCTATTTGTGGTTCCCTGCCTACTCCTTCGACGATAGTTAGACCGTCATTTGGTTGGGCTACAACGACACATATTTTGTCTAAAAACTTTTGCCGACACTTACTAAGTCGGCAGGAGCAACGCCAACACATTACGTGTTGGCTTACATAGTCATTATCGACAGTTTATGGGACGCGGAAAATGTATATAATTGCCAACACATGATATGTTGTTAAAATCCTTGTTTTCCCAACACATGAGTGTAGGGAAAAGTAGGTCATGGTGTAGTGTGTCAGACCCGTGGGATGTATGAGCCAACGTCCTAACCCTTCCTATTTTTGCTGAGTTAAGGAGAGCATATGATTTTCCCCTACGTGCCGTAATCGAGGGCACACTTAGGGCCTGTTTAGATCCCAAATCTTTACATCCCAAAAGTTTTGGCTGTAAATTTTACATCCAAATAGGTGTTTAGATGCTTCCAAAAACTTTTTGGTCTGCAGCACATAAGATAGATTTGCCCTCATTTAATGCTTGATTTGGTTCATTAATTGAAGTACATGCACATGATGGCGTCCTGCATGCCGATTTGCATGGTTACGTTTCTGCGTTTGCAGTGGCATGCTGTAGACACATTTTTTTCCAAAGCGCACAATCAAAACTATAATGATTTTATCCCCAAACAAATATCCTAAAAAAAATACATGTCCTCAAACAAAAATATAATTACAGTCCTCGAACAGAACTTAAATTACATGTCCTCAAACAAAACTTAAATTACATGTCCTCAAACAAAACTTAAATTACATGTCCTCAAACAAGAAAAAAAACATATTCTCAAG
Organism: Sorghum bicolor; assembly: GCF_000003195.3. Lineage (NCBI taxonomy): Eukaryota > Viridiplantae > Streptophyta > Magnoliopsida > Poales > Poaceae > Sorghum > Sorghum bicolor. The sequence continues at coordinate 61,700,972 of NC_012874.2, forward strand.
ATCTATTCAACAGGCCAAGTGCAACACTATCACGAAAAGCATTCATCTGTGCACATTCTTCCCTACTAGGTGCTGGAACATGTGGAGGCTGATTGGCCCTTGCTTCAGGAGGTACGTAATTCTCATCACGGTCACAACGATCAAAGTCTCTATCAACTATTCCACTCATCCTAATGAAGTTATGCAGTGCAAAGCAAGCAACTATAATATGGCTTTGCGTTGTCGGTGGATAACTTGGGATACTTTGCAACATCCTCCATTTTTGCTTCAACACTCCAAATGCCCTTTCTTTGACATTTCTAAGTGAAGAATGTGCATAGTTGAATACCTCCTTTTTACCTTGTGGTTCGTCGCCGTTTTGAAACTCTGGAAGATGGTACTTTGTTCCCTTGTAAGGCGCCAGATAACCGGGACGGTTTGGATAGCCCGAATCCACCAGGTAATACTTCCCTACACCAGCAAGTACCTGTAAGTGTCAAGTGCTATAATTAGAAAACAAAATGTAAATATCAACAAGCTGTGTACCTGTAGGTGGATGAGGAAATACATGGTTGTATTTCCCCAGTGCATCATCAAATACTCTCATGTCATGTACAGACCCAGGCCATCCAACAAGGACAAATGTAAAGATCATGTCAAAGTCACATGAGGCCATCACATTCTGAGTAGTCATGCCCTTGCAACATAAGTGCTGAACAAATTTATCATTTGGCACGACCACAGGAACATGAGTGCCATCTATTGCACCTATGCAATCCTTGAAGAAGGGATAGAACCTACGCTGTCTCAATCTAGGGTGCAAAATACTGAATTGTGGGTCTCGAGGTTTAATGATGTCTTCGGCCAACTTTAGCATACAATTCAAAACTTTATAAAATATGTTATGAACTGTGCCTAGTGATCTCTCAATTCTATCCTCAGCTTGCCTAACCGACTGCGGAGCTCCAACCATCCAAAGAAACATTCCTAAAGCCTCAATTGAGGTAGACTTTCTTGAGGACTTAAGGCCGTAATGTTCTACTAACATATCATGCAGCCGATAGAAAACAGTTGGGGTCATTCTAAACATGTTGTAACAGGAATTCCTATTTGTCAACTTTCTTTCCACCCAATCCAAACCAGTCATTACTGGTTGCCTACTCTGGGATCTACGATAGTACTTGTCAAGGTGCATAGCATAGTGGTACATACCATAGATGAATCCACTGCAATCATCTTCAAGGAACATGTTGAAAAAATCTTCCTCAAACTTCTCATCTAAATCCTCGTCTGGGCCATTTTCCTCCTTAGGTGGTTCGACATCTTCCTGTCTATAACAAAAACCGACAATAACTCAGTCCTCAGTCACAAGAATGTGTTGATGGATGCTTACTTGAGCAGAAAATCACCAAACAGCACAGAAATCAGAAACATACAATGCATGGATAGGTAGGTCTTGCTACATTCATTCATCATCACAGACAACAAACAACAGTCATACAGACATCACAAACATACATAGTTCAATTCAAATACATCAATGGCATACGTAGTCCAACACCTAATAACTAAACGAATGCATAGATAAGAGGGTCTAGTTGTCGACCCCGGCATAGTGCTTGATGAGGCCAAGCCTTCCTTCTGGCTTTGTTGATATGAAGAACTTCATTGCTTTCTCAGACAGGATGATCTTCAGGACCCCAATCCACAGCTTCGTGTCCTCCTCAGTTGCACCACTTTCTCTGGCTAGCTACTGGACATATTCAATCCTCAATTCCTCAGCAGACTTCTTTTCTGCAGCTTCCTTCTGCCTTCTTTCCCAGATGGTCTGCAGCATGGCATTCCTGTTCTCTTGAAGAACATTGAAGTCCCTCATGTTGTTATCCATGGCTCTAACTGCAGGACTCCTTGTCTTCTTGTTTGGGCTGGAACCAGTGTTGCGTGTGCTAGGTGTGCTGGCCCTCTTTGTCCCAATGCTCAGCGGGGTTAACTGCTCCTCAGCTTCATCTCCTTCTTGTTCATCATCACTTATATTGTACGCACAGGGAGCTCCTTGACCAGGAACGTAAGAAGAAGAGTCATCCACTGCAAGCACCAGGAACATGCGGTCCATTTCTTCTAGGTACGGAGGCCACCCATTCTTCAATTTCTTCCATTCTGATTTTCCTTGCAAAAAAATAGAGCACAAAAAGAAGGTAAGACTTCTACTAAAATTTAGGTGTCCCTGCAACAAAGAAAGAGCAGAAAAGAAGTACCTGAGTGTTTTCTTTCCACCAGTCATCTGCAGCTATAACAGATCCATCAGGTCTATGACCCAAACCTGTTCCTTTCTGAAGTTTCTGAATGAATGTCCACATATTCTTCAATTGTCTTATCCTATTGCCAAACTGCTCGTTATCATGAACTAGACCTGTCGCCGCATAGTACCTCTCTATGATATCCCTCCACCCACTTTTGCTCATGACACCCTTAACACAGTTCCCATTGTCAATCTGGTTGCAGTATATCTCACACAGCTTGTTGGTGTTTTCAGAGCCCCAGTGTGCCTTGTCTTTCCTATCCTAAACGTTGCATTACATAGCAAAAATCAAAACAGTCATACAAGAACAAAATAGCCAAAATTTAGTCAAATACAAACAGTCATAACCCCTTCAAATAGTCATAACATACATAACAAATAGCCCAAATACAAACACCTATAACAATCATACCAAATACCATTCATAACATGCATATAACAAGTACAAAAATACAAACTACCACACTATAGCAGTGAAAACATACATAACAAGTACAAAAATACATTCTGGGAAAACCAGCACTCTATACCAGTCATAAAAATACATAACTCGTTAGGGTGTAGAAGAAGCAGTCTTACCGGGACTTGAGCATATGAGTTCTCGTCCTCTGCATCGAAGGTCGGAGGAGGTAGGTTGCCGCGTAGAGGCGTACCGCGTCCCCTAGACCCGCCGGAGGAACCCGATGCAACACCATGGGGAGGGATGCGTCCACCACCAAGGGACATGGAGCCGCCGTGACCTAACTTAGGTCCACCTCGACCGACACCGCCATGAGCACTGCGCAAGCCGAGGGTGCCTCTGCCGCTGCGGGTAGGCGGGCGAAACAGGGGAGGGGCTTGAGTGTTCCCGAAGTCGGCGTCTTCAGTCCCCGAACGAAGGAGACCCTCGTAGGAACCGAGGCCTGGCCACCCTTCGCCGGAGTTGAGATCCAACGCCGCCATCCCCAACCGGTTAGGGTTGGTGGAGCTCGACGTGTGGTAGAGGTACCCTATGCCGTTGAATCCCGAGGGCTGGGAGTTGAATCCCGAGGCTGGGAGAGGAAGTCCCTCGTGTCTGCTCTGTCGCCGAAGACGTCCTCGTCGCCATAGCCGTCGTCGTCGTGGAAGCTGTGGCCCCGCTGTCCCGCGCCGCTCCAGCCGTCCATCGCCGAGGGAAGCCGGATCTGGATCCGGTGCTTGAGAGCGACGAGGCGGGTGTTGCGATGGTGGATCTGCCGGCGATTCAAGAGAATGGGGGTGGAGGAGAAAGCGACGGTGGGATGGGGTGGGTTAGGGTTCGTGAGGGAGAGAGTGGCTGAGGGAGAGCGGTGGGTGCGGGGCTGCGCGAATGGATAGGAGCAGGGCTGGGGTGGGAGCAGGGCTGGGGGTATACCCCGTCCAACTCGGGTCCCTATGCACTTTTTGGACAGTTTTGTGACTCAAGGGTCCCAAATTCCAAATCTTTACAGCCCATGGTTTACAGACCCCTGTTTAGATCCATTCTTCCAAAAAGTGTACATTTCTCCAAAACTTTTTGGTTTTTTGGCTGCATCTAAATAGGCCCTAACCTTACGAGGTTGTGGCCCCTCATAATACAGCGTTAAATAAAGATAGCTCCACTTCTCTAGAACCGTCGACGTCGTTCTATGTGGACTACAGCCTATCACATCTCAGATTTAAGAGGTTATGGTCCCTCGTCACATAATGCTAAATAAAGACTGCTCCACTTTCCTAGAAACCATCGTTCCATGTAGACTACATCCTATCACATCTCAGATTCGATAACCAAGAGAGTGTTGAAATGATGGGAAGGCTGTTTCCTCTCTCCACCGGCGTCATCTTCCTCATCGACCTCTACCGATGGTGTCATCTTCCTCACTGACATCGGACCTACCTGAAGATCTCGAGTAGTCATTAATAATCCACTAGTGCGTTTCAAGTTAACTAGATTGTAGATCCTGTGGTTTGGTCCCTAATGTTTTCTAACATTGTGGCATCAAGAGCCTGCTAATCTAGTTCGTGAAACCCTAAGATATGGTTTAAGCCTTGGATTAAGAGAATTGCAAGGTCGGTTTAATCTAAGTATGCCCTAGTCACTTGCTTTCAACGTGATTTACCTTATGCATGATTAGGCCTTATGTGATCGTAATTACATGGTTTATGCCTCTGATCTATGCCTAAAGTGCTTGGGTACATCAAATTTTTTTTGATTAGGGTTAATTAGTTTCGAATTAATAATGTTTTATGTCTAATTAGCCATGATTATCATGTATCAGGCCTTAATTAATCATGCTTAAATCAATTCTGCTCACTGTAGTTCTTCACATCAGATGGATTTCTTGCATGTTTAAGGCCTAGGTTTAGTTAATCATTACACATTAATCATGGACTAATGCAAACTTGTGCCAAATTGGAGTGGCATCATGGCGCTTAGAGATGTCAACGGGCCCTGTTCCCCGATTCTCCATGGGGAATTCACCCATTAGATGATGGGGATGATATAGATTTTGTCCCCACGGGGGAACTAAATGGGACTAAAGTTGTCCTCGTCGGGGTTCACAGGGCCGGGGATAGTATGCATGCCCCCGTCCCCGCTCCCAGCAGCGACCCGACTCTGAAGGTCCATATATTTGCAAGGTCTAATAACTATGATATATAAGCAAAGTTGAAATCCTATCCTTCACTTTCTCGGTCTCAAATGTGAATCTTTATAGAAGAGATTTGTCTATATAGCATTCATATGAATTCATGAATACATGAATAGTTGACAAAATCACATAAACTAACGTGGATACAGAGAATCCCATGGGAATATATTATTCCCCGCACGGAGACGGAGATGGGGAGAAAATCTACCCCGTGACATTTGGCGGGGATGGGGTGAGAAAGTTTCTTCCCCACGAGGACAGAGATGGGGAAGCACTCACTTTAACTATTTGGATTCGTGTATGATACAGATATTAAATGTCTAGATTCGTATATGGATTACCCATGTACTAGTATTTAAACCCATTTGCGCTGCTGCTCCACCGCATCAGGGCGCATCTGCAGCCACGCCCGCGCTTCAGGGTGACGCCGTGGATTACACAACCAGATTTTTCAATTTCTTCTAGTAATGTGGGGTTCTTCTAGTGTTTTAGCATTTAAAATTTTAGTATAAACTTTCTCTAGTAAATGTCTCCTAGTGAGGATTCTCTAGTGTTTGACTAGTGGTAGTGTTTTATTACTAACTAAAAACACTAGGAGAACTCCACCATTTTGGTAGTGTTAGGCCGCTGCATCGAGCGGTGCCGCCGTGTCTCTATGATGGAGTTTTCCCCGGCCCACACGTCGTCGTCGCAGGCAACCGCCAGGACCCGCTCGAGCTCGACGTCGCCGCGCGCCCGCGCCGGCGACGGCGAGTGGGGCCCTCCCCCAGTCGTCCGCCAGCGCTGCCCTCACTCATGATTGGCACTATTGATTTCTGTCGCAGCTCATGCAGGCCTCTGATGGATTATTACATCTCTAATTACATAGTGAAGTCAGACTCTGAACAAGTCATTGTTGATAGTGATCTAACTGGAAAGCAGTCTGATCAAAACATATGGAGAACTTCTCAATGAAGTGCAGGTAAATAGGCTAGCAGTTTGACAATGCTGTAACAATGAAAATATACATTCTGTTGCATAGTTGCGCTATACTATAGTGGGGTACTACAAATCGTCTTCTCATTGTTGGAATCACTCAATTTGTTTCAAATAGACACTTCAACAGGAGTACGGTGCTTAGATTTATTTTTTCTGAACCAAAACCCATCTTATTTTTAAAGTAAATCATGATTAAGACTGTTTTCTATTTTTAGAGCCAAATGCACGTGCATTATATCTGCTATCAATACATACTACAATAGACAAGATTTTGGCAATTTTTAGCATGACTTGTCGTGTCATGTATATAGTCTGACCAAGGTGCAGATCGTGAGGGAGACAAGCGTCGTCTGGCCGAGATACAGATCGCGAGGGAGGCGAGGGTTGATGAATGCTGGCCCTGTCGATAGGCGTCGTTGGCCTGGAGTAGCAGATCCATGCTGTCGAGTTGCCACAGGGTGTCAGAGGATTGGGGTAGCGGATCGCAGGGATCAGACTTGGTGGCGGTAGCGGCGGCTTGGAGGAGATCGCTGTCGAGCAGTCATAGCGAAGGCAGTTTTTTTCACGCGTGCTGGGTCGCGGGAGGCGCTAATAGCGATCGCATGAGACCGGCCAGGCACTGATTTCTTCTTCTTCTTCTTCTTCTTCCATGGAATAGCGTTGTTTGTTTACTTCCTTTTTTATTTGCTTGGAACGGTTTGCAGCGTTGTTTGTTTGCTTCCTGATTGCAGAAATAAAAAGATTCTGAGCGCCGGTTTTATTTGGAAAGGAGATGGTGATTTGCTAGGAGAGTTTGCATGGATCTTAGGTTTTTAGGAAACAACAGGAGGCATCGCAGGTGCATGTCAGGTGCGTACACATTATTTTGGTTTCCTTTTGAAGCCGAACTGATCGTGCGCATGCCGTGGTGTCAGATTCCTTTTTCGTTCGTACAAATTTTTTTTCTTCCTTTTGGAGCTGCATGCGGGGTCGCAAGAAGAGGCTAAGGTTACACCAAACAAAAGTTGCACGAAAAAGTTATCTTCCTTTTGTTCTTTTTAGTTGTAGAAGATTTTTGCCCACATAATGATTATTTCTACCGGTTAGAATGGAACCAACGGAAAAATCTAGTTAGAAACTAAGGTGTGGCTTATGCATATATCTTTGACTAATGTTAATTTATATATATGCACAAGTTCACATGTTTTATATCTGATTTCTTTTTCGCTTCTGCCCAATGGTGGTGCGAATCTGAAATGTCATTAGCATGATATGAATCAGACCAATGTAAGATTTCATTCATGAATGACATAATGTGAATACCCTTACTAATTTTGTTTCATATTTTGAGTCAGACCTGTGTCCTTCGGAGACTATGGATACTATTAAATGGATTCGTCTCCTAGACTGATTCAACTTCCCATTATGGAAAGGGGAGGTACAATTTTGGCTCTCTTACTTCTAAACTATGATCATGCTATACGCCAGAGTGCTCCTACTGTCCCAACAATAGAGGGTGATTATGACAACGCCTTCTGTTGGAGGGTCAAAGAATTTGAGTCTAATACATATCTATGGGAGCGCTCAAATAGGTTGTCGCTCAAGATCATGAAGAAGCGCATTAGTGATGATCTTAGGGGAGAAATCCCTAGCACCGATAATGCCAAACAATTAATTCTTAGCTTCATTAGAATAGCCGCTTAAAGATCAACAAAATAATTATGAAAAGTTTTTCACCCTAAGACGTAACCGTAAGCTCGATTTTGAGAAGCAAGAGCTCAAATGATCTAGAGCGGAAGCTGAACATGACTATCAGCCATCTGTAGAAGGACTGTGATGGCTTTAAGGACTAGCTCCCAAAAAAGGGTAATCATAAAGTTTTGTTTAATTTTAGTTATGAATCCCTTATGTTGATACTTGAAGGATTAACTCAGGTGCCATGTGCACATTACTAATTCTTCACAGATCATCTAGAGGCCGGCTAGCAATGGGGAAGCACAAAATCGAAGTACTAAATGGCATAAGTTTCAAGATGAAGCCATTGCACTCTCCATTATGCCCTTATGTTTTCTCAAATAATGTAATCTATGTCCTTGCATGAAAGGAACATTAGTTGAGTTTCTTCAATAGCTGATTATGCTGGGAACGATAGATGTTTTGATCAAATGTAATAATGACATACTTCTTTATATTAACAAGTCATTATTTACATATTGCCTCTAAGTGATTATTTTGTGATGATTATGATTAATGATGAAGAGAAGACTGATCAATGTGACTCTCATCAAAATTTTGGCATTTGTCTAATAAGCCACATTTCGAAGGGGAGAAATGGAGCATCTCATTAGAGATAAGATACTTCATGGATATTAAGATTACATTAAAACTTATCTTATTCCTATCTTATATCAAGGGATATTATGTCAAATTATTGAGAGAATATGGAACTTTAGAAATCTAAGCTTTGATTCTATAGTTTATCTTATTTGATTAATATGATAATTCTCATTATGTGTATGTCTCTCCATAGATGAACAATCTAGAGCACATCAAGTGATAAGTGCATAAGTTCTAGATGAACAAGTGTAACACCTCTGGTGCTAAGCAACACTAAAACATGTTCATGACATCATCATGCATAAGCATGTCATTTAGTGCATCAACTAAAACAAGTTTACTTTGAGAATGGTTGAGCTTAGGGTAGTGTGTGATCCAAACCCTAAAATTCCATTTTGGAATGTAACCTCAACTACTTGATTATACCCTATGTAACTTGAGAAGTGAAGTGGTACTTTACCCTAGTGTCAAGTGTAGGGGATAACTTCAAGTCCAACATCTAAAACCTAGCTCCAATTTTGAACTTAGGTTGGGATTCCAAAACTTACGGGGTGTTTGGGACTGCTCCACAAACTCCACCGTGGAGCAGCTCCACAAAAAACTGGAGTTTCTGGAGTACCTCTTTAGGTGCTCTCACAACTCCACCTTTTTTTCTCGAACTGAGTGCGTGAAGCTGAAACCGTTTGGCTAAAAAACGTGGAGGGGAGGTGAAAACGCTGAGCAGAGCAATCCCAAACACCCCTTTACTACAAGTTTTCTAATGCAAACCTGAATTCAGGATTGGGGAATGTTTTGTAAATAAAATTTTGTGTAACCAAATGTGACTTTGAGTGAAACCATTGATATTGAACTCAGTGGAGCATTTGGGATGATTGTGTGATAACTAATCAACCACTGATTAAGACAAAGTGTAATTTATCTTAATTAATTAGTGCCTAAGGGCCAAATTAAGACAAGGTACTTTTTTGAATTCCAGCTCCTCCGCCGTGAGGTTTCTAGCTTCTTGCGCCCCCTCCAAATTTGCTAAGGTTATATTTATGATCGCCCAACTTAACTTCCATCTGCCCAATGATAAGCGCCTCCAATTTCTTAGCATCTTGGTCGTACGTAACAGTTTGGCATGAAGACGTAAAATAGCATCTTGAGTGTTGACCGGTTTGTTCCATGTGTTCTGAACCATGTCCATGAAAACAGGCATGTGTACCCAGTGTGCTTCGAATCTAAATCCCCTATAGAAGTCACAGTTAACGTCCCCCCTTGAAGAAACAACGCGCAATGATCAGATCCGAGGGAGGCTAGTGCCTGAAAATTATAATCAGCAAGGTGGTGGCAAATATGTGAACGCGTGCAAATTTTACCACTACTCAGACTAGTAATAAATATTGTAAATATGATTGCAGACATACTGAAAATTAGACAAAACAAATTAGAGATGTACCCAGAGGAGAGACCAGTGCCGAAGGCACTCGCACTAGTCGATATAGTGTGTTGCTTGAAGTAGCGGACCACAGTCTATGCAGAAAGAGGTTCGCGGTGCAGTCTTGCGAACGTCTACCAGAAAGACATTCTGATCCGCGAGCGTCCACCAAGAAGAAGACGATCCAATCCCACGAGCATCCACCAGGAAGAAGACGAGATGATCCGAGGAAGGAGACGAAGCCAAGCAGTCGCGGAAGACGCTCCCCAAAAACCTGATTGTCTGCACATCTGAGCAGGTGTCTCGATGCAAGGCATCAGGGGGAAGACTCAGTGCTGCTCGACAAGAAATGATTCCAGACAAGGAAGGAGTCCGCAGGGATGGAGTCCGCAGGGATGGAAAGAAATAGGCGAGAGAAAGAAAACATTCAATCAATCACCATTAATCCTATAACGGACAAGATTTGAAACTGAACCCCGTTTATTCCTCCCTTTACTATACCTTCCATCTGGCAAAACGACACGACAAGCTCGCCTCGCCACAGCTCGGCGGCGGCGGCGCGCGCGCGTGGCCCCCTTTTTCTCTTCTTTAACTTCTCTATAAGAGCTATTACAAGCCGCCTAGTATAGCATTTATTACGGACTCTAGAATTAATTATCATCAAATAATATATATGAGCCAAAAACCATATAATATTTAACAGTGGATGCAAATATATGATCGGTTCTTGTCATAGTTGGTGACCGCTGGTCATTGCACCAGGTGTACTTTTTGCCTCAGCTCAATCCTTGGGAGCTCTAGATTATCAACTGTTGTTCTAAATCTATTGATCATCGACACATTTAGGCGTGTGTTGTTTTTCTCCTGAGCACTAAGAATTAGGTTGAAGTCCCCCAGCAGCAACCATGTTGGGAGCACATGTTGACTTAAATCCAAAATCTCTTGCAGGAATAAGATTTTATCCACGTCATTTTGAGGTCCATAAACTCCCGTTATCGACAATTCTTTATTTTCGTCTAGCATTATTAGCTTTGCTATTAGCTAGATAGCGTGCCCGTGCGTTGCTACGGAATAATTAAATTTTATACTAAAACACATAGATCGCATGATAAGATAATAATATTATAAAGTTAAATACCGACATTAAAGTAATATTTAATCCAAAAAGTAAAATCCGTAAAATTAACTGTCACAAAGAGTATAGCGTCCTAGGCCCATAAACTTTATTGTATAAATCTTTTCGTGATATAGCTAAGATAATGTATTATATCGATAGAAAAAATCATCAATATTTATTTTTACATGAGCCAATAAATCTACAAGTTCGGCGTCATTTTTCCCCTCTAAGATTATGGTCGTACGCTGCTACAAGAAACAACCAGTACTCAGGGTGATAAGCAGGATGAGCATTCCCACCCATGCTTTGCCTGCACCACTGCTATCACATCGTTTTTTCTGGCTATTGTGGCGCGGGTTAGCTCCTGTGACGCCAACATTTGCACACCGCTGATGTGCATATCATTCTATTTTGTGGCCAATTGTCACCGTTACACAAAGCTTCAAATAGCATAGATAATTAATAGATAACTATCTTTCACTCTGCCACCCAGACACTTGCAATGAGAATCGATACTGTAGTACACTTCAACCAAAAAGTTTTAAACATAACTGATCTATCATTCTCCACAATATATAACATTGAAATATTATTACACAAACAAAGGAAGCTTTGTCCAAGAAATGGTATAAAAGTACAGATGTTGATAGATAACCCTTACAATCTGAAATATACAAATTGAACACCAGAATACAGGGTACAAGTAACGTCTACAAAGGGCTTCCGGCCGGCCAAAAAGTTCTTTGACGATGCTTTCAGAAAATGGTTGAGATAAAGGTCATGTCATTTAGTTTCTGGAGTTATTTATGGTCCGCTGGAAGATATTCTTGTGTTATATAAACCATTAAACAACAAATCGGCCACTATTATGGAGTGGCAGTGAAATGTCTAATGAGTGAACTTAAACAATTCTATTGATAATTTTCTATTCTCGCACTTTAATTTTGCAAACAGAGCTGAAAGAGGGATGAGGAAATTAAAGAGCTAAATATCATTTCTATATCTGAAAAGTTGTATTTGAATTAGCTCTATGCAAGTCAGGTCTCACCTCAGTGACAAACACTGATAAGTTGCTTCTCCACTCTGATATACTATTTCTAGCGACCACTAATGTTGATAATCCCTTCTAAATCTAAACATATATAATGAATCGATTGATATTCTAATTTAAGCAGCACAATTTACAAAGAGGAAATAATGATTGTTTAGTAATCCATATCCTAGCTGTAGACTTTCCTTCATTTATAAAAATTGGTCATGCCCTTGATATTTTAGCAGACAACAGATTAAGTGCATCTATAATCATGAATATGCAAGTTGTAGAAAACTTGAGCTAATGATAACAAACCTGGAATCACCAAAGCATTTAAGATAAATAAGCCTTCAACATAAAAATGGGAACTTTACAGTACCAAACACCAAACAATAACAAGAGGATGTCTCATCTTGGCTTAACAACTGCAAGGTGCAAACCAAGTCTCGCACTGAGAATATTACCCCAAAGGTTGAAATTACATACATTGGAAAATAAAGAACTACATATGAATAAAGGAAATATTTTTACTTTGGATGATGAACCCAACAAGATAGTCTCCAAGCTCAAGTGCACCAATAGTATGCCTTAATATTAGTGCTAGAACATCTGTGATCAACATCGAATAAAACAGTGCATAGTAGTAATAGGTTTAGTAAGGACTAAAGAGTATACATGATTGCCGGTTGAAAGAGCATCTAGGCCCCTAATTATTTCAGTGATTAATGACAATGTTGATTACTGTGACTAACGTGTGTTTGGCAGAGGCAAAGTCATTAGTGAGGTCATGGTAATAGGTACTCGATGAACAGGGACGTACATGCCTACTTAATAGTGGAAATCGTTTCGGTTTTCAAAGGATGGATGGACATCGTCAAGACTAGACTAGGTCTAAGTGCCATATGGTGAAGCAGGGCACTTAGAGTAGTTTAGGACTTTGTTTTCCTTTGATCATACTATTAAGAGGGGTTTTGATCTAGTAGCTTGATTTAGGCAAGGCTTTAGGTTTAGGTGTGGTGCACACTTGGTAAACCTAGCACTAGGCAGCTCAGAGATAGTCCTTAGATCGAGAGGAACCAACTTCGTTTTGGAACGGTCGTGTTTCGACGAGGTTAGGGTGCCTAAGTAGGCACCGGACGCTGCACCGGACGCTATGTGAGTGCGTCCAGTGAGGTCTTTAGCCGTTGGAGGGCTTTGGTGCCTAGGGTTAGGCACTGGACGCTGGCACCGGACTCACCGGGCAGCGTCCGGTCCCATACCCAGGGAGGTTGTAATCCTGCCCCGAGCACCAGACGCTAGCACCGGACGCACCTGGTAGCGTTCGGTCTTAAACTCAGGGAGCTTGTAAATCTCCCCGGAGCACCGGACGGTGCCACCGGACGCTGGGAAGTAGCGTCCGATGACCTGTCAGACGCAGGTACAGTTAGCCGTTGAGTGTCACCGGACGCTCAGTGCAGAGCGTCCGGTGCAACATCAACAGCGTCCGGTGACCCCGTTTTCAGTGGAAAACGGTTGGCCGACCCTTGGACTTCGTGGAGTGTATTTATACTCCTCCACCTCGTCCATGAGAGGTCTCTTGCCCATTTGAACATCTGAAAAACTTGTTGTGGAGCAAGAGAGTAGCAAGAGCCTTGAGAGGATTGAGATTTGAGTGATTTCTTGTGAGAATCCTTCTCTAGTTGAATTCCAAGAGTCAAGTGTGCATCCACCACTCTCTAGTCCCTTGGTTGGGTCAAGTGAGAGTTCTTTGCTTGTTACTCTTGGTGATCGCCATCACGTAGATGGTTTGGTGGTGATTGGAGGCACGAAGACCGCCCGGAGTTCTTGTGGGTGGCTCGTGTCAAGCTTGTGAGCGGTTTTGGGCGATTCACCGTGACGGAGTGTCGAAGAATCAGCCCGTAGAGAGCACTTGCTCCTTGCAGGGACCAAGGGGGAGCAAGACCCTTGCACGGGTGCTCCAACGAGGACTAGTGGAGAGTGGCGACTCTCCGATACCTCGGCAAAACATCGCCGAGCACTTTCTTCCACTACTCCTTTACTTTCTAGCATTTACTTTGTGTTTTTACATTCTTAGAATTGCCATGCTAGAATAGGATTGGGGTTGCAAAACTTTTATCCGGTAGCTCTCTAGTCACACTAGGCACAAGGGGTTGAATTGGAGCTTATAGGTTGCTTAAATTTTTAGAGAAGCCTAATTCACCCCCCTCGTGGGCATCTTGATCCTTTCAATTGGTATCAGAGAGCCTAGTGCTCATTATTTAGGCTTCACCGCCTAGAGAAAGTTGTCTAACGGGGATGGACCGCCACCCATGTTCGATGGGGATGACTTCCCGTATTGGAAAATACGGATGGAGTCATACCTTGAGGCATGTGACTCAAAGTGCCTAAAAGCCATGACCGAAGGGTTTACCCCTCTGGCAAAAGACGTCGTTCTTACTCCACAAGAACAAGAAAACGAAAAGTGGAATGCGAAGGCCAAAAACCACATCTTTAGAGGCCTTTGCAAAGAGGTGTTCAACTGCGTTCGGAACCACAAAACCGCCCATGCTCTATGGAAGGAACTTTGTGTGCTCCATGAGGGATCAAAGAGTGAACGTGAGGAACACTATCACCTTGTGATGAACAAGCTTAATACATTTGAAATGCTTCCTAAAGAAAATGCTAATGAAATGTATTCTCGCTTGAATGTGATTGTAGAGGAGCTTAATGGACTTGGGCTCACTCAAATGAGTGCGGCGGATGTCGCAAGGAAGATACTATGTGTGCTTCCCATTGAGAAATATGGGCACATAGTAACCGTGCTTCATCAAGGCGATCTCTCCACCGCTACACCAATGGCCATATTGGGGAAGATCAATGCTCATGAGATGTATATGCACATGAACCCCCAAGATGGCTCCTCATCGGCCAAGAAGGAGAAGAAGGACTTGGCCCTCAAAGCTTCTCACAAGGGCAAAGCCAAGAAGATTGAAGTTGAGTCATCAACTTCAAGTGATGATGATGCATCCATTGCCCTCTTGGTGAGAAGAACCACCAAGATGTTGAAGAAGCTCAACAAGAATGGAGTCAACTTTGACTCCAAGAATAAGAAGTTCTTCACAAGTAGTAAGAGAAAGCCCATCTCCGAGATGGATTGCTACAATTGTGGTGAGCTTGGTCATCTTGCTCATCAATGTCCAAAGCCCAAGAAGGACAAGTACAAGAAGAAGAACAAAGAGTAAGATGGTTCAAGTGACGATGAGAAGAATGACAAGAAGCCATACAAGAAGAAAGGTGGCAAGAAGAAGGAGTACCACAAGAAGAAGAATGGCAAGGCCTACATTGTTGGTGATTGGCTCACAGACATTGAGAGCTCAAGTGGTGACTCCTCCGGCAATGAAAGTGATGATGAAAAGGTTGCCGCCATTGCTATCGATGCTTCATCACCATCATCTTCACCATCATCTACATCCTCTACACACCTATGCCTCATGGCTAAAGGTGACCGGAAGGTACAAAGTGAGGATGAGAGTAGTGAGAGTGATAGTGAATATGAATCACCATCTTATGACGAACTTGTAAAATTGCTAAACAAGTACACTAAGGTCATAAGAAAGACTAGAAGTGAAAATGAAAAGCTTGAACTTGAAAATGAAACACTTCTAGCAAAGCTTAAATCTAGTGATGAGCTTAGATACCAAAATGAAATCATGACCACTAAGCTCAAGGAGCTCAAACTCTCTCTAAAAGAGCTCAAAGAAAAACATGATAAACTTGAGAGTGTTCATGATGAGCTTATCACTAGATATAGAGCAATGAAAGAAGAGCTAACAACTCTAAAAGCAAATTATGACAACCTTGAGATAGCTTATGAACTTGCAATTGATGAAACACATGTTGCTACTAACCATGTTGCTAAGCTTGATGTAGCCACATCTTGTGATGACTTACTTGTGGAGAGCACAAGCAAATGTGTTGATTGCAAGGGCAAGAAAGTGGTAGTGGCCGAGAGCTATGAGGACACTATCAAGCTCAAGGAAGAAATTTCCATGCTCAAGAAAGAGTTGCAAGAGCAAGCCAAGCACAAGACAATTGTGATTGAGTCACTTGATCAAGACAAGAAGCTTGCATATGAGAACAAGTTGCTCAAGGAAGAAAATCAATATCTCAAGCTTGGTTTGATGTATGACAAGCAAGAAGAAGATGAGACTTTCATCTTAGATGAGTTAGCTAGCAACAATGACCCAATCATAAAGAAGCTAACTCAAGAGAATAGCAAGCTCAAGAAAGAGAAGGAACATCTAACCAAAGGGTTAGCAAAGTTCACAAAAGGGAAGGATCTTCAAAGTGAGCTTTTCATGAACACCGTCATGAAGATGGACAAGAGTGGGATTGGCTACAAGGCTCATCAAACAAAGCTCATCAATTCACTAGACACTCATGATCAACCAAGCAAGCCAAAGCCAAAGAGATGCTTTGAGTGTGGTCAAGAAGGACACTTTGCTCATGAGTGTGAGGCACCACTACCACCACCCTTGCCCAAGCATGCTAGACCATTTGCCTTCAATGCTCACTACATTGTAAGGAAAGACAAGAGTGGCAAGGTCAAGGTTAGCATCATGGGGCCGCCCAACAAGCAAAGGCCAAAGAAGATTTGGGTGCCAAAGCAACTAGTAGAGAAGGTCAAGGGCCCTAAGCAAATGTGGGTCCCTAAATCTCAAGCTTCATCTCTTGTGTGTGTAGGTGAACTACAAGACCGGTGGATCACATTAGGTAATTGATAGTGGTTGCACTCAACATATGACCGGAGATCCCCGGATGTTAACCTCACTTGATGAAGATGTTGACAACCAAGAGAAGATCACATTTGATGACAATTCAAAAGGCAAGGTCAAAGGTCTAGGAAAGGTTGCAATATCAAATGACAACTCCATCACCAATGTGCTCTATGTGCAATCTTTGAGTTTCAATTTGCTCTCGGTTGGACAACTTTGTGATCTTGGTTTTGAATGCTTATTCAAGAAGAAGGAAGTAATTGTGACCGAGGATGACAATGAAATGGTATTCAAAGGCTTCTGACACAACAACTTATATGTAGTTGATTTCTCATCCGATGAAGTTGATGTCAAGACTTGCTTATTCACCAAGACCTCACTTGGTTGGTTGTGGCATAGAAGGTTAGCACATGTTGGAATGGGCACACTCAAGAAGTTGATGAAGAAAGAATTAATTAGAGGCTTGAAGGATGTGACATTTGAAAAAGACAAGCTTTGTAGTGCATGTCAAGCCGGCAAGCAAGTTGCAAACACTCATCCAACCAAAGCCTATCTCTCTACATCAAGAGTGCTTGAGCTACTCCACATGGATTTATTTGGACCAACCACATATGCAAGTCTTGGAGGCAACAAATATTGCTTGGTCATAGTTGATGATTACTCCCGGTACACTTGGACATTCTTCTTGCAAGACAAGGCCGAGTTGCATCCATATTCAAGAAGTTTGTAAAGAATACCCAAAATCAATTTGATGTCAACATCAAAAAGATTAGAAGTGATAATGGCAAAGAGTTTGACAACACCAACATTGAAGAGTATTGTGATGAAGTTGGAATCAAACATGAGTTCTCCTCAACATACACACCACAACAAAATGGGGTTGTAGAAAGAAAGAACCGGACATTGATCACCTTGGCAAGAACAATGCTAGATGAGTACAACACTTCGGAGAAGATGTGGGCCCAGGCAATCAACACCGCATGCTATGCATCAAACCGGCTCTTTCCTCACAAGTTCCTAGAAAAGACACCATATGAGTTGCTCAATGGGAAGAAGCCCGATGTCTCATTCATTAGAGTGTTTAGGTGCAAATGCTACATTTACAAGAATTGCCAACACTTGGGTAAGTTCCAAAGAAGATGTGACATTGGCTACTTGGTTGGCTATTCATCAAAGTCTAAGGCATATAGAGTCTTTAACCATGCCACAAACTTGGTTGAAGAAACATTTGATGTTGAATTTGATGAAACTAATGGCTTCCAAGGAGCAAGTGATAATCTTGATGATGTAGGTGGTGAACCACTGAGGGATGCCATGAAGAACATGTCGGTGGGAGACATCAAGCCAAAAGAAGATGATGATGTGCAAGTCATTGAGCCACCATCCACCTCACATGTACCACAAGATGAAGACAAGGATGTGAGAGATGCTCATGAAGACACTCAAGTTACTCATGAGCAAGCGGTGGCACAAGCGCAAGATGTTGATGGTCCCCAAGCAACCCTTCAAGTGGCGCCAAGAAGATCATCACATCTCCTCCATGATCATTCTCAAGATCTCATCATCGGGAGTCCATCACGTGGTGTAACTAGACGCTCTAGACATGCTTTATTTATGGAACATCACGCTTTTGTGTCTCTTGAAGATGTTGACACCGTTTTTGGGCACGTGTCCGTGATCGGTAGAATGCAGGTCGGCAAGACAAGACGGCAGTGCTTGGTCCGCAGGATGAGTTGCCGATGAGGATGGTTGCCGATGGAGGGACGGTTGAACATGACTAAGTCCACAGGTGATGATGTGTTTGTGCCGATGGCTATAACAGGGGAGTCTGCCAATGACGCGGAGGAAGAACCTAAAGGTTGCCGAATCGGCTTGTGGAGGTGTTCCAGTTTGTCACGGGAGGATAGTTTTATGTTTTCCTTAGTTATTTAGATCGTTTTGTATACGGATTCTGTTTAATTTGGAATTTGAATTCTAGTCGTGTCTGGTTGTAGCTCTGCGAATAGGGTATAAATGTAGACCCTGAGGCTTTGTAAACGGACATCTATCAATCAATCAAACACTAGTTTTTACTCGTATTCCAGCATCTACTTTTTCGACGACTTCGTCATACCTTTTTCCCTTTTTATTACGAGTTCTTAGGAATTCGTCGACTTAAGCTCGGAGCGTTCTCAAGTTCCGTGTGAATACCTCTTGGCCGTGGCATCCGGGCGCATCGCTGTTGTCGGGACCAAAGTATTCGAGTTATCACCTTTGCCGGTAGTAGGGTCAAATCGGCTGGCACGCCTTAACGTTTGAATCGGGTATTAGCCCTTTGTGTTTGCATATCAGCTTTTGCATCAACACATCTTTTGGCACGCCCAGTGGGACCAGATTCAAGATTCAAGGTCAAGATCAACATGTCGACTACTGAGTTTGATCAGGAGAACGTCATCCCCGTGACGGAAGCCAATCTCAAGGATGAGCAGAAGCAAGCTATTCCTAAAGCCATGGAGGATTACAAGCAGCAATGCCTGAGGTCCTTCAGCATAAACAGGAGCGGCGAAGTGATCCAGAAGGATGCACTGCCGACGCCTTGGCAGGTTACTTTTGAAGCCAATCCTGGTAAACTTCAAGAGATGGTTGATAGTGCTATCAACCGCGCTTTGATCAACCAAGCTGGTGTGCTGTCCAATACGGTTTTCAATGCCGTGGCTAGAACTTTTAAGGAAGGACAATTGCACCAGATTATGTGGGCCCCTCTCATCATCAGCCAGGATCACCGGTGGTCACAGCTCCATCGGCTGCTACAGCCGCTGCGGGCCCAGAAATTCCTGTTCCTCCAAGCATGTTGGGAGTCACTAATGCACAATCTATGCCGATGACAACTAATCCATCGACTTTAGATGAACAGATCAAGCTCACCACAGATCTATTGGCATCGACAATGTCAGGACCAGTTCCTCCTCCTAACTGGTGGGGTTTCGGTATGCCCCCGGAATACTGGAAGACGCCTGGTACGTCCCAAGCAGCTGAGGCGAGAGGCAAGGCTCCTATGGCATCGGCACCTCCAAGTATGCCGATGAACCAGTGTCTCCAGTATACTACAACTACTACTGCAAGACCTTATACTGGGAATTCTCAAGCTCTGACGTTCCAGATGCCTAACGCATCGGCAGACTCAGTCCTGATGCAACAGAGATTTATAACTCAGCCAGGGTATGTCAATTCAATGATGATGCCCAATTACCAGTCATCGGCATTACCAGACATCTATCAATCAATCAAACACCAGTTTTTACTCGTATTCCAGCATCTACTTTTTCTACGACTTCGTCATACCTTTTTCCCTTTTTATTATGAGTTCTTAGGAATTCGTCGACTAAAGCTCGGCGCGTTCTCAAGTTCCGTGTGAATACCTCTTGGCCGTGGCATCCGGGCGCATCGCTGTTGTCGGGACCAAAGTATTCGAGTTATCACCTTTGCCGGTAGTAGGGTCAAATCGGCTAGCACGCCTTAACGTTTGAATCGGGTATTAGCCCTTTGTGTTTGTAGATCAGCTTTTGTATCAACAGAAGATGAACCAAAGACTATAGAGGAAGCTCTTCGTGATGCAGATTGGATCATTGCCATGCAAGAGGAGTTGAACAACTACTCTCGCAACCAAGTATGGACACTTGAAGAGCGACCCAAAGATGCAAGAGTGATTGGAACAAAGTGTGTCTTCCAGAACAAGAAGGATGATCAAGGCAAAGTGGTGTGCAACAAAGTAAGGCTCGTGGCAAAAGGCTTTTCACAAGTGGAAGGTCTTGACTTTGGTGAAACCTTTGCACCAGTGGCAAGACTTGAAGCAATCTGTATCCTTCTTGCATATGCATCTAGTCATGATATCAAGTTGTTTCAAATGGATGTGAAAAGTGCTTTTTTGAATGGTTATATTAATGAGCTTGTCTATGTTGAGCAACCCCCCGGTTTTGAAGACCCTAGGTACCCCAAGCATGTCTACCGGTTGTCCAAGGCCCTCTATGGTCTTAAGCAAGCTCCTAGAGCTTGGTATGAGAGGCTTAGGGACTTCCTCATCGAGAAGGGCTTCAAGATTGGGAAAGTTGACACAACACTCTTCACCAAGAAAATGAATGGGGAAATCTTCATTTGCCAAGTTTATGTTGATGATATTATTTTTGGCTCTACTAATGAAGATTTTTGCAAGGAATTTGGTGAGTTGATGTCCAAGGAGTTTGAGATGTCCATGATTGGCGAGCTATCCTTCTTCCTAGGATTTCAAGTCAAGCAAATCAAGGAAGGGGTCTTCATCTCTCAAGAGAAGTACACACAAGATCTTCTCAAGAGGTTCAAGATGATGGATTGCAAGCCAATCAAGACTCCCATGGCATCAAATGGGCATCTCAACTTGGATGAGGGAGGTAACCCAATTGACAAGACTCTCTATCGTTCCATGATAGGAAGTCTACTCTACCTCACCGCATCTAGGCCCGATATCATGTTTAGTGTGTGTATGTGTGCTAGATATCAAGCAATGCCTATGGAATCTCACTTGATTGCCGTCAGGAGAATTCTTAGGTATCTAAAATACACACCTTGCCTAGGCTTGTGGTATCCCAAAGGTGCAAGATTCCAACTTGTAGGCTATTTCGATTCGGATTATGCCGGGTGCCGCATTGATAGAAAAAGCACATCCGGAGGGTGCCACTTCCTAGGTAGATCCCTTGTCTCTTGGATGTCAAAGAAACAAAATAGTGTTGCCTTGTCAACGGCCGAGGCGGAATACATTGCCATCAGTGCTTGTTGTGCATAAATACTTTACATGAAACAAACTTTGCTAGACTATGAAGTAGTACTAGACAAAGTACCTTTGTTGTGTGACGATGAAAGTGCCGTAAAACTTGCTAACAACCCGGTTCAACACACCCGCACAAAACATATTGACATCCGCCACCACTTCCTTAGGGATCATGTTGCTAAAGGTGACATATCTCTAGAAAATGTGGGAACGGAAAATCAATTGGCGGATATCTTCACAAAACCCCTAGATGAAGCAAGGTTTTGTATGTTGAGAAATGAACTTAATGTGCTTGATCTTTCTAACTTCACTAAAAATTGAAGTTGTGTGTTGAATTTGTAAATAGTTTTTGTTTTGCATATCATGCATACCAAAACTAAAATACAAAAAGAATTGTGTGTAGGGCTTGTCTAACATGGTTAAGATAACCCCCTTTGTGTGTGTGAAAAAGCTTATCCTTGGATCAAACTTGACAAGCATTAGTTTACTTTCAAGTATTGCATTTCACCTCATATCTTATGCATGCTTGTTAGTTGACCGTTTCTTTTTTATTATGCTTTGAGCATCCGCTGTGTTCGTCCATAGATAGGGGGAGCATTCAAAGCTCACCATGATTTAAACCCCTAGCTTTATGGCCACACGATGCTCCTCGGTGCTTTCACTTGACTATTTTCATAAAAACTACTATGCCTAAGGCTAAATATTTGTGAAAATTTGAGTGTTTGAGAGAGGTCACTCATACCAGTTCCACTTGGTGTTTATTTGGATCCTCTTGAAGTTGGAACTTGGTTGGGTGAAAGTCGGGCGAAGTTCTAAGTTGAAAAAGGAGCCAGAAGTGCACCGGACGCTGCACTGGACGCTACCTCTGTGCGTCCGGTGTGGTGAGTGTGCTGGACAGCACTCACCGGACGCAGGAATAGTGTCCCTGTTCCATCCGGTGAGGTGCGTCTGGTGCTCAGCTAGGCAAGCCCTAGGGCACCGGACGCTAAGGCCAGCGTCTGGTGGCCATCGTCTGGTGCTCGGCCGAATTAAAACACTCTCTGTGTTTTAGTCCGGTGGTCATCGGATGTGTCCGGTGCCACATAAATAGCGTCTCGTGACCCCGCAGCGAGCCCATATAACTCGCGCCTGGACGCTCTCGTCGGCCGGTTTCTTTCCTCTCCTCCCTATTCCGCCAGCAGTCGTGCCCTAGCCCAAGTCGCCGAGAACTCTGTCGCCAGTGGTTTGACTGTTTTCCGGTGACTTCGTGATCTCCTCCTCACGCAGATCTGCCACAAGGACATCTCCCCCATCCTTTCCTCACGCAGTGGCCCTCATCTCGCGAAGTTCTAGGGTTTGGGGTGAGCTTCCTTATCTACGCACTCAAGGTGTTCGAATTTATGTGTCAATGGATTAGAACGAGGTTTTTGACCTCGATTTGCTCCGTTTCATCTGTGCAGCACCTTGAGGAGTCGATTCGTGTTCTCCGACGGATTTCGATCGCGATATTTCATCCAGAACGCGTCTCGACATCGGATTGTAAGCCGTTCGCGCCCAGTCCTTATCTGTTCTTGCGATCCATAGGGTTTTCTCACCTCTAGCTATTATGTTTGCTTATATATATCCTATCTATTCCATCTCTTGCAGCGCGTTGATATCCCTTGGCAATTTGTCAGTCGCTCAGTTGTCGGCAGTCATTCAGATGCAGTTTTCTTGCAATGGCACGTTGCAAGAATGTCAATGGTCAGGCAGCCAGCTCAAGGGGTTCTCCAGGAGGTGATGGTGGAGGTGATCCTCCCCGTCGCCTGTCAGCGGCAGAGAAGGGTAAAGGCAAGAAACTAGCCACCAAGAAGAGGAAGGCCAGTGACAGAGAGGCAGAGGTGGCCGAGGCAGTTGCAGCAGCAGCTGAGGCAGCAGAGAGGGGAGGACGTTCAGGTGCCCTGAGGATTGGGGCCGATCTCACGCCACTGCAGAGGCGTGCAGTTCTTGAGGCTGAGGCCCTTCATGGGTCTCCTCCTAGCACCATCATGCTAGGAGGTCAATGTGTCAGGATTGCAGTCAGAGAGCCAGCTCAGGAGGACCCAGAGACTGAGACCGAGGCAGAGGCCCAGGCAGAGGACCCAATAGAGGCACAGCAGCAGGAGCAGCCTCTCAGGAGGTCGACTCGCGCTCGTACTTAGGCCATCCCTATGACGCTCTTTCCCAGGAGAGGCTACAGAGACGGCTTCACCAGGATTCAGCAGTGGTTGGTAGCCCATCTGATCTCGAAGACGCCATTTGACTTGTGGGATATGATAGTCTCAGAGATCGAGGATACTATTTCAGAGAGCTTCAGGGGTCGGTGTCAGTTGTCGTACGCACACTGGATCACCATGCTCATTCTTCATGCTAGGCCAGAGCCTCTTCCAGCTCACCTCCAGAGAGAGCTATCAGATGCTGACACAGTGTTCCCTCACTATGACCCCTGGCAGATGCTGAGAGCGCATCACGACCTTAGAGCTCCACCACCTCCTCATGCACCACGTGACCAGGTGCCACCACCTTCTCCTAGGGGCACTCGCAGTTCAGGAGTAGACCAAAGACTGAGGAGGAGCAGGATATCGCCATTGGGGCGTTTGCAGACGATGAGGCTGAGGAGGACTTTGACTTTGCTTCAGACAGCTCAGACGATGATTATCGTCTTCTAGTGCCAGACCTTCCTCCGAGGCTGCACGACCACAAGGCAAGAGGTTCCTCGAGTGCTTCAGACCCCGCTTTACTTGCTATCCTAGAGGGGATGAGAGCCGATCAGCAGCGGGCAGCTGAGGAGCAGGCCAGGAGAGACAGGGACCAGGCTGCCATCAATGCAGCCATGCAGGCTAGGTAGGACGAGCTTTAGAGAGAGCTTCTGACCTTCCAGGAGCAGCAGCTTGCGTTCCAGGCTCAGCAGACGGTGATGATGGCCGCTCTTATGGCCGCCTCAGGGATTCAGCTTCCTCAGGTACAACTCCCAGGCACTTCATCAGTCAGGCCTCCTAAACCAGCGCCTCAGAGTCAGTCTCAACCACCGCTTTAGCTCCCTGCTCAGAGTCAGCCATTATCGACGCCTCAGCACCAGGTTTCTCAGGGTGCCATCTCGTCTGGTTTTGAGAAGGTGCCTCAGTTCACACCTCTACGCTCTGGTTTTACACCTCAGTCAACGACAGCGTCACAGCTCGTGTTGGACTCATCGGCAGGCCAGCACATCAGTTTCTCTTACAGTGCTCTGACTGGTGACCCTACTCCTCCACCTCTGCAGGCTCCTACAGCCTTTACGGTCCCAGTCACCACTACTGAGCGCCTGTCATCGTCAGTAGCTTCGTCTCAGCAGCTAGCACCTTCCTCTACTATGCCAGAGACGTCAGCTACAGCGACAGAGTCCGTGCCAGCTTCGTCAGCAGGACTTGAGCAGCCAACACAGCCCGTGACAGCTACAGAGCCTGCAGAGCCGACCCAGACCGCTTCTCCAGCACGTGCAGCTTTAGAGGGTCACTCTATCTCCTCCGAATCGACGGCCGATGGATCAGACGACGCAGCACATTTTCAGGCTATGCCGAGGGACTCCACTGCTCTGCCTCCGCCTCCTTCGTCTTAGGTTTTTGGCACTTGATGCTAAAGGGGGAGAGAGTTGAGAGTATGAGAGTTAGGGGGAGCTAGAGCTAGAGAGGGCAACCTTTTGATTATTTTGTGTGCTACTCCATGCATCATGTTTACGTTTATGCATTGCATTTTTGTGAGATACTCTTGTGAGATACACTTATGGTTGTGCTTATGGTTGTGAGACATGACTTATGCTTATCTGTGATATCCTTATGTCATGTGGTTTGCTCATATTACTTTGCTTCCGCGTTTTTACTCCGATGTACTATGAGCCATCTGTGGTTATATCTTGTTGTATACATCTCACATATTTGGATGCAGGATGTTAGACTTGGTTGATATAAGCATGCTTAATCCCTTTGCTCTTATTGTATCATGCTTACTGAAACCAAGTCATTTGAAAACCTCATTTCCTTTCATACTCGAGGTTATTGTCATCAATCACCAAAAAGGGGGAGATTGAAAGAGCATCTAGGCCCCTAATGATTTCGGTGATTAATGACAATGTTGATTACTATGACTAACATGTGTTTTGCAGAGGCAAAGTCATTAGTGAGGTCATGGTAATAGGTACTTGATGAACAGGGACGTACATGCCTACTTAATAGTGGAAATCGTTTCGGTTTTCAAAGGATGGATGGACATCGTCAAGACTAGACTAGGTCTGGGTGCCATATGGTGAAGAAGGGCACTTAGAGTAGTCTAGGACTTTATTTTCCTTTGACCGTACTATTAAGAGGGGCTTTGATCTAGTAGCTTGATTTAGGCAAGGCTTTAGGTTTAGGTGTGGTGCACACTTGGTAAACCTAGCACTAGGCAGCTCAGAGATAGTCCTTAGATCGAGAGGAACCAACTTCGTTTTGGAACGGTCGCGTTTCGACGAGGTTAGGGTGCCTAAGTAGGCACCGGACGCTATGTGAGTGCGTCCGGTGAGGTCTTTAGCCGTTGGAGGGCTTTGGTGCCTAGGGTTAGGCACTGGACGCTGGCACCGGACTCACCGGGCAGCGTCCGGTCCCATACCCAGGGAGGTTGTAATCCTGCCCCTAGCACCGGACGCACCGGGTAGCGTCCGGTCTTAAACTCAGGGAGCTTGTAAATCTCCCCGAAGCACCAGACGGTGCCACCGGACGCTGGGAAGTAGCGTCCGGTGACCTGTCAGACGTAGGTACAGTTAGCCGTTGAGTGTCACCAGACGCTCAGTGCAGAGCGTCCGGTGCAACATCAACAGCGTCCGGTGACCCCGTTTTCAGCGTCCATATCGACGTAGCGGTGGAAACGATCGACGAGACGCAGGACGCCGTTGCTGGCGGTCGAGCCCGTGCGGCAAGAAAGGACCCTAGGACTCCTATGAATGACGGACAGGTCGACCCCCTCCACAAGAAGACAAAGCCGCGCAACTTGCGCAACTGCGAGAGCTCAAGACAAAACTCGACGAAGACCGTGAGCGCCTCGTCCTGCTCGAACAAATCCTTGAGCAGGACCTACCATACCCACCTGGCAGAAGTGTCCGCAGAAGGGCTCGAGAGGTGCATCGACATATTGTTTGGGACGGGGAACCAGAACAACCTTTCAGCCGCTTCCCTCGAGGAGGCCAGAACGTCGTGGCGGCAACGATGCTGCTGTGTAACATGCCCGAGCCCTCGAACTCCCAAGCACAGCGCATTCGAGACGAGGTGCAAACTCTACTCCAAGTGGCGGCAGTTCAGCAAGCCGAGAGCTCGGCCTCTCGATGTCGAGGAACTGCCACAGAAAAGCGTGAGGAACCAGCCCAGAATGACAAGGAGGTGTCGGTCCATCAGCAACCGCCCCCTCGAGGGAAGAAGACAGCGCTTGTCCTCCACCACCCCGTCGACAACCAACGGCGACATGACGCACGACGTGACATCGATGAAAATCGTCGACGTCGGTATGGGGATGCAGAAGAGCATGGTTACAGCGCCCACCGCGGCGGGAGATACGACAGCGACGAGGACCGGATGGCCCCGGAACCAGCGGGGCCTCGAGTGTTCAGCAGAGCAATCCGCAGCACGCCGCTGCCCAGCCTGTTTCGACCCCCGACCAGCATAGCCAAATACAACGGCGAGACCAAGCCAGAGCTGTGGCTGGCAGACTTCAGGTTAGCCTGTCAGCTAGGAGGCGCTCGAGGGGACGATCGAGCCATCATCCGCCAGTTACCGCTTTTTCTCTCCGACACCGCCCGTAGATGGCTCGAGGAGCTCCTGGCCAATCAGATCCATGACTGGACCGACTTGGTCAGAGTATTCGAGGGCAACTTCAAAGGGACCTACATACGGCCTGGTAATTCATCGGACCTCAGCAAGTGCAAGCAGAAGTCAGGAGAAACTCTTCGAGAGTACGCTCGACGCTTCTCGAAGCAGCGCACCGAACTGCCGCACATCCCTGACCACGACGTCATACAGGCCTTCGTCTCAGGCACCACCAGCCGAGATCTGGTGCGGGAGTTAGGCTGGAATCATCCTCAGACCGTCGACAAGCTGATGGATGTGGCAAACTACACCGCAGGGGAAAAAGCGGTCGGTGCCTTCTTCAGCCATGAAGGAGAAAAAAGCAAGTCGCCTGCCGACGACGACGAGGGTCCCAGTCGAGGGCCCTAGAAGAACAAGAAAAAGAAGAAAGCACGACCGTTCCAACAGGAAGCCCTTGACGACAATCTCGTCGCCGCCATGGAACGCAAGAGGCCTCGAGGACCTCCAGAGGGAGCCATCTTCGACAAAATTCTAAAGGAGCCCTGCCCTTATCATAAAGGAGGGGCAAATCACAAGCTCGAAGACTGTCGTATGTTGAAGAAGCACTTCGATGGCCTAGGGTTCAAGAAGGACGACCAGAAGAAAGAGAAAAATGGCGACAAGAGTGACGACAAAGACGACAAAGGTTTCCCTGCCGTCCACGACTGCTACATGATCTACGGTGGGCCCTCGACGCAGCTGACCGCAAGGCAATGCAAGAGGGAACGTCGTGAGGTCTTCGCGGCAAGAATGGCGGTGCCCTAGTACCTCAGCTGGTTGAGCACCCCCATCACCTTCGATCGAGATGACCACCCCGACAAGGTAGTCGCCCCTTCCGTATACCCGCTCGTCGTCGACCCCATCATCGTCAACACCAGGCTCTCGAAGGTATTGATGGACGGCGGCAGCAGCCTAAACATCATCTACCTCGAGACCCTCGACCTCCTCGGCATCAATAGGATGCAGCTCCAACCAAGCGCCGGTGGTTTCCATGGTGTCGTACCTGGAAAGAATGCGTTACCGGTAGGTCGAATCGACCTACCGGTCTGCTTCGGCACGGCGGCCAACTTCAGAAAGGAGACCCTCACCTTTGAGGTGGTGGGATTCCGAGGAACGTACCATGCCATCATAGACGCCTGGGTTACGCCAAGTTCATGGCTATCCCCAACTACACCTACTTGAAGCTGAAGATGCCAGGACCCAAGGGCGTCATCATCGTCAGCTCTTCCTACGAGCATGCGTACGAGTGCGACGTCGAATGCGTCGAGTATGGGGAAGCCGTCGAGAGCTCCACCGAGCTCGCCTCGAAACTCGAGGCCCTAGCCGCGGAAGCCCCAGAGCCCAAACGCCACGCCGGCAGCTTCGAACCGGTGGAAGGAACAAAGAAGATCCCGCTCGACCCCGACAACTCCGACGGCAAGGTGCTGACGATCGGCGCTGACCTCGACCCCAAATAGGAAGACGTGCTCGTCGACTTTCTCCGTGCAAATGCTGACATGTTTTCATGGAGTCCTTCGGACATGCCAGGCATACCGAGGGAAGTCGCCGAGCACACCTTGGAAATTCGAGCCGGTTCCAAGCCAGTGAAGCAGCGGCTGCGTTGCTTCGACGAGGAGAAGCACAAGATCATTGGCGAGGAAATCCACAAGCTTTTGACGGCCAGATTCATCAAGGAGGTTCACCATCCCGACTGGTTAGCAAATCCTATACTAGTTAAGAAAAAGAATGGGAAAATGAGGATGTGTGTCGATTATATGAGTTTAAATAAAGCATGTCCAAAAGTTCCTTTTCCTTTGCCACGTATCGATCAGATTGTTGATTCTACTGTGGGATGTGAAACCCTTTCTTTCCTTGATGCATATTCTGGTTACCCTCAAATAAAAATGAAAGAGTCCGATCAGCTCGCGACATCTTTCATCACACCTTTTGCGATGTATTGTTATGTAACCATGCCGTTCGGGCTTCGAAACGCGGAAGCCACATATCAGCGTTGCATGCTCCACATGTTTGGCAAACACATAGGGTCAACAGCCGAGGCATACGTTGATGACATCATCGTCAAGACAAAGCAACGAGGAGACCTGATTTAGGACCTCGAGATCGCTTTCACTTGCCTACGCGCCAACAAGGTCAAGCTCAATCCCGAGAAGTGCGTCTTTGGTGTCCCCCGAGGCATGCTCCTGGGATACATAGTCTCCCGACGCGGCATCGAGGCCAATCCCGAGAAAGTCTCAGCCATCACGAGAATGGGGCCGATCCGAGACGTCAAAGGAGTGCAAAAGGTCACGGGATGTTTGGCGGCGCTAAGTCGTTTCATCTCGAGGTTGGGGGAAAAGGCATTGCCACTATATCGGCTCTTGAAAAAAGCTGAGCGCTTCTCTTGGACCCCCGAGGCCGAGGAAGCCCTCGATAACTTGAAGAAAACACTGACCTCTGCGCCGGTCCTGGTCCCGCCTCAACCCGCAGAACCTCTGCTTCTATACGTTGCCTCGACGACCCAGGTCGTCAGTGCAGCAGTGGTAGTCGAGAGGCAGGAAGAGCGGCATGCGCTGCCAGTTCAGAGACCGGTCTATTTCGTCAGCGAGGTACTCTCGGAGACCAAAGCGCGGTACCCACAGATCCAAAAGCTAATCTACGCGGTGATCCTCGCCCGACGCAAGCTGCAGCACTACATCCTCGGTCACCCTATCACGGTGGTCTCATCCTTCCCCTTGGGTGAGGTCATCCAGAGCCGGGAGGCAACAGGAAGAATTGCCAAATGGTCGATCGAGCTCATGAGTGAGACCCTCACTTATGCGCCTCGTAAAGCTATCAAGTCTCAAGCTCTGGTGGATTTCGTCGCGGAATGGACGGACTCCCAGCTCCCCCCGGCTGAAGTTCAGGCAGAATTGTGGACGATGTATTTTGACGGATCCCTCATGAAGACGGGAGCTGGTGCGGGTCTGCTATTTATCTCACCGCTCGGTGTCCATATAAGATACGTCATCAGAATACACTTCGCCGCATCCAACAACGTCGCGGAATACGAGGCCCTTGTCAACGGTTTAAAGATCACCATCGAGCTAGGGGTTCGACGCCTCGGCGTTCGAGGCGACTCCCAATTCGTCATCGACCAAGTGATGAAGGCCTCCAACTGCCACGACCCAAAAATGGAGGCATACTGCAAGGAGGTACGCCGACTCGAGGACAAGTTCCATGGTCTCGAGCTCGTCCACGTCGCCCGACGCTACAACGAGGCGGCCGACGAACTCGCCAAGATCGCCTCGACTCGAGGCACGGTCCCGCCCAACGCATTCTCAAGAGATCTTCACGAGCCATCCGTCGACTTGGGCTCGGGGGCTGACGTCGGAGCCACCGCCCCCCAACAAACCGACACCATCGAGGCACTGCTAGCGGCGGCGGAGGTAATGGAGGCAGAACAGCGACCCGGTCGGCCGTTCGACTAGCGCACGTCGTTCCTCGACTGCCTAAAACGTTGCGAGCTACCGGAAGATCGATCCGAGGCCCGTCGTATCGCTCGACGGGCCAAATCATTCGTAATCTACGGCAAAGGCAATGAGCTATATCGACGAAGCTAGACAGGGATCTTGCAGCGCTGCATCACCATAGAGGAAGGCCGAAAGCTCCTCGAGGATCTGCACTCGGGGGCTTGTGGCCACCATGCTGCTCCACGGACCCTCGTAGGGAAAGCTTTCCGATAGGGCTTCTACTGGCCAACGGCCGTAGCTGACGCCATCGAGCTCGTACGCTCGTGCCATGGGTGTCAATTTTATGCCAAGCAGACGCACCTTCCCGCCCACGCTCTTCAGATGATTCCCATCACATGGCCGTTCGCGGTGTGGGGACTCGACCTGGTAGGGCCTCTACAGAAGGCAGTAGGAGGCTACACCCATCTGTTGGTGGCCATCGACAAATTCTCCAAGTGGATCGAGGCTCGACCCATCACGAACATTCGCTCCCAGCAAGCCGTACTTTTCTTCACCGACATCATCCACCGGTTTGGGATCCCCAACATCATCATCACCGACAACGGCACTCAATTCACTGGCAAGAAGTTCTTAGACTTCTGCGACCGGCATCACATCCGTGTGAACTGTTCTGCGGTGGCCCACCCTCGAACAAACGGCCAAGTCAAGCGTGTCAACGGCATGATTTTGCAGGGACTCAAACCGAGGATCTACAACCGCTTAAAAAAATGCGGCAAGAAATGGGTCGAAGAGCTCTCTTCGGTCCTATGGAGCATAAGGACGACGCCGAGCAGGGCCACAAAATACACCCCGTTCTTCATGGTCTACGGCTCCGAGGCCGTGCTCCCAACGGAACTCGAATACGGGTCCCCTCGACTCAAAGCATACAACGAGCAATCAAACAAGGAGGCTCGAGAGAATGTCGTCGACCAACTCGAGGAAGCTTGGGACATGGCCCTCCTCAACTCCGCCAGATACCAGCAGAAGCTTCGACACTATCACAACATGCACGTGTGCAAAAGAGACCTAAACTTGGGCGATCTTGTCCTACGGCGGCGGCAAAGCAACCAAGGACGCCACAAGCTAACGCCACCCTGGGAAGGCCCATACATAGTGGCCGAGGTCCTGAAGCTAGGGACATACAAGCTAGCAGACGAAAAAGGGGCAATCTTCACCAACGCGTGGAACATCGAACAGCTACGTCGATTCTACCCCTAGAATTTCAAAAGCTTTATGTTCCTATGTACAATTTGTACCAAGGTTTTGTGAATGAATGCATGAATGAATAAGATCTTTCCCTCGAGTAAATTACTTTTTTCATGAGTCAAAATCTCGACGATAGGAGGGAGTACCAACTATGACCCATCATAGTCGATACCCCCTCGGGGGCTAGCAGGGGGGCACCCCCCCCCAAGTGATTATTTTTTCGTTCCTACTAAGTAAACCTCGCATGATCGAGTAGTAGAGGTACCTCGAGCCCCTTAAGGGCCGAGAAACAACGAGCCTGAGAACTCCTACGCCCCCGGACTATGGTAACTCTACTCGCTTTCTCACCCTCGAGGCAATCGAGGTTGCCTTAACCAAAGACAAAATGAGGAATATAGATGTAGGCAGAAAAGAAAATGAAGGAACCTCGAGTGGAAAGACAAACGTTTACAAATCTTATAACCCACTTAAAACACGATATCATTTAAGATAGAATAACAAAGTACTGTACAAGGGGCCTCAGCACCCAGAGTAGGCTCGCAGGCCTCAGTCTACGTCTTGGCCCTCACCACCATCGTCCGCACCCGAGCTAGTCTCGGGAGGAAGTACTTCCGGCTCGAAAAGCCTCACCAACCTTTCCCCAGGAGCCTCCGCATCGTCGATCAAGGCGTGGAGCCTCTCCTCGTTCTCTGCGTCGGTCTTGGAAATATCGATGACGAAGCCGTGGGACACCACCTCCATATCATAGGAAAAGCCTGAGCAGACAACCGCCATTGCCCGCTTTACCCCAGTATGAAGGGCGTCCCGCACCCGGTCCCTCAGCGTA
Source organism: Sorghum bicolor (assembly GCF_000003195.3). Taxonomy (NCBI): domain Eukaryota; kingdom Viridiplantae; phylum Streptophyta; class Magnoliopsida; order Poales; family Poaceae; genus Sorghum; species Sorghum bicolor. Next base: position 61,733,614 of record NC_012874.2, read on the forward strand.
GCACCTAGATAGCATAGCTGGTCGACCAGTGCGTCACCTCGAGCCTCCTCCCTCGACTCGTCCATGGGCTCGAGCTCCCAAGAGGCTGAAAGATCATTTATCGCCGTCTGCAGTCGACGGTTCAAAGGGACCTCCCCCTCAAGTTGAGCCTTGGCAGAGCGGGCCACGACCTGAGCTGCGAGCAGCTCATCCTTAAGCCCTACAAGGACCAACAAGGAAAAATTAGATACCACAAAACACACCCTAGAAAGAAAACTCAACAATAGGAAATGTACCGCGAATGCTCTCCTCCAGAGCTGTATTCTCGCCGACCAACTTGGTGTTGGCTCTCTCGATCTCTGCGTTGGAGCGCACCAGCTCGGTGTTGGCGACGCGCAGGTCTTCGATCACCTTACCGGCCTGCGCGATGGCCCCATCCTTCTCCAGCAGCGCTCTCTTCAAATGGTCAACGTCGTCAGAGAGACTTCGGGATCGAGCCCGCTCCGCCTCGAGATCCTCGAGAGCCTTCTTCTTGGCCTCCTCCGCGGCGCTCCGGGCAATCTCGCCATTTACGCACTCCACCTTCATCCTTTGGAAGGATTCTCGGACAGAGGCGAGACCAGTCTTGAGGGTGCCCTTCTCCTTGTCCAGAGCAGCGGCCACATTCCTGTAAGACAAGGCCTCCTCCCGAGCCTTGGATGCGACCTCCTCAACCATCATAGTTCGCTCCCTTAGCAGCGCAGCCTCATCCACCGCCTTCCTCGAGGCCTCTCGAGCCTCGGCCAGAGCAGCCTCCCTCACCTTCTTCTCCTCCTCGAGCGCCAACAGCTCCTTGTAAGCCTTGAGGAGCTTTTCCTGCGATTCCAGGAGTTGATCCTTGAGGAGAGGGAGTTGCTCCCAGCCGCCCCTTGTTGCATGGATGAAGCTCAATTTGATGCGGGAGGTCTCTTTCAGGTCCTGCAAGCCAGCGATTGGGCAGTTAGAATACAAAACCAAATGTTCTACAAGGGTTAAGGCCTAAAAATGCTTACGAAGTAGGCTGGTCCGAGCCCGTTGTTGACGACGTCGGACAGGAGCCCCACCACATGCTTCATCCAGAGGCGAAGCTCCTCGACATGCTCCCACTTTTCGGCCTCCTTCCGATCGTCCAAGAAAATGTTTGGCTCAGACGGATCGGTGGATGCCCAAATGCGGATCCGGTCAGGGCACCAGTTCTCCATCTCCTGGTCAGCGCGCGCCTTGACGCCCCGGATGAGCTCCTCGACGGTCTCGAGCGACCCCCCGTGGCGCAGGAACAGGTCGACGAGGGAGGGGAACCGCCCGTCGTCATCCACCGTCTTCCAGGTCCCGGTCGCGCTGCCACCACCGCCGCCCGACGTTCCGATCTCGTCTTCCTCGGCGGGGATACGGTCCTCCCACGACCGACGCTCCCGGAGGAATCCCGGAGTGATTCCGTCCATGCCGTAGATCGTGCCCCTGATCTCGGACTGAGGGTCGACGAGGGTGCGCATCATACAGGCGAGCGCCACCACGCCGTCCGCCCGCCTCGGCTCAGCTGGGATCGAAGCAGGCGCCCCCGGACGAAGCCACGCCGGGGTCGGAGGACCATAAACCGGCAGGCTCTCCCCCTTATTTCCAGGCTCTTGCGGCGCTGGTGGCGCTGGTTGGGGCGGACCGAGAGAGGGAGGCTCGAGCAGTTCCTCTAACTGCTGGCCCCTTAGTTGCAGCTGCTCTTGGAGCTCCCTCAGCTCCTGCTGCCGGTCCTGCACCAGCAGCTCCTCGAGCTGGAGACCTTGTGGCAGCCGCCCCTCCTCTCCTTCTTTCTACTGCGGCCGCTGCTCCTCTTGCAGCTGTTGCCGCGTCTCCAGCTCGCGCTCCTCTTCCTCCTTCTTTCTCTGCTCCTCGACGGAGCGAAGCCCGACAGGCCAGGGCATCCGCATAGCGATGAGAGAAGTCTCGGCCTCCTCGTCCATAGGGCGGGCGTCCTTCGAAGGCCCGTCGCCGCCGGACCCGTCGCTTATTGTGATAGGGTCCCCCTCGACCCCAGATCGGGGAGGCTCGGGGGCTCCCTCTTGCTCTTGGGGGCGAGGCGCCTCGACCCGCCTCGGCGACGGCGGAATGGACTCCCCTACCAAGGGGCGAGGCGGGGCATCCTCGACACCAGTCGACGGCCAGGGATCGGGGGAACCTGTAATACATTCAGAGGCAAGAGGTCAGCCATCATAATCGACGTAAAGACAACCCAGCTCCCATAAGTGACGGAAATAAACTGCTAACCTGATTCTTTGGAGGCCGCTCCCGCCTTAAGCCTCTTGGCCATCGAAGGCTGGGCCTGCTCGAGCGTCCGCTTCAACCTGAGGAAAGAAGAACGAGTGTGAGAGAGGCCAAAACGTTGAAGACATAGGAAGATGAGAATCGTAACGTCGAAAACCTTACCCCACAGCGAGAACGGCCTGCCAGCCGGTGCCTCGACCGACAGGCCTCGAACCGCCCCGTGCCAAGGCACCAGGCACCTCACGAGCAGGCGCAGGCCTCGGCTCGGCATCTCCCGCCTGGCGGGCGCCAGGGCTAGCACTCCTGTGACTTGCTTCCCCCTTGCCGAAGGCCACGGCACGGCCACGGGTCAATGGCCCCGTCGCCAGGGGCTTAGCCCGGTCGCCCGCCTTTGACGTAGGGGGAGGTTGGGGGCACGGGACAGACCGACCTCGCGCAGGCGCGGGAGGGGTATCAGCGTGGGAGCGGCGAGGGGACGACTCCCTCTACCACCTCTCGAGAGACCCGCTTGGCCCCTCCTTTGGTGCATCCGTCCGCGGGACGTCGACGTCGGCTCGAGGCGGACCCTCGAGAATTCTGTCCAGACGGGACGCCATCCCCTCGGAGTCGTCGCTGTTGTCGTCACCATCACCGCCGTCATCCTCATCAGGGGAGTCTTCCTCAGGCTCCCCCCTCTGTCTGGATTTCGCTCGGCGCGTCTCCAGCGCTTGGCGCTCGAGATTCTTCTTTTTCTCCTTCTTCTTCTTTAAGTCCATTGCGGACTTCTGCTTTTCAGTGGACTCTCACCGCTTGTCATGGTCGACCTCGTCCTCCTTTACCGGAGGCCTCGAAGACCGAACATCGATTCAACCCTGTGCAAATGGTGACGAGTTTTAAGGAGGATCGAAGAAATTCTGGAATCAAAACCATAAGCGAGAGAGGAGCTTACTAGGTCGATCGATCCCCTGTCAGGCCTCATAGGGAAGCCGTTGACATGCTCTAGCTTGAAGTCGCCAGCAACGGTCGCCCTGACTCGAGCCGCGACCTCGTCGTCCGCCAGAGCCTTGTTGGACATCCGGCAAGCCTCGAGATCCCGGGACGAAACGCCGGGACCCATCTCGTCCATTCTCAACGGCCGAGACATCAACGGAAGAACCCTCCGATGATGGACCGCCGAGAGGACAAGAGTGGCTGTCAGGCCATCCTCGCGTAGCTTCTTCAAGGCGTCAAGGAGGGGGGCGAGCCGCAATTGGTGGACTTGAACCACACCGTAAGTCCAGTGGTCCGGGCGCTTCGAGATCAAGCGACCGGTGTAGGCAGGGAGGAGGTCGTCGTTGTTGCGCAAATAGAACCACTGGGAGTCCCATCCGGCATGGTTCGACGTCAATCCCACCGGGATGTACTCGCGCGGCCTCTCCGTTTTGCCGGTCTTCAACACCAAGTTGAGGCACCCGGCCCGTACGAGTTTCCTCATGCCTGTGGTTCCAGTAGGGGCGTTGAAGAGCTCGTCGCGGTACAGATGGAGCCACAGATCCCAGTGGGGCATCATCCCCAGATAGCCTTCACACACCGCGGCAAAGACCGCCGCGGCAGTGACGGCGTTTGGGGAGAAGTGCTAGAGCTCCACCCCGTAGTGGTGGCAGAGCGCCCGCATGAAGCGACTCAGAGGAGTGCCCAGGCCGTGGCGATGGAATTTGGCGAAGGAAACCACGTAGCCCTTGGGCGGCCTTGGCTCCCGGTGGTCCACCGCCGGCGCAATCCACTCCAGCCGCGACGACGACGTGCGGGGGCGTAGGAATCCCTCCCTCTCAAGCTCCAACAGCCGACGCTCCATCATCGACGATGGGCACCAGTCATCGGCGGCGATGAGTCTCACAGGCATTTTCGGGTGAAAGAAAGGCGAACTCGCTACTACTCGAGGGTGCGCGTGTGTGAAAGATAGCGAGGAAGTTGGGACAGGGACAAAGGCAGAAGGCGGAAGGAGCGACGGCAATGAGACCGCGGCGCATTTATAGACGGCAGCCCACCAACGGACAGATCCGATAAGCACGGTAACTCCTCCCATAAATGCGCCGTCTAACGGTCCTCACCTCTCTCACAGATGGGACGCTACGAATTCCGCGCCGGTTCATTACAGCAACGGCTCCCACCCAACGGGCGAAAAGGCGAACCGCCACGGCCCCTTCCTTCCCTCGTAAGCCAAGGTAGGCGTCTGTCACAACTAAAACCTCGAGAGGTCACGGGCTGGCCCACCAACTGGGTTCGACAGCCGATCTCGAGTGCCAGAGTCAGGGATGCCCAGCGAATGGTCAAAAATCAAGGCCCGCCTCGAGAACTCGCTGGGGATGTCCAAGGTAGGATTGAGACGGTCGAGAGGAATCCCCCCGAAGGGAGGCATCGAGCCGCTGGACTCTATCGAACGAGACCAGTAACCCCGACCACGTCGACCCTGCTTTATGAGGATGCCTCTGGGCTACAGCCGACCCCCTCGAACGGGGCACAGGTCCTCACTTGGATTACCCGTTAGGAACTCAAACCGGGATAGATGACGCTCGCTCCATCGGGAGTACGTCGAAACCCCTGCGCAAAACATACCGATCAAAGCCGTTCACAGCGGACATTGAGAGCGCTTCCACAGATTAGGCAATATAACCCTCGAAGGAGTCAAAAAACTCCTCCAAGGGCTCGGGGGCTACCCTCGCGGGGTCGCTCGCGTGCCCCCACGGAAACTCGACCTTAAAATGTAGCCTCCACTCAAGCGCAAGCGCTCGAATGGAGACTCGGGGCCTACTGTCGAGGATATCAGTAAGGGGTACCCTAACTGATATGCATATCGAGAACATCCGTACACAAGTCGAGGCCTCCAACTCGATGCCCTGCCTAGTCATACGCACAGTCCTCGACGACTGTGGCCTCGAACACGGACATAGCGTCCTGCGAATCGACCGAGGCTCGAGCGCCGGCTGCCGTCGAATACGGAAGTAGGCTCGTACGAACCGGAAGGCCTCGAGCGCAAGGACACCGCCCGCCGCCTGACGCGAGCGCAGGGATCAGAGGCATTTAATGCGCCTGTAGTGTTCTCACCTAACCCGACAGTCACGGGAAGCGTGATAGGAGGCCAGCACCCGTCCTGTCGTCCCTTCTGCAGCTTTCCCCACTAAACTAGCCAGAGCGTGGCAGAGTACAGAGGGCGAGTCGAGACGTCCGGTCACGACCCCCCTCGAGATGCCTGAAGTCAACGCTCTGGACCGTGAACCGTTACCTGGCACCTGACCCTCAAGTAGACATGTTCCTTTCCCAGAAAGGATTGGGCGACGACTGACGGCGCCCCAACCACTCCGACGTAGCTGCTACCGCGACGTACAAGCATGCGACGCATAAGTCAGTCCAGGACGGCGCACAGGAGCAGGATTCAGGGGCACGCGTAATCATCATCAAAGTAGCAAGACAAGACGGCTCGAGGCCACGCCGGTACGGAGGCCTCGAGTAGGTCAGCGCGCCATACCTCTTTCGATCCCTACTCTGACGCCTATACATGTACCCTGGGCTTCTCCTTGGAACTATAAAAGGGGAGGTCCGGGAGCGAGCAAAGACACGCGACACAACACAAGTCATACGCAGTAGAGCAACTCACCTTATCTCCATTCATACCACGCTTGTATTCGCCCCTGTACAGGCACTTAGGTGCAGGATAATACAATTTCCTCCCCCAGCTGGACGTAGGGCCTTCTCTTGCCCGAACCAGGATAAATCTTTGTGTCTTTCTGCATCACCATCTGGAAAAGGGAGCACGCACACAAGTTTTACTCGTTGGTGTGACCCCCCGGGGGGAAAACACCGACATATTGAAAGCTAGCCATTGTAAATTGTGATTTATCGTATCAAAGAAATAGGTGAATTCATCTAAGGACGAGAAAAATGGCAATAGATCATACGTTGATTAGCATTCTATTTTGACTAAATATTATATCATTCATATGTTCTGAGACCATTTTATTAATATATGCACAGCCACATAAAGATCCATCAAACCCATAATTTGTGTCCCCATAGAGAATTGAATATGATTTTAATTGTGCATGCATCAGCGCATTTTTTCCAAAAAATTCATAAATGATGTTACATTATTTTAGAAGATATTTAGGAGAAAAAAGTCAAAACTTTAATAGCTGATGGACTATTAGAAGATACAAATGTCACACTGAGATAATTTCACTAACCAGTAGAAAAATGCCTCCTTGCTTTAGTACTGCTACCAAAAGTTCTTGTAATAGTAAAGGTTATGATCAGACAGGTGGCATTGGTCGTGGGTCTATTTGTTCATCAGATTTTCAGATCACTAATCAGGGATGTAGCTCCTATAGCAAGGAAACAATATGGTCACACCACTTCTGCCACCCAGTGAGTAAAAAAATCTGTCTGGGCACAACAGATCAGTGGGTCACCATTGTCGAAAGCTAGCCATTGTAAATTGTGTTTTATCAAGGAAATATGTGAATTTATCTAAGGACACCAGCACATGCTGAATTACAATGCAACTGGCAAGCCTGACAATGTCCAGGTTCATAAAACAGAAGTGATGATACTCATTAATATAACTATTGTGTGAGATACAATTTTCTAATGAAAAAAATGGCATTTGGGAGAATACTGGGAGTGACTAACCTTGTTCGCAGCATTCAAGTAATAGAATGCACATGATTAGTGATCTGGTGAGGCCGCTGCCCCTTCAGCTACAAGCTGAGCCACTGCTCCTCTTCTGATTGCAACTGTCGTGGATGAGAATGTCAGGATGCAACACGCTGGGGTCACTCCTCTTGTCCGCCTTTCGCATGCTCGTCTCCGGAATGGGGTAGAGAGGTCCGCCTCTGCATGTTGGCCACCGGATCAAAGCCGCCTGTACCAGATCTGACGGCGTTATTGCCATGGGAAAAGTCAAGGAAAATTGAGTTCTAAAGTCTAATAGAAAGCAAATACACTAATTACCATTGCTAACTCCTGGATATATGCCACCAGTAGTAATAGTTGGAACACCAGCAGCTTTTGCTTGCTCATGGAGGCCTTCTGCTCCTCAAAGAATAGTCCGTGTCATCGCAGACATCAATATATGGTGTCTGTTCAGGATAAAGTTTCAAATGTGCCAACACCATTTTCAGTTAAGCAGCTCACCGCCCCCCAAAAAATGCAATCGAGACTGAAGCTTGGCGCGCTTCTGTTCTACCTTAGTAGATATTGCTGCCTGCAACACGGTGCACTCCTCCGCCCTCTGGAAAGGGCCAGCAGTATGGACAACCAAATCCACACCTGTCGCAAGAGAAAATTTCCAAGTACTTATGTTAAGCTTCTCCTAGAGCAAAAGTAAAAAACATCTGTTTTTACTGCTTATTAGGGGGCTCAAACATCATGAGTTAGCTAGCAACTTGGGCTTTGGAGCCTTGCGAGAGCCTTTGCTGCTAATGTGAAGCTGTACCACCAATTAACATGCTCTAGCTTGCTCTAGGCAGTAGTCATGGCATAATAAGCAGGATACATATTCATAGTTGTACTGCATGTTGGCGTAATCACTGGTGGCAGGGACTGTCAGCTGGGGCCAAACTGAAGAAGCGGGAAAGCTCAGAATTCAAATGGAGTCACTTGCAGTCAAGGCCAGCAGGGTGACCGTGCCCAGGGAGCGTGGGCGACGTCGTGCGCGGCGTCAGTTATCCAGTGTGAGTCTTTAGGCGTCGAGTGGAGTTAGTTTTTTTATTCTCTGTAGGGGGTGTGTTAAGTGACTGCGGTGAGTAGCACATTATCTGTAACCTCTATTTTGCACTGTTATTCTCTATCAGAGTAAAATAGCTCTGCCCTCCGACAGTTTTCGGGGTCAGGGTCCAAATTTCGTGTGTTCTTGTGTGTTCTTCGATCTAGCCAGTGAGAAATCTGTGTTTGTGATTGATCCTGAGTCTACACGTGGTATCAGAGCCGATCACAAGCCAGTGCGTTGAGTGCGTGCGTTGTATTGAGTTCATCGTGATGGTGGAGACCGGATCGAGTGGAGGTGCGGGTGGCGGCGGACATGGTGATCGCGGGACGTACCACTACCCGCAGTTGACGTCGACCAACTACACGAGCTGGAGCATCCGGGTTCAGGCCATCATGGAGGATCAAGGCATCTGGGAGGTGGTGGAACCTCCGGAAGGGACGACAACGGTGCAGACGGCGAAGCAGTCCGGCAAGGACAAGACGGCGCGGGCACATTTGTTGTAGTGCCTTCCCGATGATCTGCTGATGCAGGTGGCGAAGAAGAAGACTGGAAAGGAGGTTTGGGAGTGCTTGAAGTCAAGATTTGTCGGTGCAGATCGTGTGCGTGACGCACGGTTGCAGACGCTCAAGAGCGAATTCGATGCTCTGAGGATGAGGGAGGACGAGTCGATCGATTCCTATGCTGGGAAACTGACGGCCATGTCGGTGAGGTACAGCAATTTCGGGGGAACATTGGATGATGTGGCGTTGGTGAAGAAGATGTTTGACACCGTGCCGGAGAGGTTCATTCAAGTTATTGCCGGGATCGAACAGTTCTACGATCTCAAGAATTTGGTGTTCGAGGAAGCAGTTGGGCGTTTGAAGGCATTCGAAGAGAGAATTCGGCCGAGAGCCGGGAAATCCTTGACAGATGAGAAGCAAGTCCTACTCACTCAGGCAGAGTGGGAGGAGAGACAGCGGAAGGCTGGTGGTGACTCGTCGGGAAGAGGAAGGTCATCGGAAGCTAGACGCGGAAGAGGCCGAGGCCGGGGGAGAGGCCAAGGCGGAGGTCGTGGCAACGGGCAAGACCGTGATGGAGGCAGTGAAGCTGGCAAGAAGGATAAAAGCCATATCAAATGTTTCAAATGCAAAGGGTATGGTCACTATGCCAACCGATGTCCGGGTGGTGAGAACAAAGAGGAGGCGGCACATCACGCGCGCGCTGAGATCGAGCGTACGCTGGGGTTGATGTATGCTGTCGCCAAGGTGGAGCAAGAAAAGGAGTCCAGGGAGCCAGTCCAGCAATGTCAGATTGGGAGGCGGGGAGCTGTGAATCTGACAGAGGAGAAGGTGAAGCCGGAGCTGCACTTGACCGGGGGAGGGGAATCCACCGGAGATAGCTGGTATCTGGACAACGGTGCTAGCAATCACATGACCGGCGACCCTGGCAAGTTCATGGAGCTAGATGGGGGAGTCACCGGGAATGTGAAGTTTGGAGATGGCGCGGCAGTGCAGATTGAAGGGAAGGGTTCCATCTTGTTCAAGTGCAGAGATGGTGCTCATTGGTTGCTCCGAGATGTCTACTACATCCCCAAGCTCAAGAGCAATTTGGTGAGCCTAGGTCAGCTCACTGAATTTGGCTGTAAGGTGGAGATGGATGATGATGTCCTCGAGGTGTTCGAGAAAAATCCCAGGAGACTGCTACTGAAAGTTCAGAGATCCTCAAACAAACTGTATCGAGTTGATCTGAAGCTTGCAGACTCTGAATGTTTGATGGGCAGTGTGGAGGAGCTAGAGTGGCTCTGGCATGGTCGGCTAGGCCATGTCAATTTCAGAACATTGAAAATGGTTGGGGACAGGGAGATGGTAGGAGGAGTGCCTGTGATCAGTCAGCCTGACAAGTTGTGTCATCCATGTCTGGCAGGGAAACAGACACGACAACCATTTCCAAAAGCCACAAATTTCAGAGCTCAGCAGGCATTGGAGGTGATCCATGTTGATTTCTGTGGACCAATCACTCCATCAACAGTGGCTGGTAATAAGTATTTCATACTGTTTGTCGATGATCATACTAGATACATGCATGTTTATATGCTGAAGAGTAAGGATCAGGCCACTGCTGCATTAGTGAAGTATAAAGCTGAAGTAGAGAATGCAGTACAGAAAAAGATCAAGTGTATTCGTTCAGATCGTGGGGGGAGTTTCTGTCAGCAGCTTTTGCAGGGATATGTGAAGCAGCTGGGATCAGAAGACAACTCACTGTTCCATACACACCACAACAGAATGGTGTGGTGGAGAGAAGGAATAGAACTGTGGTTGAGATGGCTAGGACCATGATGAAGAGTATGAAAATTCCAGGGAGATACTGGGGAGAAGCAGTTAGGCATGTTGTCTATTTGTTGAATAGATTGCCTACAAGAGCTGTGTTGGAGAAAACACCATTTGAGATGTGGGTGGGAAGAAGACCACATCTGGGACACCGGAAGGTTTTTGGGTGTTTGGCTCACATGAAGGTGACTGTTCCTCATCTTAAAAAACTTTCAGATAGAAGTCAGAAGACAATCTATCTAGGTGTGGAAGAGGGCTCAAAGGCACATAGACTACTTGATCCTCTGCAGAACAAGGTGTTGGTGAGCAGAGATGTGAAGTTTGAGGAAGATGTGTCATGGAGCTGGGAACAGGGAAATGTGAGGATGGAAGAGTTCTATGTGGAAGTAATGATACTGCAGTTCCTACAAATTTGGGGGAACCAAGTGGTGCAGGGGAGATGCCTGTAGAAGTAGGAGCAGAAGCAGTAGAAGAAGGTAGTGTTGGGGCTGGAGGTGATCATATGTAGTCAACACAGGGTGAAAACTCACCACAGCAAAGTGAAGCTTTGCCACACTCAGAGGGTTCAGGTGGTGTAACTGAACCTGCTTCAGCACAAGGCTCAGGTCTGATACAAAATTCACCAGAGGGATCAGGTGGGCAAGGGGATGATAGTTCAAATGAAGAACCAGGAAGATTCAGAGATCTGAATGACATCTATGATCACACTGATGTGGTTGAACTGCAGTATGATTCTGATGGTGAAGCTTTGTTAGCAGAACTTGAAGAGCCAGCAAAATATGTTGAGGCTGCTGGGAAGCCAGATTGGGAGGAAGCTATGGACAAAGAAATAGAGTCTATTGAGAAGAATGGAACTTGGGAATTGTCAAAGCTACCAGCAGGGCAGAAAGCTATTGGTCTCAAGTGGGTATTTAAGCTGAAGAAGAATGCTGAAGGTGAAGTTGTAAAACATAAAGCTAGACTTGTAGCCAAGGGGTATGTTCAAAAGAAAGGTGTGGATTACGAGGAAGTGTTTGCTCCAGTAGCTAGAATTGATACTGTGAAGTTCATTTTAGCATTAGCAGCAAACAGGGGTTGGCAGATCCATCACTTGGATGTTAAGTCTGCATTTTTGCATGGAGTTTTGGAGGAAGAAGTGTATGTCCAACAACCTGAAGGTTATGTAGTAAAGGGAAAAGAGGATTATGTTCTCAGGTTGAACAAGGCATTATATGGCCTCAATGGAACATGAGACTTGACAGAAGTTTGAAGAAGCTTGGTTTCAAGAGATGTTTGAGTGAGCAGGCTGTTTACACAAGGGGGTCTGGGAAAGACAGTGTACTTCTTGGTGTGTATGTAGATGATCTCATTGTGACAGGAAATGATCCAACAGAGATTATCAAATTCAAACAGCAGATGACTGGGGAATTTGAGATGAGTGATCTTGGCCTTCTGTCCTATTACCTGGGAATAGAAGTAGATCAGAAGGATGAGTATCTGACTATAAAGCAGACTGGGTATGCCAAGAAAGTGTTAGAGCAATTTGGTATGGGGGAGTGCAATGCTACTAAGTATCCTATGGAACCTGGGTTGAAGTTGCATGAGGACAAGCAAGGAGAAAGAGTGGATGCAACAAACTACAGGAAAATGATAGGATGCTTAAGGTATCTGTTACATACCAGACCTGACTTGGCTTACTCAGTTGGAGTAGCAAGTAGATTCATGGAGAAGCCTACAGTGCTACATGTGAAGGCAGTAAAGCAGATACTGAGATATCTCAAGGGAACAACTGAACTTGGGTTAGTGTATACCCAGGAGAGGAAGATGGAAGCAATCACTGGATTTTCACACAGTGATCATGGGGCTGATGTTGTTGGGAGAAAGAGCACAGGAGGGATGGCATTCAATCTGAATGATAGTCTGATCTCGTGGTGTTCTCAGAAACAGAAAACAGTGTCCCTTTCTTCCTGTGAATCTGAATTTATGGCTGCCACTGCAGCAGCAAGACAAGCTCTATGGTTGAGGAACTTGTTGTCAGAAATAACAGGAAAGGAGCAACAGGTGGTGACCTTGTATGTTGACAACAATTCAGCCATAGCACTCATGAAGAATCCTGTCTTTCATGGAAGAAGCAAGCACATTGATATAAAGTACCATTTTATCAGAGAATGTGTGGAGCGGGGACAGATAGCAGTGCGGAGGGTGTGTACTGATCTGCAGAAAGCAGATGCACTGACTAAGCCACTGTCAGCAATCAAGCTGGCAACCATGAGGCATTTGATGGGGGTTCGAGATCTTAGCTCCCACCAGGATTAGGGGGGAGAGTGTTGGCGTAATCACTGGTGGCAGGGACTGTCAGCTGGGGCCAAACTGAAGAAGCGAGAAAGCTCATAATTCAAATGGAGTCAGTTGCAGTCAAGGCCAGCGGGGTGACCGTGCCCAGGGAGCGTGGGCGACGTCGTGCGCGGCGTCAGTTATCCAGTGTGAGTCTTTAGGCGTCGAGTGGAGTTAGTTTTTTTATTCTCTGTAGGGGGTGTGTTAAGTGACTGCGGTGAGCAGCACATTATCTGTAACCTCTATTTTGCACTGTTATTCTCTATCAGAGTAAAATAGCTCTGCCCTCCGACAGTTTTCGGGGTCAGGGTCCAAATTTCGTGTGTTCTTGTGTGTTCTTCGATCTAGCCAGTGAGAAATCTGTGTTTGTGATTGATCCTGAGTCTACACTGCATTATTGAATACTGATACTGACCCTGCAGCGCTTCCTCCAGCATGCCTGTGTCGCGGGTGTCGACCTGGACAAACTCAGACCGGCTCCCAAGCTTAGCTGCAACGGACTCGCCTTTCTCTCTGGCAAATCAAACCAAATTGAACCAAGCACCACCTGTAAGTTGCATAGATTCTGCATAGATTCAGCCTGAACACAAAAGGTCACTAACGAGGTGAGGTCCTACCAGTTCCTGCCTCCGATGAGAATGTCGAGGTCGGGGCGGAGCTCGGAGAGCGTGGTGGCCGTGGATCCCCCGACGCGTCCTGTGCTGCCTAGCACGAGCACGTGGGCAGTCCTCGAGGTCTTGCTCCTCCACTGGGCCTGGGTAGCCTCCCTGGAGCCGGAGGGAGCTGCCGTGGCGGGAGCTGGAGGCACGCATGCTCTGACGACGATGCCCATGGCGCCCAATCCCTATACGGCCAGTGCCGCGGCGCGTGCGAGGTGGGCAGGCTTATCGTCTAGCTAGCGCCTAGGCCACGCCCTGGCCACAGAACGAGTGTCGCGCCACCGCCGTGAGGATGTGTCGGATGCCTGGGAAAAGTCTAAAATCATGGGAACCGCTGGATCGTGACGGGCCTAGGGAAGGAAGCTGGGGAGTGTGGAAAGCCTCCGCCTACACCAATCCCCTGATCTGCAATTTGCAGCAACACGCCGGGCACCATCTCCATGGATTTGAACGCCACTGGCTAGGATGGAGGGGGTGCGTGACTGCGTGCGCTACTTCTGCCCGGGAGGGGACCGAGCGCTCCGACCAGCCATGCGGTGGCACCTCAACTGATATTCTTGCCCCCGCGTCGAGATCCCATCGAGGATCCATGCCACCGTCGAGCGCGAACAGCAGGCACGCGCGGCCACCGGCGAGAGCGGGAGGGGATCCCGAGCGCATGCTACGGCGTTGGGCGTCAGGGGATCGACGCGTGAGGGAGGAGAGATCTTGCTACCGCGTTGGGCGGGATGGGAACGGAGGTGATGGCGGCGTGGATCCGAGAAATCCGCGAGGGCGAGGATTGGGGATGGGAGCTGCTCACACTCAGGCCCCACATGTCGGCACGGTGGAAAGATCACACACACGGAATCGGACCGACGGAAAAAAAAGTCGCACCATGAAATAGTCTTACTTTTGTTCTTTTTAGTTGTAGGAGATGTATTGGCTGTTATGTGTGGTTGAGTTAACGTAAAAAAACGTTGCGACGCTGCAATTAAAGACGCCTCCACAAACTCCTACTGATGGCAAACAGGCGACATAGGCGACATTATTCACCATATCAGCACCAACCGTGTCAAGCAGGAGATTGTTAGTCCAGTTGCTGATCTTTGTTGTTTCCTGCAAACATACAACAGTAGCTCCAGTGGAGATGATCTGATTTCTTATTTGCCCCATCGTTTAGTCCTCTAACGTTCCAACACAAGATGTTGCAGTTTTTAGCCGACATAATGAAAGGTTCCAGCTACTTGCTTATGACAATCAAGTCCAGCCACCAGCATACACAATCAGGGGTGACCGAAGGCAACAGAGCCAGCAGGTCGGAGTTCTCCCCCAAGGTCCAGCACTTACAAGTTCTTGAGCCGAAGGCTGAGAGGCCAGCATCAAACAGCAATTTGAAGGGGTTTAAAACCACATTACTCGACAACCTGATTGCCCTCACCTCCACCGCCGTGGCCTCAGGTGGTCAGGATGAAGTGTCGCGCCTTCAGGAGCCAGCGGCGGTTCTGCCACGCCGAGACGAATCAAGTCCAGCCGCAGCGCCTCGGCCTCGGCAGCCTTCTTCTCGTACTCCTTCCTCTCCCTCGCGATCGAAGTGTCGCGGGCATGTTGGTGGACGCGCGACGCCTTCCAATCCCTTGTCGCAGCTGCGTTGTGAGCAATCTCTTGTTTCTCGTCCAGAAGTCGCTGAATGTTCTCTGTCTTTTTCCTCATGATGATGTAAGCCTCCTCGAGCCGATGGAGCTGCAGATCATCAGAAATCGAATCGTGAATCCAGGGGAACGAGCAACAATGCGTTCGAGCGCAACTGAAACTAACCAAATACTCCACGCGAACGCCCTGCACGACGGCCGCGGCAGCAACATCGCCATCGTCGACTGGGTGGTCCTCCTCCTCCACGGGCACGTCGCCGCCCATGCCGAGAACCTGCTCCGCGCGCGCCACCGCCCCGTCGCCAGCTTCTGCGCGCCCGTCCTCGCCGTCGAGGTGTAGGGGCACCTCGTGGCCCTCGAGCTGGCCGAAGTGATCCTCCGCGTCGCGGTTCGGGCGTGCCACCGCCCCGTCCCCAGGCACCCCGTCGGCAGCTTCTGGGCGTCCGTCCTCGCCGTCGAGGTGCAGGGGCACCTCGTGGCCCTCGAGCTCGCCGAAATGATCCTCCGCGTCGCGGTTCGGGCGTGCCACCGCGCCGTCGTCAGGCACCCCGTCGGCAGCTTCTGGGGGCCCGTCCTCGCCGTCGAGGTGCAGGGGCACCTCCTGGCCCTCGAGCTCGCCGAAGTTCTCCTCCAAGTCGCGGTTCGGGCGTGCCACCGCACCGTCGCAGTTCGGGCGCGGCTCATTCTCACCGGGCAACACCTCCTCCCCTTGGTCGGCGCCCGGTCCCGCCGCCGCGCCGCCCACGATGCGGAAGACCGAGGTGATCCTTGCGCCGTTTATCTCTGCGACGACACGTGGTGGCGCGTTGAGATGCACGACGCGGGCGGCGCCATGGGCGGCGAGATCCTCCGCGCCGATGTAGAGGACGCCGCGCCCGCCAAGCACCCGATCGCGCAGGCCGCGGATGATGCGACCGGGAATGTAAGCCACGAACTTATTCCCGGCGAGCACGGGAACCTTGGCGTTGTCGAGATTCCCCGGCGTCAGCGCCGGCACCTCGCCGGGCGCCCCGCGCCACGGTCCCGCGGGCATGTAGCCCGGGCCGTGACGCCTCGTGTGCGCCCGCAACGCCCCGGCCAGCACGCGGGCCCTCGGAGGCAGGTTGCGCGGCTCCTCGTCCACGGCGCGGTGGCGGGCAGGAGGAGCAGCCCCCCACGGGCGGCGCGCCTGAGCAGGAGGAGAGGCGGCGTCGCGCTCGCGCCGAGCTCGAGGTCGTGGGCGTGGGCGTAGGCGTGGCGGGAGCAGGGGTCCACGGCGGGGACGCGGCGGTGGAGAGAGGTGGCGCGGCCGTGGGCCACCACCGTGGCCGCCACGGCCTCGTGCGCCGTCGCGATACATGGTGGTTCGTTGGCGGTGGAGAACGGGAACGGGGACGGGCGAGAGGAGAGAGCGGTGGAGGTCGGGGACGGGGACGGGCGAAGAGAGGCGGAGACGTTGGTGGGGATTGCTGAAGCGCGAAGTGCTGCAGCGATCGGTTTTTAAACAGAAGAGCACGAGGGGGAACGGGGCAGGGACGGTGGGACCCCGGCCAGGCGAGGCGGTTAGAGTGGGGCGGGTCCCACCCTGCGAGTTTGTTACGGTGCAACTCGGCGACGGCGGATGCTTGGATTTGGCATTCGAGTGATCGGCCAACCGTCTCGTGTACCCTCCTCTTTGCTCAGCCCGTGACGCTTCTTTTTCGCTGATGTCTAGACCCCACTTGTCAGCTCATTTTTGGGTAACACACCATTTATCTCTTTGAAATATCTATTACCTTTTCCCCAGTGGCGGACCCAGAAACGGATCAAGAGAGGGACTAAATAACATAGCTAATTTTTTTTCTCGCTTAATCCAGTACACTAATAAATATAGATAAAATTGATAGTTCAATATTGATTTAAAGTGCTCAAAAGCAAAGATTCATAGAATAAATATAGAAAAATACCAAATATATGAAGTCTTTTACTAAAAAAAATTTGTTAAAATTTTTTTGAGCCCAAGAAGGGGGTGGAGGAAGGCACCCTAGCCCCCCCCACTTTGAGTCCGCCAATGCCTTTCCCATTTCTTTTCTTTCCCGCTTCGAAGGGGGTGGAGGAAGGCGAGAGCCTCTTTGACAGGGCTCCTAGAAGAGATTCAGCTTCGGCTCGTGAAAGAGCTATGCCAAACGCCTATTATGGAAAAGGCTCTGTATGGGGAGCCAGTCAAGAGCTGGAGCCATTTTTTGCCTGTGTAGAAGAAGCATAAAAAACGAGCTTCGCGCGGCTCCTTATTGGGTTCACGTCCTCTAATTTCGGAGAAGCCGTTTTGCTAAATGTTTTCCAAAACGGCTTTAGCTCCTTCATAGGAGTTGCTTCTTCAGAGGAGCCGGAGCCATTTTCGGAGAAGCCAGAGCCTTGCCAAATAGGCCATGAGGCGGAGGGGGCTCCTTGTCATCGTTTGCCACCATTGGTTAGTCATCCTTCATTTTTATCAGAAGATGTAGATCCCATTGTTCTCTACTTGATTTAGGTTGATTTTCTCTCTGTTTATTCCTTAGCATAGTAGAGGCGAAGCTTAGGCCGAGGAAGATCGTCGTTTTGCTGCCTTTGGTGGATTTTTCCGTAGTTTTTGTTTAGATGTTGTAGATCCCATCGGTTGATGTCGTGTTTTGCATGCATTTTTGCATTTTTGATTTTCTCTTTGCTATTCTACTTTGATTTGGCGGAGGCGAAAGCAGTGGCCGAGGCCGAGGTGGAGGCACCGGCCAGAGGTGGAGTCCATGGCTAATTTGGAGTCATAGCCTTCTCCAGTGTGGATTAGTTTCGGTGGTGAGTTTTACAGTTAGTTCGTCTCATTACAAGTTGTAGTTCATGTGTCTTGTCTTGATGTTGTTGTTTTGGAGGTGTAGTCTTAGGTCTCGTATTTGTGTTAGTTAATTTTTGATGCAGTTGTATTGGACTGTTTGCTGATGGGAATGAGCTTTGGTAGGTCATAGTCATTGTTTGCTTCGCCAAGGTAATGAATACTTTTTATATGTACTTTGTTTCATAGTTGTTTCTGTTATTCAGCTTCTCGTTGTAATGCAAGTTTGTTTCATCTTGTTTTTTTGTTTCTTATAGGTTTCATTCTTTGTGCTAGGTTCTTCTAACTATGTGCATTTACATTTTAGTTGTATAGCATTTATGGTTGTTTGTTTGGTGTAACTAGTATGCAACATTACTATAAATGAAGTTGAGCTTTGGTGTAACTAGTATGGTTGTTTGTTTGGTGTAACTAGTATTGTTGATGTTCAGTGTTCTAGGGTCAAGTTATTGAAGAAGAAGTTGTTATGTTCTTTGACTCATAATGTATGTGTTGATTTTCTTTTTCCAAAACTTTCTATATTTTTTGTATTCACAAGTTTATTAAATTGATTTGTTAATAACTTTATGTCAAGAAGAAGAAGTTTGATGGTAGACCTAAAGTTAAGTTTCTCAAGATTTTTCATTTCAACATTTTCCAATGTGATCAAATCTCTTTCTCCTGATCGTAAGGATGTAATTTGGAAGTTTGGATTTGGATCTTTGCTTTTGTTTGACAATTGTTTTGTGCCTAGAAATTTCATTAACTAGGTTGCTCATCTTGTGAACTATAACTCTGGCGACATAGTTGTTGATGGCAAAGTTATATCTCTTACTAAGAAGGTTGTTCATGTGGTTCTTGATCTTCCATTTGGTGGTTTCGAGAAATGTTTCGTGTAATGTTTGACAATTGATCTTCCATTTGAAATAGTTCTCGATCTTCCATTTGGTGGTCCTAGCACCATGGATCATTTTGTGTAATGTTTCGTCGAATTCATAGATCATTTGGCAATTTCACTAGAATGTTCTATCAAATCCCACACAACCCAACCCAACCTTGTTAGTTTCGAGAAATATTTCATGGATCGTCCATCGAGTTTATGGAGTGACCGTTGATATTTTAAATATTTAAATTTAACCCTTAGCCTTAGGACCTAGCCGCCCTACCACATGTTTAGATATAAATTAGTACAACAATAATCCATAATTGGATCTCTCATCAATACTCTCTATCTCGAATCACTCTCATATGCTCTTTATCTCTCAATTCAATCAAGAGAGTTCGTCTCCAACTCTTTCAGTGTCTTCTTGCAGGTTCACCTAGGTTGTGATGAATGTTTATGTGTAGTCATGATCACCCATGGTCATTAAAACTTCTTGCCAGGCAGGCACCACTACTGTTACCACTATTTTGGGTGCTTACATGTTGCTTCACTATGGGTTGCATCTCATTTAAAATTGTGAAGTACTTAAACTTGATTCACTAAGTTAGACCAATTCACCTAAGTTAATCATAGACTCTACTTAACCAATGGGATTGGATCGATGCTTAGTTGGCTAGCTTCATTTAGACTTGACCATTTTGTGGGCCAAGACCGAAAAAGTCTGATTATTTTGGGCCAAAAAAGTTTTGCCCATGACCATCCCATTCAACAGGTTGGGCCTAATTTTTCACGCTAGGATCAGGCCAGGCCTAGGCCTGAGCAAACCACCCACGCATTTCATAGTGTAAACTAGCAAAAAGAGTATTTCAGGCTGGGTATGGACCAAGAAGTTTTTTTCTAAACAGTGGTATCTTTGCCCAGACCCTATCCAATAATGTTCATGGGTGGGATAAAACCTAGTGGACTCAAGCCAGGCCCATGGGCCAGGCTCATTTTGCTCACGTATAGCTTTTTTAGAAGTGAAGTGTGAGCAGGAACTCACCCTTGCATGTGTACAAGCTACACTGGGGTAATTAATCACATGAAACCTACAAGGGTATCAACTTGAATCAATTTGCTCAATGTGACTAAGGACCATCTCAATTTGAGATGATTAAGTGATGATCAATTGGTAATCTGTACTCAAGCAAGGTATAAGGTCACCGTGAGTGTTGGATCTCAAGTGGTGTAGCATGGGATAGTGAGTTTGAGTAACCACCCGTACAGACCACATGTCATGAATGGGGTTAGTAAGCCAAGTACTTGGGGTGACTCACTTATCATTGTGTAGATGTGATGGCGTTACATCGGTACCTAGTCAAACATTCATAGATTTGAGAGCCACAATGAGGGAAGGTTAGAACCATGAGGGAACCCTTATCCTAGCATGGGTATGGTGGTTCATCCTTAGTGTCCTTGTGGGTATAGTTGTACACCTCTGTAGAGATCTTTTTGAAAGCTTAAAGTCCTTTAGGACGGAACCTTTAGTTATTCTTACTTCTAGACTCACTATAGGGTTCATGATGAAACTTGATGACAAGATAAATTATGATGTTGATCACTTGAAAAGTTCTTAATACAATTTGTCCATGAACTTATACTTGTTAAGAATTGAAATATGAATCATGAACGTGCCATCGTTAAAATAAACATCATGTTTTTAATGCAAAGTTACAAATGCCTATTAATCCCTGCATCCTCCCAATATTTATATGTTGGTATAATTCTAGGAGTATGCATTGTACTCACAATGCTACTGATAAGTTGTTTTCTAGGTGCTTCTAACTTGATGACCATTAAGCCAAGCTCAATGAGGTTGAAGTATGTAGACCTCGGGACGCGCATCACCAAAGTGGGATGCAAGTTACTCTAATGTTAGTATAAAGTGACCAAGAGAAAACTTAGTTAGAACATGGGTTACTACATATAAACATGTAAAGGTTATGTTTAAGAATACAATTCATTGTATTTTTTCTTTTATGGGCATCCGCCAAGGTGTTTGACACTTGGAAGGAAAAGCTGGATGCATTCGTGGATGAGCTGCACACAGAGGCCAGCATGATCTACAAAACCGACATGTCAGTGGAGGCATTGCAAGAGGAGATGTCGTGCTCCACAAATCTATGAGCTAAGTGGTTCTTGACTTGGGCCCAACCACGTCAATCGACATCATACCGCCTCCATTAGTGACTGCGATGAAAGCACCTATCGGTAATCTAGTCACCGGCCCATTAGGGGCACCATGTGGAATCAAGTCACTGAAGGGTTTGAGTTCTCAACTCAATCCCCAGATTAAGGGTACGTTTGTCCCACCTAATCCCAACCCAAATCCAAAATTGCATTGTTCTCATTCTATTTGTACTCTCATGGCAGGGGTTCATGGTGGGTCAGGTGGGGGTGATGGGGTTCATGATCACCAAGTTGTTGGGGAGGTGTCAAATGTCGGTCATCATCTTCCTAAAATGAACTTCCCTAGTTTTTATGGCAAGAACCCCAAGTTGTGGATCAGACGCTATTTAGATTATTTTAAGATGTACCCTGTCCTGTATCAGTGGTGGATCAAGGTGGCAACCATGCACCTTTGGCAGGTAGAAAATTTTGGATATTTGGGACTCCAAACAATGTGCTTCACAATTTTGTCATCCATACATTGACTTCGTAAAAATAGGACTTGAAACATATGATACTTCTTTTCTGGTATTTCTTCATGTATTTAGCACTTGAAAGGATAATTTTGACCTTTTGTTCATCTCCCTTGTTGAAGAAGATGGACTGATGGAGGCCAGCACTGTGTGCTCACCGTCATGGGTAGGTAAGGTTTTGGTCCTTAATTGTTCCGAACTCTCCTCAAATATCCAAATTTCTTCTCAAGGAAAAGGAGTTAAGGAAATATTGTCATGCTTGGTAATCAACTGTATTTATATCCACTACTACATAAATCTTACTGGAGGCAGGCAAAAATGATTAATGGGGGTGCGCAATCCATCCGCCTCTTATCAAAGGTCACGGTTAATCCGTGATCAATGGAGGCTGTTGATTTTCTCCCCTCTATAAATCAAATTAAAATAATAAACAAGTACCTGAGCCCAACACAAGCCCATACGGCTCGACATCGAGCCTAGCCATGACACCGCCATCCTGGATCCACCACTATTATCATGTCAGGACGTGCCGCCGCTGCTTGATCCACCTGGACGCGCCCTCCGTGGAGTCCGTGTTGTCGGATCTGGTGGAGGTGGTGGAGGTCGAGCCAGATGTAGTGTAGCCCTCACTAAATCTACCTCTTGTCGTAGATCTGCTACCTCCACTGTTGATGTGCCCTTTGTAGCCATTGCTCACCGGACAAAGGTAGAGAAGCAGAGGGAGAGAGGGTTGTGCCCTACTTCGCGCTGCCCCTGCATGTGCCAGTGCCATCGTAGTAGTAGCCGCTGGACGCGCGAGGGCCCTCGCCGCCACCCACCGATGCCGGCACCATGCCGTTGCCCGTTGCCGTTGGGATGGAGAAGGGGGTGTGGATCCCACCTAGAGGAGGTGGTGCCTCGCACCTCTGGTGCACATGTCACTTCTACTGCACTCGTTGGCCACTGCGGTTGAGGGAGAGAGTGGAGGAGGAAGAGCGAGGGAGGCATGGGGAGGACGACGAAAGGGAGGGAGGGAGGGAGTGTAGGAGACGGAGAGGCAGTGGTTGGAGAGAGTGGGAGTGCAGAAGAGGGAGGAGTCGTGCTCAGGGGTCGTGTGGGAGAGGGAGGGACGGGGCACCGCTCGAGCTCAGTTTGAGAAAGAGAATGAACGAAAAACCCAAAGTCTATCTATTTATACTTAGAGACTTGGGTGGGCCTATTGGGCCGTGACCTTTTTGGAGGCAGCCTTTATAGTGTGCTCATCTTAAAAAATTTATTTTTAGAGGCGGTTGTTTTAAGATGGCTGCCTCCAAAAATAGAGATTTTTTTTGGAGGCAGTTGTTTTAATACACCCGCCTCCATAAATCAATTGTTTGTCTTAGTAAATAAAAAAATATCCATCTCCGTTAATCACAAACATTAATCGAGGCGGTTGAATTTTGTGACCATCTCCACTAATAAAAGGCACCATCTTATAAAATCATTTATATTATATTGATCTAAAAATAGGTTTACCATGAAAATATATATATTCTATAATGAACCTAGCAATAGTTGTTCATTGTCATATATTTTTTCATTTTCATAAATGTTAATACTTTCTTCTTATATAAATTTGATCAAATATATTCTTAATATGTCTTTTAGTAGTAAAGAAAAAGAAAAAAATAAATTTCCAATTTGTTTTCTAAGGACAAGGAGTTATGGCAACGGGTCATCCTCCCCAACGTAACTGTTTCATAGCAGGGCACTTCCATTAAAGTGTCTTTTCATACATGGTGTGACAACACGAATTTGCCACCCCATAACATTATATGTGGCCAGAACTATTAATTTTGAAAAAACATGTTAAAAGTAAAAATAGTATTAAAAAGGTTAAATAAGATTTAGAAAAATCACAAGCGTGGGTATAGTTTTCCAAACGGGCCAGGCCCGATGGGCCGACACGAGCACGACCCGAGAAAGCATGGCCCGGCCTGGTAACCTCCGTGCCCATGCCTGGCAGGGCCCGCCCCTGTGCCCATGACTGGGCTGACATTTCGGCCCATGGGCTAGCATGGGCACAGCATGGCAAATCGGCCTGGCCTGCCTCAGGCACGGCATCAGCGCTGCCAGCCGTCGGATCCCCCTCCTCGGATGATGCCACTTGTTGGATTGGAGCGTTGGAGATGGCGATTATATAAGTCACTGCCGCTGCGACTGTGAACCCTAATTAATTCTCCCACTCGACCACTCCCAGTCTTAGACTCCCCAGTCCCCAGCCTCCTCTCTCCCGCTGCTGCGACTACAATTGCGAACACTAATTCATTCTCCCCAGCCTCCCCTCCCACACCAGCTGTCGCTACGATTGTGACTGCGACTTTACGAGCGAGAGCGCCTCACCTCTCTGCCTCTCTGAGTCTCTGTCAACCATGGCGAAGGGCGACCAGCAGGGTCAAGGGCAAAGGCGGCTTGCTGTCGTCCCCACTCCTTCGTCTCGCACTTCGGCAGCGGCAGCTTCATAGCCGAAGCTCCAACGATGCAGGTAAGCAACTTCTCACCTAGCCACCTCTTCTTCTCATCCTAACTCTATTCTTCAAATTTGCTAACCCTAACTCTGTTCTTCAGATCTGCTGATCCGCTATTGCTTGGAGCTACTGCTCCTTCTCCATTGCCACCCACTGTGAGGTAAGCAACCCTAACCCTAACTTCTTCTTCTTCTTTGCTTCTGATCTTACTTCTTCTTCTCCGATCTGACATCTTCTTCTTCTTCTTCTTCTTCTTCTTGGGTTTTGGCAGCCATTTGAGGCTAGGGCCAGTGAGGATGCCGACCCGGCCGGCCTCCCTTTGTCTCTAAGGACACGATGGAGGCTAGTGCCACTACCATGGCTGATGAGATGGAGAGGGTCCATGACCTCCCTAGGGATGACGCCGACAACATGTGTGACGAAGAGCTAGAAGAGCTCTTTGGCCATGGAGTTGTACCTGGTGGAGTTGGTGTAGAGGACCAGGACCCCATCGACCTTGATGGTAATGAAGGTGGCGGTGGAGAAGAAGACGGTGAGAACGACGACGACGACCAAGACCAGGTATCATGCCCCTCTACCTCTGATGTGTGGCAATATTTCAAGAAGCTATTCAGGATGGGTCCCAAAGGTAAAAAGGTCAGGTATGGCGCTGTCTGCATTCATTGCAAAAAAGAGTACTCTGGTAGATCTGTGGGTGGCACTGGCCACCTCCGTCATCATAGGGATAAATGTGCTAAGAGGCGAGAGAAAACTAGGGGGTTTAGTCAGTCTCAGATTTCATTTAATCCTGATGGTTCTATGTGTAATTAGGATTACTGTCCTATGCGCGCTCATACTAAACTGTGTAGGTTACTTGCTAGATTAGATGTTCCTATCAGCTTTGGTGAAATTGCTGCTTTTGAGGAATACATTAATAATGCTCATAATCCTAAGTTTCAGGCTGTGTCTACACATACCACCACTAGAGACTTAAACAAAATGTTTTCTGATAGAAAGAGTAAACTTGTTGAGTTACTGTCTTCTGATTCTGTTAATTGTGTGTGCCTTACCTCTGATATATGGTTTGGCAAAGCTAAATAGGATTACCTTAGTGTTGTTGCTCATTACATAAACTCTGATTGGCAATTAGAGAAGAGGGTTCTTGGTCTTGTGCTTAGTGATTGTTCCCATAATGGACAGAACATTGCTCATAGGTTTGAATCTGTTCTTGGTGAATATGGTGTGCTTGAAAAGGTGTTTGTTGTTACTTTGGACAATGTTGCATCTAATGTTTCTGCTATGCGTATGCTTAGGCCTATTTTGTCTAAATATCTTGGTCTTGAGGTCCCTACAGAGGATCCAAGACATCCTGAGTCTATGGTTAGTACTATGTTCTTGCATCAACGTTGTGCATGCCATATAATAAACCTGATTGTTAAGGAGGCACTTGATTATCTTAAACCTTTGATTGAAGCTTTTAGAACTACAATATCATTTCTAAACTCATCTAACCAAAGAATTATAGCATATAAGAACTACTGCATTGCTTCTACTTATAGGCCTAGAAAGTTTTAGTTGGACATGGATGTAAGGTGCTACATATCTCATGCTTAAGACTTTGCTTCCTCACAAGGATCCTTTCACTACTTTCATACATGCCAATTATCCTAGAGATGAGGAAGGTGAGTTGCTTCTAACTAAAGAACATTGGGCTATTGCAGAAAAAGTATTTAAGTTTCTTGAACTATTCTATGATGCTACTATTGCCTTGTCTAGTGTTTACTATCCTACATCTCCACTTATGCTTCATTATCTGGTTAAGATTGCTATACACCTGAACAATTATGCTAATGACATTCACTTGAGAAATGTGATTCAACCTATGGTAGATAAATATAATAAATATTGGAGGGACATACCTTTGCTCTATTCTTTTGCATTCATCTTGGACCCTAGAGCTAAAATGAAGGGGTTTTCAAAAGTGTTGAGGAAGTTGATGAAACCAACCAGTACATAATACAGTGCTTACCAGGTTGGCACTAGAGCTAAGCGTACTGATGTTTACAATAAGTATGAGGAGAAATATGGAGCTGTTAGGTTGAGGAGGACTGTCCCTCAAAATCTATCTGGTAAGAAAAGGTCTACCTAGGATGAATATATGATGATGATTCTAGTTCTTCTGGTGGGGGTACTTCACTGCTGCATTCTACTCTTAATCTATCTAGAGATACATCTGCTACTGCTTTTTTGCATGCTGCTACTTCTACAGCTTCTAATGCTTCTGAACGTGTCTCATACTTGGACTATGACACTGTTAGCCAGTTGTTGGATGATTCATTTGACATCTTGAGATGGTGGCATGAGCACAAACTAACATATCCAATGTTGTCCATCATGGCTAAAGATGTTTAATTGTTTGTGTGTCTACTATATCTTCAGAATCTACGTTTAGTATGACTGGCAGGATCATCAAGGAGCGGCGGAGGAGGTTGAAGGCGGAGATGGTGGAGTGGCTGACCTGCATCAAGGAATGGGAGTTGGCGGAGGCAAGGCTGCAACATAGTATGGAGGACAAAGAGCTTGAAGAAGAATTTGAAGAACTCTATCTTGATTAGTGCTCGACCGCCAAGTGACTAGAAATTTGAACCTTTTGAAGACCTATAGCTAGATTAGATTTTGCCTTCATTTTTTAGCATAATAGGTCTATAATATGAACTTGGACCGGTGAACAATGATGTAAGGACTAAGGACTTTGAACTATTCTGGAGCTTGGCTGTACTTTTTTTTCTGCCTAGGGTTTCTCACCAGGGTGAGTTTTACCTAGGTAAGTTTTTAATGAGGCAGTCATTGCACTAAGCTCCAATATATTTTCATTTGCTTATCTTGTGTTGATGTGTGATTGATTGCTTTTCCTTCATTTTCTGCTCAGTTAGAACATTTGTGCAGTTCATTCTGGTAAATCTATGATGTTTTCTAGCGTAGTGCCTGGGCCGACATGGGCACTGATATGCTGCGGTGCCTGGTGGCATGACACGACACGGTTGAGACCTAGGGCCGTGCCTAGGTTGCAACCTTGGCACGACGGCACTATCAAGCACGGCACGATGGGCCACCGTGCCTCATCATGCTGTGCATCACCGTGTCCGTGCCCATGCCGTGTCGGGCGGCCTGTGTTGGAAAATTAGAGGTGTGGGGTGGTGCCAATTTGTTTCTTAAGAGCATCTCCAAGGGCTTTGCAAATCAACTTTGCATTGCCCAATTTGCAAAAAAGAGTAGAAAACACCTCTCCAATGGCTTTGCAAATGAGGTTTGCAATTTGGTAAGGTTTGCAAATAGAGGTGGAAACTTTGCATATATGCAAACCTCCTCAAGGCTTTGCATTTGGGATTCGCAAGGAATTCGGTCCGCCACGTAGGCCGCTCGGTCCCCTCGCGCGAAATATTTTGGGCGGCATCGCGGTTGCCCGACTCGGCGCGCCAAAGGACTCCCGCACGATTTATCTCCCCCCGCGATCTCCCTCCGCCGCCGCCACGCGACTTCTTCATCGCGCGGCTTCTTCATCGCTCGGCTTCTTCATCGCGCGACAGCTCCCTTCGCCGCCGCCACACAACATCTTCATCGCGATCTGGCACTGCGCGCGAAATTTTTTGGCCGGATGGCGCGTGGGAAAAAATTTCGGGAAAGGACTTGATGAGAATGCAAAACGGTTGGAGATCTCCCCCTTTGGAAACTTTGCAAACTCATTTGCAACTTTGCAAATCCCCTGAAATGCAAAGCTGAGAATGGAAAGCCCTTGGAGATGCTCTAAGGACAAGGAGTTAACGAAACCATATTATCCTTTCCAACAGAGTTGTTTTATAGTGCGACGCTCTCGCTAAAATGTCTTTTCATGCATAGTGCGGCAGTGTGAATTCGGTACCCATGGTATTAGGCGTGGCAAGAAGCATTAGTTTTAGAAAAAAAAAGCGTTAGAAGTTAAAATAATATTAAAAACAGGTTAAATAAAGGGTTTTTTTGGATTCAGGCCATCACAATTCTTCAACTTTTGATATATACCATTACTATTCGCATATTTAGAAACTTGCCATTATAATTTTTATTCAGCTTGAATGTTGCCATTTTCTACGTCAGTAGTATTGGACCCACATGCAGATGACTAAAGGCCAGTGTATTCTTGTATGGTCCAAAATACCCCTACTGCTTCTCTCTCCTTTGGTCGCTGACGCATGGGTCCCACATGTCATCTTCTTCTTCGACCTCCAGCCTCCTCTTCCATCTTCTCTTCCTGAGCAGCAGCTGCCACCATCGATGGAAGATGGAGCCGTCCCCACATAGCGCGAGCAGCAGGAGTAGCAGCAGCCACGCGGCCCTGGTTGTGTGGACGCCGCCCCTCCTGCTGTCAGCTTGATGGATCTTTCCCACCCTATAGAGCCACAGCAGCATCGAAGGGGAGTGGCTAGTTTTGTGCGTCAGCTCCTGCTTGAAGGATCTGATGTGTGGGCAGGAGATCCATCAACTAGGGCCCATATTGGCATGCATCGAAGGGGTGGGGAAGGGAGCCGCCATTGGCACTGCCAAGCGCTCAATAGGAGGAGCTGTGGAGGGATGGGAACATCTAGAGAAAGATGCTGCTGCTTACCTGCATGGCCAGCCGGCCGCGTGCGGCTGCTGCATGCCCTCGTGGCAACAACGGTGGTCGCTGCTGAGGAAGAGAAGATGGAAAAAGGAGGTTGAAGAAGAAGCTAGCGTAAGGGGCCCACACGTCAGTGTGTGGAGGCAGTTGGGGTATTTTAGACCATATGAAAATACAAAGGCCTTTAATCACCTACGTGTGGGCCCAATGCTGCTATATACGTAGAAAATGGCGATATTCAAGCGAAGGAAGAACTATAATGGTAAATTTTTAAATAGGTAAATAGTAATGGTATATCTCAAAGAATTGTAATGGGTTAGATAAAAAAGCCCTTAAATAAAAATAAAAAAAACTGCGAGCGTGCGGCCACGGGGGTGGTGGGTCGAGGCCATGGACCTGTCGCGACGTGGAGACGACGTGGGAGCCACTCTTCAATTTCTAATTTCTTTCTCAACGACAAGGAGTTTCTTCCTCAACGCAAACTGTTTCTTCAGCAGATTTCAAATCTTCCATCCCAGAACCCAAACCCCCCACAATCCGCGCCGCGATGCTCCGCCGCCGCCGTGCTCCGCTCCTCCTGGCTGCTGCCGCCGCGGCGGGCGCCGCGCTGGTAGCCAACTCTCCCTCCGGCGAAAACGGGCGAAGCGTCGCCTCCGCGCTCCACCACGGCGTCGCCCGCTCCTCCCGCGCCGTCTACACGGTTCACCCCCCCCCCCCCCCCCCCCTATCTGTTGCTATTGGTACTACTCCTGAGTTTCGGATGGTGCTTTTGCTCAATTTTCTAGCTGTTGGCTGTCACAGATTGGTTTTGTGGTGGCTGATTACAAGTTTTCGCTGAGGGGTCTGGATGCTGGGTCGGCCGATTACCGTGTTAAGCTCCCCGAGGTATGGGTTCTGCCCAGGATGTGATGCTGTCCCGTGCCACTTATATGAGATGTATGGGTGTTTGTAAGCTGGTTGAAGGCATTTGTTTTGCAACCATGTTATGAACTTATGATCGTTGTATTGTACTTATCGTTGGTCAGCTGTTTTAAAAATGATAGCTAGGTAGGTTTAGAAACATTAACTCCATGGCTCCTCTTGTTCAAGTTGTCTGGTAGTAATACATAATTATTGGAAACCGAGTTTGTTTTGAGATGATGTGAAATTCATGTTTAGACAACAAGGTCACCATGTGACCATGTGTTCTTTCTGTGCTGTCTAATTGGGTCTGTGCTGAAACATGAGGAATCAATTGTTTCTTGTGTAGTAACTATTTGGGTCACAAGTTCAAAATTGTTGCTTAGTAGGCAACATAATAGAATGCTTGATTGGCCTTGATGTCAGTAGCCTCCTGGACCTAATTTTAGTTATTTCTATGCTCTGTATTGAATATATACAGTTAGTGTTTCATTTTAGAATGTGACAGCTGATATACCTAGAGCTTTACTCCTTTCTCTGACTGAACTCATTATTCCCTAAACCAACTTGTGCAGCTGAATAGACTGTATTCTGCAGGTCCTCCACTCATTTGATTGGCATGCCATAGTGTTCTTCTCTTTTAGAGTGGCCGTACCCTGTGATATTACATCTAATGTTTCCCATGCATTTAGGAGTAGCCATAGTCCACAGATTATTTTAGATCAGATAAAGGCTTAAATGATACTCCTTTTTTTTTGGCTTGAGTATAGGTTCATCTGCGTTCAGCAAAAAAGCTACTTAAACTATGTGAAGCAAATGGAGGCTTTTATGTAAAAGCTGGCCAATATGTTTCATCACTAAGACAAGTGCCAAAGGAGTACTCATCAACTCTCTCCCGCCTGCAAGATCAGGTTCACTATTAGTCTCTACCTGAATGATATTGTATAAACATATGACATTACTTGTTATTTACTATATTTTTTTTTCCTAAAACTCAGGCAACACCATCCAAGTTTCAAGATATCAAAGCAGTAATACAGGAGAATTTTGGCAAGGAATTGCATGACATGTAAGTATGTGAAAGTTTATCCTTTTTAGATTGGCTATTTATTACTGGTACCTGTGGTTGGAATGGAATTTTTGTAGTTTGGCTTTGTGTCTTCACATACTGGTAGTTCTGCAATTCACCTCATACCTTTCATTCAGCTGCTTGTGTTGAATGTTCTTGCCAGCTTGTTCCTTGTGTACTACCGCAATTCCCTACTAGCATACTTAATAAATCATTTGGCTGTTTTTTACATTAATTTGAAATTATGGGATAGTAAAAAGAACTTTATCCTCATGTCCATGCCATTGATATCATTTGAATTCTTGAACTTGTGAATCTACAAACTGTTGCATTTCATCTCATCCTTTTGTTTGTTTTTCTGTGGATTATGTGCTATATAATTCTTTCTATAGTACCTTATAGTGTGAAAAAATCATAAATACTAATATGTGAGTATCAGATTCCTGGAATTTGACGAACAACCAATTGCTGCTGCATCAATTGCTCAGGTTCATAGAGGTCGTTTGCATAACAATCAAGATGTAGCTGTCAAGGTGAGGTTCTTGTTCAACTGCCTCAATTCCTGTTCCATTTTCGCTAAGATATATTGTTGTTTCAAGGAAGATATCATCATGATGTTGCTTACAGTCTTGTCTTAAAGAGCCGACAAGAAAATTTTAATTGCAATGTTACATGGCATATCCAGTTATCCACGAATTCAACGTTCTTGTTTATACCGCGACACCAGTTTTTTCTGTGTGAGATACAATGTGACTTACTATTTTTAGAATACAATGTGGCTGCTGTTTTAGTATACAACAATTCACCCTTTTAGAAGAGTGTAGGTATTTATGGATTAGCTTTTCAGTTCAAGAGTAACGTATAATATCTTATTTCATACTTAAGTAAAACCAACAATTTAATGGTGCACATTATACCAGTTTGGACTCATTGCATTTCATAAAGACCAGAAGTAAATTTAGAAGTTGGGTCACTTTTAAATAGGTGTTAATTGTCACCTTCAGGCATAATTTAAGTGGAGCATTGCCATAAAAAGCTATATGGAGGGAATTGGTTTGAAACTGAAGCAACTGAGCTGAACATGAATATTTCATCAGAATTGCCTTGGGTTGAAACTTTAATTGAGGTTATTTTAAGTATAGTGGATTAGTGGTATACCTAACTTGGCCCTTATTGTTTAAGTCGTATATATATATAATATATGTTTAGCCTAACGTTGAATGAACAGAATTGTTAGTAAACAAGGTAGAAACATGTCTCTGTTGCATATATTGTTCTTTCCACATTGCTGTTTTTAGCGGTGCAGTGAGCACAACACCATCACTTAGTTCATTCAGAGTATAGAAAACACCTGCAACAGATGTCCTCTTTAACATATGCATAGATAATAGATCTATACATATCCTGCCATGTACACATGTAAATTTTCTTGAGTTTGTGCTAAATCTATTAAAATCGTAGCAAGCTTTCATGCCAGTTTTTGTTACATTTAGGTTCAATATCCTGGATTGGAGCAGCGAATGAAGATAGACATCATGACAATGTCATTCTTGTCAAAAGCGGTCTCTTGGGTATGAACAGCAAAATTTTGTTTCCTTTTTATTGTGCAATGCTAATAATTTACCAGTCGGTACATATAATTCATCTTGTATGCTAAAAGCATTGGACACAGTTCATTCAATTTTATTTCAATATACTTTAAGAAGATCAGTAAATGACCCCATTTCATTAGGACTAGTGGTTTGTGTATCATATTTTTTGCATTATGTTTAGCTAAAGGAAATCATAGTCTAAGTATATACTTTCATGTGGCAACATTGATTGCTAATTGGTACAGTTCTAAAAAGACTTTATTTATGCTGAATGAAATGATGCCAACATTGAGTGTTGAAAATGGGTGCACTGGCCTTTTATATGGCAGTTTCCATTATTGGGTAGCTTTGGGTAGGTTGTGGTTCAGTGACCACCATTGTTCCCATCGTCTTGTACTCCATTGTGGTCATTGTTTTAATTCATATTTTTGTGATCCTTTTTCTTTATTGAATGAATTTTGTGGACACTCGACACTTTGACATGCACCATAATGCTGTTGCCACGTGCTTTATCCTTTTGAATGCTGATTGCCATGAATGTATGGCTGGGATTTGGTGGCAACTGTTCCCATCCTTTGCCCTCCACTGTGATGATCTTATCTTTTTATAGATTGACATGTTTCGATGGTCCTTATGGTGAACTGAATTTGTTGATTTAAAATCTGACATGTACACACTGAACAATGCATTTATAAACAAGTTATTAATTTTAATGTGTGCCTTGGTGCTAGTACTTTATTAGATTACTGTATATATAGTATGAATGGAAGTCACCATAAGTCGATTGCTTTGAGCAAGGACTTGGTGCAATAGTACCTACTGTATCATCATCTTGTTTGCTGTGTTATTGTTATAATGTGTAGGGCATGCTTTCATGATTGTTGTGCTAATTAATTTTCTACCAATCAAAACCTTTACATGAATCACTTTCTGTTCTAGCATAGTTTCATATTGTTCTTTTGGCTGGCACAATGAAAATGCTTTATCTTTTCTCTGCAGGTTTATCCTGATTATAAATTTGACAGAATACTAACTGAATTCGAGAAATCCATGACAATGGAACTTGGTAAGTGCATCCAGTTTCTTTTATTATAAACAGTGGATAACTCTTTTTTTTCTTGAACAAGGTAACTTTTATTTAAATAAATGATCTCTGAGAGATTTCCTATTTAGTATATCTGTTTGATTATTTCTTTTTTATACTCTGTAGTCATAACCAAAGGCCATTTAATTTTTTTTCATTGAACAAATTTTGCATATTCAATGCTAGTTTCTGTTGCCTACTAGTTTCTCACAATCCAATCAGAAAATAAAAGAACAATAGCCATGTGAGCAGACAAATAGGTCCATGCCTATAAAAGAAAATTCAAATTTTAGGTTCTTTGTGCACTTATTTACAATTTTCACATGGATTAAACTTTTTTTGTTGGGTATCATTCATTTAGATGGTTTGTTGATATGCTCATTAATGATTCGCTTAATATGTTTTTGTATTATTGAAATAGCTGTACCTTGTTCATTTACAGATTTTACACGGGAGGCTAAGAATTCTGAGAGAACAGCCAACTGCTTCAGGAAAAATAGTGTTGTTAAAGTGCCTTATGTGTTCTGGGTATGAGCCTAATGAAAATTGTGGAGTTGAGGTTGAAGCAGTATCTTGAAAATTAGAAGAATAAACAGATTGTGGTTAAATCAAGTGTTTTAAAGTCAAATCGTTAATTTTATTTGTTTTTGTGCAACACATACACCCACCACATATGCAGGCACACACGGTCAATAAGAACATAAACTTGTTCTTAATGACTATTCAGTTGTGTCACTTTTATTTTTTCTCAAACATGCTGGAGAGCTGAATATCAGTTCATTAAGACTTAAAAGAAGAGGTAAGATTCTTAGGATATACTCCTCCATTCCAAATTATAAGACATTTTGGTATTTCTAGGTATATAGTTTTTACTATGCACTTAGGTATATACTATGTCTAGATACATAGTTAAAGCTATGTATATAGAAAAGCCAAAATGACTTATAATTTGGAATGGAGGGAGTAGATCCTAACTGCCTAAACCTACAACTGTAGCACCAGTAACAACATGAGAGATGACCCAGCTTCCTAAACCTACCCCAGCAGCAGTAGCGACTGGAGATCCCTTGCGCCACCTGTACGCCACAAAGTTCCTTCATTTATCACACTTAAAATACTAATGAGTTCTGCGGACACACCATTGAAAACACAATCGTTCTGGTGTTTCCACAGCTCTGAAGCGACCAATTGGACCAGACTATTGGAACCTTTACGATGTGTCGATGTCTCTTGTCCATCCTTTCTTAGAACACAATACTACTAGCTAGAAAAAGATCTCTCTCTCTCTCTCTCTCTCTCTGTGTGTGTGTGTGTGTGGCATCACAGTGGCGTCACTTACGCTTTTACATGTCAGAATTTGACTATGATGTGAACTACCTGCCTTGCCATTTTTGTGACAATAGCTAAACCTGTTGCAGCAACTGACGACCAGGGAGGTTTTGACAATGGAATTTTGTTATGGACACAAGGTAAATGATTAATCATTGTGCTAACTTATGTATACAAAGATTATGTTTGCGCATCATTTATCTATCAGTGGGTTTGATTAGCAATTCTCAGAATTTCATCATGCAATTGCTTGGTTGCTTAACCATAAACCATGTGCCAAAATATCGAAAACAAGACATATTCCATTACTTAAAAGATTATGGAGGAAAAATAAAGGGAGGTCAGCCTGAAGAGAAGGAAAAGAAGAAGCAATCTGAAATCACTTACTACTCCCTTTTGTTCTTCTGTTGTGACAGGTTAATGACTTGGACTTCCTGCGGAAAACAGATATTAGTCCTACAAAGGTTTAGCTTGACTCTGACATTAATGTATTTCTATGTCATGAATCATTTGATTGAAGGCTTTTTTTGTGTACATATACATATACATATACATATGCATATGCATATGCATATACATGTACATGTACATGTACATGTACATATACATATACATATACATATACATATACATATACATATACATATACATATACATATACATATACATATACATATACATATACATATACATATACATATACATATACATATACATATACATATACATATACATATACATATACATATTATATGGCAAAAATTATTATGTATTTTTCTATCTAAATGATTTCATCAAAGGATTTTGTTATGTGGCTGCTGGGATTGAGGGAGATTGATTGGGATTGAGGGAGCGGCGGCTGAAGGCGTGAACAGTACCCCGCGGCTACTGTAGCGCGGGTATCACAGAGGTGGCTGTGAGAGCAAGAGAGGAGGCTAGGGTTTTGGGCGCTAGAAACGCCAACCGCGGGGCTCTGCCCACGGCCGGCAAGAGAGAAGGGATTTCCTTCTAATCTCTTGCTTCATTAGATTGATACATCTCCTCTCTTTATATAGAGAGGTTTACTTGACTTACAAGCAAGACTTACTTGACCCCTAAGCAAGCGACTAATTAACCCTAATGGGCTAAGGCCCAATAGGTCCTTGACTCTTCTAACAGCTTTCTTGTGTGTATACACATTACAAATTTGGGGAAAAAAAATCTTCAGACAAATTCATAAACTCACTAGATTCAGGCTCTCTACTCAGACCTCATTAAATTTGTTAAGTTCACCCACCAGCACCAGCTGCTTCACCAGAAGACAGAATCTTGACCTACTGAAGGAAGGGCGCACAATATATTTCAACACTCTGTCACTAAGGTCCCTCATGCCTTTGCCATAGACTGGGATAGAAATGGTCTGCAATTGTTCCTTATATAAATTTGTGTTAGCCAAGTACTAAACCAGGGTCTTTTCTCTAGTACCATGTTGATTCATGAACCGACCACCCAAAATCTAAAATTTGTTGAGGAAAGGTGTGGACTGGTGGTGCACAAATGTAAGAAATGAAATACTACTTTATTAATTCTCTAGTCCATAGCTTCATTCTGATGAACTTCGGCCAGTATAACATTGATGTTGCTACCATACACTCATTGTGATGGTAACTTGTACTGCTTGTTGCTTAACCACACATTTGGTTGCATGTTTGGAACGGCACATGGATTTTCATCCTTTGTCGCATCAAAAAAAGGGCGGTGTTATTTTTTTGGTATTATTTTACATAAGAATACTTAACACATATCAATAAAATGCATAGTCATTAATCATGACTGTATTACCTGAAAGCATGACACCATCTAAAGTTCTAAACTATGCACAAGCATTTTTTTCTTATATTTTTGTCATTTATTTCTGTAACTTAATATTACCTATGTCTCTTTGTACTTGGTAAAAAAAAATCACCTGCCTTTGTATCTTCCAGGTAGCTAAGGCTTTGATTGAACTCTTTGGTGAAATGATATTTGTACATGGTTTTGTTCACGGTGATCCACATCCTGGAAATATATTAGTTTCTCCTCAAGGACATGGGAAATTTTCACTAGGTACTCATTTTGCTCCTGAACATGGTATCGTTATACTTACCTATAATCATTAGACACTTAAAATATTACAAGCAATAACACTGTACATGCTATAAACAGTAGTGAAGAAATACTACTTGCATTGAAGAAAGTGGTTAGCCCTCATTATATTTCTTCTCTTCAGGAATTAACACATGAAACTCCCTTCAAACTTTTGATTGTCACAAGACTCTTTAGCCAGTAGAGGGTAGTCAGTAGTGCTACTTATCCCATGCAGTCATGTGGAAATGTTTGCATAAAAATTACTTTACTTAAATACCTATGGGAAAATTTCACCCCAGGCCCTAGTTAGGTTTCTTGTCCACATTGCATCTCCTGCCAGTAAACAGCTAAATCAATCAGTCCTGAGACAAACTGGTCAATTCATAAATAGGAGATATCAAAATATATATTTTCTTGGATGGATTGACTCTGAAGGGCAAATCTAAAATATCACTTAGACTTGAATGTTACTATTACTAAAAGTGCTGTGAGCTGGGTTTTCACTGGTTTATGTGCCAAAATAAAAACTGGCATCACCTAGTTTGCTGCACTTGTTGTCATGACCATTGTGCTGGTTCACTTATAACTGGTTTGAGAAATGAACTCATTTGCGTTGACAATTAAATATTTGAAATTTGATTCTTCTGGAATCCCCAGCAATTGCAAATGACAACCTGTGTGAGGCATTGCTCTTTTTGGAGCAGAGCTCTCTTCCTGCTTTTGAAAAGGCGCATATTTAGTTCTTGATATGATCTTTTAAATCCATAGGGGGTTGATAGGAGGCTAAGGGACTAAAGCTCCCAAAAAGCAGTACCAGGCATTTGTTCTTGTGGGAGCATCTTGTTCTCCACTGGATGCTATCTTTATAATGGGGTTGTAGGGCTTGGAGGGAGCTAAGCACTCACCATTGTGTGGAATATGAGTTCACCTCTTCTATTTTATAGAATCTGTACATCTAAAACGGTGTATGGCTTTTGCAGTTCTGTTGGATCATGGAATTTATAGAGAATTGGACCAAAAGTTCAGATTGGACTATTGTCAATTATGGAAAGCAATGATATTGTTGGATGAGAACAAAATTCTGGAATTAGGTGAACAGTTTGGTGTTGGCAAATATGCAAAGTACTTTCCTGTAATATTCACAGGGAGAACCATAGAAAGGTAAATGTTTATTTCTCTTATATATACCATGACACAGTAATCATTATCATTGAGCAATAAATATTAGAAAGTTTGTCTCATCGTTCTTGAGACAAGAATGAAAAATGATAAGTTCATGCTACACAGTTTAATTCTTCTCGCAAGTGAAGCCAATGCACACATATCCAAATGGGTAGGAATTACTTTAATCAGTTGTGAACAATGTTCAAATTTAGTTTCAAATAGGACTGGCATAAAGGAAAAAAAGATGAATCAGTATTGGTTATTTTTTTATTAGTGTACATAGTATTTACTGTATGTGAATTGGATGGAGCCTGCATCGCCTGTTTGTTCCACTAAAGTATTGAACTAGAATTAACTTTCATAGAACTTTCTATGTTTCCTAGTTTGATCCAAAAAAAAATTGCCTAACCATGGATGGCTTCCGTGTGATTATTTTGATGTGAAACTAATGCATCCTTGGTGTACCTCATGTGCTTGTAGCTGATGTCACAATCTATTTCCTGATTCCTGAGTAAACTATGTTTGTATAACTCATTCTGTCATAATTATCAGCAAGTCGGCTCTTGGCACACAAATGCCTGGTGAAGAGCAGAGGCATTTAAGAGAGGAATTAAGGTCTCT
This sequence comes from Sorghum bicolor, assembly GCF_000003195.3. Lineage (NCBI taxonomy): Eukaryota > Viridiplantae > Streptophyta > Magnoliopsida > Poales > Poaceae > Sorghum > Sorghum bicolor. The sequence continues at coordinate 61,771,825 of NC_012874.2, forward strand.
AAGAATGGATGATATATCTTCATTTATGGAATCCTTGCCACCGGACTTTTATGTCATACTGCGAACAGAGTAAGGAAATTGTTGTCAGAGCCCATCACGTTATTGTTGTTAACTTCACTCTTGGGGCACCACCGGACTTTTATAAAATATTCGATCTCAATTCCAGCCAACTATTAAGGTCCATTTTAGGGAACCTTGGGGCACCACGCCATGTTCGGCTTCTCACATATGCAAAATGTGCTATACATGGCCTTGAGAAACAGCCCAAAATGGAGTCTGGTACGTCTCAAGTCAACTGAAAATAGTATTTATCATCTTCCTATCCTAGCTTACACCCTGTTAAGGTCTTGGAGATGTTCAATTGTGTTCAGGTGCAATCAGCCGTATGTTCTTGAATGTCAAAGCAAATGTCAGCTATCTCCATCTGAGAGTAATTATTGGTGAGTAACGACACCATCACTGCCCTAATGTTTCATGTTTGTCTAGCACTAACATGTTTGCTAACCAAAACTGCTCAGAAATAGTGGGATTGTTAGCGAAAGCAAATGGTGCCACACAGAAGGTCGTGAACAAACTCAGACAGATGTTAAGTCAAGGTTTTCATCTCCTTATGTGATGCCCAGAAGTCAGGGACGTGCTGAAATTAAGGGTACGAGAAAAGTGGGGGAAGCTGGAAGAACGTTAGGAGTCGAATCATAACTGTGATTGTTCTGTTGCAACTTGTAGAATTGGAGGTTGTGTTGTGTCAAGGAGTCAAATCATAACTGTGATTGCTCTGTTATGATTCGACTCGCTGACGTACTTTAAAAAATGAATCCACCCGGACTTGTAAATTGTACGTTCGAGTCTCTGGCTCCCCAGTCCGGGTGGTATTTTTTTCATTTTTTGGGTTGGATCATGTAAGGTTCATTATCAAAGTGTCAGGCAGTAAAAAAAAATGCTGCCCCAAGAACCAAACTTGTGCTACAGAAGGTGCAATGGAACGCTGAGTGAAAACGGATTTGCCTGGAAACTTCACAGCAGTCATAATAGTAAATATATGCGTTCTGTTGAATCTGGAGCACTGACTTTTCTGGTCCTACAAAATTTCAGCCGGTCTCAGGATTTTAGCAGTGAAAAAAAAACCATACTGATTGCCATACACTGCATGAAACCCTTAACTCGAACTAGCAAAAGCCTAGCATACACCAATCTGGGGAAAAAAGAAGAGCATTGTCTTAAGGCACTCTAGATTGCCAAGCCTTAGCCATCTTCTTCCCGAGGTATTGAGCAGCAACTGCACCACCAGAGGCGAGCAGACCGGACACTGCTTGCCGCACGCTCGAAACCATTACTCGGCGCCTCAGGGCCCTCCGGACACAGTTTGCTGCCATGTCCTTTGAAGAAACTATGGCGCGTGGTGGCATTTCTACAGAAAAATTGCCTGCAGTGAGAATGTGTTACGGGATGAACAAGGCTACAAGATTGATGAGAACATCAAGGGCATTCCAACCTTTTCCATGTAATTTGTGTCTTCCTTGCATTTGGCTTTGGATCGTCCATGGAAGAACAGAGAACAGCTCATTTGTTGTAGATAGACCACAATCCTGTAGACATGCGACTCTAATAGTTAGACATCCAAACCAAGCAAAGTACATTTAATGAAGTCATGTCAGTTGTCATGATTTATACAGGCTCACTCCGATCCCATACAAGTCCATCAGGAGTTCAGGACATTGACATGATCTTTAGTGTTGCACCGACCAGTTATATCTTTAAGAATATATCATTTTATTAAATCAAAAGAGTGATATATTATGAAAGCATGTTTCATGATGAATCTAGTAACATTAATCTCATGTTAGTAATCTATAAAACTGCTTAGTTACTGCTAATCAAAGTTTACATAGTCTGACTTAGGAAACAGTTGAGTGGACTTATATTTGAGATCATGTGTAGTTACAATTGCTACTAGGATGGGAATCCATACGAATTTTCCAGAGTGGTCTGGGCATAGAAAAGGTAAGAAAAATAAAGCATTAAGGCAAGTGCAAGAGAACATTTTGTGTGGTCCACAAAGAAAGGTGAAAGCCAGAGGCAAAGCTCTTCTATAGTTTTATCTCTTTGAACAAACTGAGTACGTGCAGAAGGTAATAAACCTGCTGGAAAGTCTTATACTGTCCATGGGATGATGTCTTCAATAGCCCTTCAACAATATACTCTTGCAAGAGGGGTCTGTACATCAGTTGAAACGACTGAAAACTACCCTCAACAATCTTCTTCACCTGATTTATAGTAGGAATTGGGTATGAAATTATAAACCAAATAGAAATCCCATTAACACACTATCTTATCCTAAACTTGCAAACAACAACAAAAAGTAATGACAAAACAATAATTTATACAATCGTCGAACCCGGTATGCAGATCCAATAAAAGCAACAGAATTTAGAGCCTAAGATCTCAAAGGAATAAATTGTCAATTGTCTTATCAGTCCCTCCCAGGAAATAAAATAACTACGAACCATATTTTGCTCATCACAGTGAAAACAGTAATAAAATGGTATGCAGTACCTAGATGTATGTTCCATTTTGCCACAGTTTAGGGCACCACAAATATATATGGTGATATGGTCAAATGGGCCTAATTTGAACAGAAGAGTATTGAAGTTCAATACCGTGTACCATGCTACAATCCATTTGTTTGTGGTTGAGTTTGCAAAGGATAAGAACATACCTTTTTTTTGAAAAATATGCCATTTTCAATTTAGAGAAGTACATAAATGAGTTGGTTTTGGACGTGCCAAACAGACAGGACACATTTGTGAAGAGTGATGTAATATTAAATTGAATTGAAATGGTCACAAGTATAGATCAAAGATGAACATGATTTATTTTGTTGATACCTTATCTTTGTCTTCTGCAAACAGCATTCTCAAATCACCCATATATGATAGACTACAAATTTGAGCGTACAGGTCATACTGCACAAAGAGGGATAAAAGAAGGTAAGATCAGAAATTCAGAACCAACTACCAAAACAAAGAAAATAATTTCATGGCAGGAAGTATCAAGTTAGCAATAACCTCGGTGAACTCTTCTGGTAAAAGGAGTAGAGAAGCTGAAGTTGCCATTTCTAGGTTAATTGAGTTGACCTTCCTCATATCCCAGTTGTCAACAAGAATATGAACCTACCAAAATACAGAGAGCAAATCAACTACGATAATGTCAACTTTGCAATGCAAGATATCCATATATACACATAAAAGGCACTACAATTGTGCAGTGAGCAACTCAATACAAGGCAGCCAATGAATATTCAACCGGCAAAAGAAATAACGTAGCTACACGAATATGGTCCATATCAGGCAAACTGTGTATCGTCACAGCCACAAAATATAACTGGAGCCACTGTCTAAAAATAAGACAAGAACAATATAAAGTGCACAATCCCAATGAATCTAGCAAAACCAGCATTATGTGATTTGTACATTTGAAGAACAGGGCATTTCACATTCATACCGGTTTCTGCAGCCGGCCACTGAGGTAGAACCTGTCCCAGGTCAAGACATCCATCGCCAGGTCCCTCATCCTCACCACCCCATACTTTATCCTCTGCACCACCAAAACACAAATTTCTTCAGCAAGTACACAATTCGCGCACAGCCAGTGGAACACAAGGCACAGCCATTCGTGATACCTTGTCCCTCCACTCCACAAAGGGGTTGAAGTACACCCCGACCCCAACACGATCCGCCAGCCCAGTGATCTGAGCTCCAAAGACCAAGAAACAATCAATCATCACACAATTAGCCAACAACCAACCAGAAAGATTGCGGTGGTGTTGGTCGGAGGAAGCTTACGGCGCCTGCACCGAAGCTTGACATCCAGCGGGAGTAGTGCCCGGGGTTCCTTTCCAGGTTCTGCACCGACAAGAAAAAATTCCTTCAGGATAACATCACCAATTTAAAGAATATGAACCAATTTGACGGATTGGTTAGGTTCCTAGCACCTCGGAGTGCCACTGGAGGGGGTCAGCGACGCCGAGGATATAATCGACCATGGACGTCCCGTCGGGGCGCGCGTGGAGGAGCGTGGAGCCGTACGCGCAGCAGAAGTCCACCGGCGGGAGGAGGTCGCGGAGCGGGCCGGCCAGCTCCGCCGCCCTCTTCTCCTCCTCCGCCACAGCATTCATTTAGGTAGGCGCGCGCGCTCTGGTTGCTAAGAGGCGAGAACTTAGACCAGGGGGCGACGGGGGGCCCGGCGGTCGCCGGAGCAAGGAGGGAGGGAGACGGCCGCCGTCGGCAGCGGCGGGGGTTTAGACGGGGGTGGAGGAGATGGGGAAGGCGTCGCTGAATCTGGGCCGTTGGTAAGAGGGTGGACGGTCTGCATTGGACGCCTTGCAACAAATGGGAAACTCCTATGCATTTTTGTTTCTTTTTTTCTTCTTATTCTTATATTATGCTGAAATTGTTATTCCATTTTAGTCTCTCCATTCAAAATTACACCATATAGTTTGTTTTGAAAGGTTCGTAATTATATAATTTCGTCCAAAAATTTGTTGGATTATAAGTATTTTATTTAGTATACAAAAATTATGGAACTAGATTCATTTAAAAATATTTTTCACCAGTTTTTTTATATATTTTCTTATAAAAAAGCAATGGACACAAGGCTCAAGTACAATTTTGAGATAAAATAAAGTGCGTGTGAAATGTCTAGCTAATTCGGTGTCACATGTGGCATCGCATCCCTCACCTTTGCATCAAATTCAAGTTGGTAGTTGTTTCACGACCAAAGTTTAAAAAGTTGGAAAATATCCAAACATACAATATTCTATTTCATATTCAAATCTAAATACTCAAAATCAGATATCTAGTAGGGATATAGAATGGATATTATATATATCAGTATATTACAAAACATACAAGTTGGCCCACTTAAATAAGCATCAACGTATCCTTCAAGTGAAACAGAAGGTAAGTACAACCTGATCACAATTTGCAATGCCAAGTGCGCCTGTCTTGGTTTAACGTTTAAAAATACAAGAATCACTGATTCACTATGAGGTATCCCCATATATGCTTTCTGCGTGATGTCATCTCCAACTCCAAGTGAGTGCTGTAAGAATTTGATCAGAAACAATAGCTCCAAAATTGCTAGGCTAAGTAGACAATGCGTCATGAATCAGCTTGTTTGCGATCTCCTTTGACAGCCCCATGACGCTATCACTAGAACCAACCTGCACAAGTCAAAGGAGGTAGTTCACATTTGTATGAATGGAAACAAAAACCCTACAACACAACACAGATAAGGTGAATGAGACACTGACCACTGCTTCGACAAATGGCAGTGTCAATGGATGTTCAAGTAGCAAGCCACCTGCGACCCTAAATACTACTCCCTCATCGATCTAGCAAAGAGGGCAGTGACATAACAACATGAAAAATATGAAAATATTGAAGCTTGTGATGGTAATCCAGCATTCAAGTACAATAAAATGAGCACATACCAAGCTCTCGATGACCTCTTCTGGTATATCGTGGAAATAAACCTGCAGAGTGTAGAATGATAATGCAAAACTTACTTGGTCATTATCATCCACAAATATTACATTTAAGACAAAAGCTTCCTTTTGACCCTATAAATTTGAAGAATCTTGTCTAGCAAATATTCATTCCCCTACATCAGTGAATTTCATTTCTATAAAATAAATATATCGATACAGCGATTATGCATCTGCATTGGACCATCTGTCCTCATGCACTAGTAAATCTGTTTTGAATGGCAACATAACAAGAGTAGCCTTGATGAACGAGTCCTTTTGGTTAAAAAGAGAAAATTACCTCAGCTTTGTCCAAACTTCCAAGTCTCTTCCCAGTTGTAAGATTAGTTACAACTACAGACCCAACAGTTGACACATGACCTCCGGAATAGCCTGGAGAAGATAATGATTCACTTATAATAAACAAATGCATTAAAACATTGTGAATCAGACGTTTAGCGGACAACAAACCTTTCAGGAATTGGCGTGCTTCTTCCTTGGTGGTTGGCTTTTCTCTAATAATCCCTTCATGGACGACCACCTCAAAGTCAACTACAATTCAGTATGTAATCATACAAATGATAACATCCTAGCAAAAAAATAGAAGAGGCGATACATCCACAACCGTGGCATACAAATTCTACCCAGATTAGGACTGCAGAGGTAATCGAGACATACTATGTCAGAAGTGATCAGGAGTGTTGGTTGATTGCCTTCTTTCTGGTAATCAGCAAGGTTCAGTCTGGACATGATAGCATCAGCCTGAAAGATGCTTAAAGTGGTTAACTCCATGCTGGGGGAGAAAAAAAAAGTTGGTGCTAGAAAAACAACCACGGCCCAATTTGGTTGGACATTTCTTTAGCCTCCTTGTCCTCCCACAGAAAGAAGTATTAGTTTTCATGTAGCTTTGAAAACAAGTATGTGTGCAAAATATGTTCGTCTAACACCAGCAAAGTTGAAGCCAATCCTAACTATTACATTTTGATCACAAATCCAGGCAGACTACTGTAGGCAACTAAATGGGGCCAAGCCAGAGCAATAATGTAAATACCATCAATTGCAACACATGGCTGGACCATTTTATGCATTGAATCTGTTGTGTAATATGGTCTGCACCCAGAAAATTTGCATACAATTTAAGGAACTTCCTCAGTTATGCTTCAGATGGCCACCTAAAGCAGTTGCAAACTTGGCCAACTTACTAAAGAGCTATCAACTGTCCACAAGAACATGGTTAAAAAATATCAATATAAATCAGATCACACATGAACTTTAGTTATAATTTTGCACAAAACTTTTAAGGAAGCTACAAAATCCAAAAAAAAATTAATGATGCTTAGGAAGGACGGGCCTGGTGCAAGCGGTAGAGTCTTACCGCCTGTGACCGGAAGGTCCCGGGTTCGAGTCGCGGTCTCCTCGCATTGCACAGGCGAGGGTAAGGCTTGCCACTGACACCCTTCCCCAGACCCCGCACAGAGCAGGAGCTCTCTGCACTGGGTACGCCCTTTTTTCAATGATGTTTAGGATCACTTAATCGCACAACAAGTCACTTATATCATGTAATGCATGAACACCTCATCTTTTTCACTAAGTATCACAATGGTGCACATCTGTGCACATAACTATTACATCAATTAGTGCTCATATTGAGATGGCAAGCATGCCTCGTTGCATAGGTATGCACTGCAAATAGTGCTATTAAGATGGGAAAAAGTAGTGGTCAAAGTTGTTTTTGGAGACCGTGTCGATGTCCAAAACGACGTTCTTTAGGGACATGGAGGGAGTACTTTATTTGTTATCAGACCTATTTGTGTACGAAATTCCTGCATTCATTGATGAACACTGTTTCTAAATATTCAGAGAAATATTATCTTGTTGATGAGGGTTATTGCTATTCCAATAGAAAGCATTTTATAGGTCCTTGCGAACAACAAAAGTACCACCTACTGAACTTTCATGTGCCTTCTCGTGCAGATTGAAGAAAATACAGGCATAAGCATCACATAGTATCATTATAACACAAAATGGAAAAACAATATTTTATTTTAAACTCCCAATACAACGCACGAAGGGACTACTGTCTTACTACAAGTAGAACATTACAGCAAAAACTTGCAGCAACCAGCAACGCATTTGCAGTTGAACCACACAAAGCACCACATTGGCCACTGGATGTAACTGCAGAATTCCCGAGTTTGTAATACTGAAGCTCTGAAGCTACAACATAGCACAACGCAAAGCATTGTCTCACCAATGGAGGGGGGAAAAGCAGGGAATCTTGTGCCTACCTTGGCCTCCGCGAGGACCATTACCAGGTCATCAGGATTCTCTCTCCTGATGCTCTTCTCGTCGATGTCCGCAGTCTGAAACCACACACAGAAAGACAACAGACAGATCCATAAGCATTCCATCTCACCGGCAGAATCAGAGTCGTCAGCTGCAGGGAGCAAAGCAAGCCAAGCGGCAGAGCAGCAGGACCCACCATGACCTGGAACTCAAGCCCCATCTCCTCGAGGATGTGCTTGCGCGCCACCGACGACGACCCCAGGATCAGCTGCGACGCAACGAAGCCGCCGGCGGTCAGGACAAGCGGAGGAACAGGAACGGGTTCTTGTTGTCGGATTGAAATTGGTGAGGGCGAGGCGAAACCTTGAAGGGCTGCTGCCTGGCGGGGGGTGAGGAGCCCGTGGCCATGGTGCTCTTGCGCACGGTGAGGCGAGGGACGCGGGCGGGGGGAGGGCCGCGTCGGCGGGGTTCCGAGAAGACGGGGGGCGGCGGTGCTGGGAGCAGCAGAGTGCGGTAGCCGCAAAACCTGTGTGGGAGAGGATATGGCCTCGGGACGAAAAGCTGGAAGGTGCGCTGGGAAAATTTGCAGTTACGTCCACGGATGAACTAGTTTATTACTTACGTCACACTGTCACACTAATATGAAATTATAATCAGTACTAATAGGCAAATAATTATTAGTAAACCTAGAAAAGACCAAACATTATAAACTTTTGACTAACGTTGAACCAAATATGCACAGGTTTGGCGGATTCAGGATGGAGAAAAAAAGGGGGCTAAACAGTGAACGTATAGGATTAAAGCTAGAGATTAATAAGGATTTAAGGCTAATTAATACTAATTTAATAGATAGACAAATCAGACTCGGGGGGCTGAAGCCCACCCAGCCCCCCTTTGGATCTACCTCTGGATGTGTCGCTACATTCATATTGAAAATGTTTTGTAACAAGAATTGGTCAAAGTTGCGGAAAATGTCAAGTGAAAGAAATGTCTTTCTTTATAACTTACGTCTTCTAAAAAAGGAAAATACAATTGTTAAAAAGGGGAAAAAGTACAATAGGTGATGTAATATGTAAGTAAATCTCAATTAAGAGGTCTATAACATGTCCTCTAAACCTATATAGAATAATAACACAATGGTTAGATAAAATGTGAAGTTGCATTTGAGATGGGATGGCTAATAAAATTAATGCATATAGTTGAGGATTGCAAGAGTGGTTTTTTTTTTGTTGGCTATAGTAGCCAAGAGAGCGTATGACTAGAGTTGTATGGCTATGTTTTTTTATATCTACTTTTAATTATAAAGCAAAGAAAGCACTACAATAGATATATCTCAAGTGAGGACAAATGTGAGATGTCATATAGTCCTCTATCGCTATTGTAGTAGGCTAAGGTGATTGTCCCTCTCTATGATAATAGCGACTAATAGGAACTCATGTACACCTTTGTTAGGAATAAAAAAACAAAATACAATGCCAAGCCTCGTCTCTTCTAGTACAATTATGTATGGTATATATTCATTGTGATTCTTTTGGGTGTAGTCAATAAATCATTCCCCATTATTTTTCATTGGATGGCAACAATGTTTGTATCTAGCTAATACAATAGTGGATCACATAAAGATCCAAAGTTAAGGGACAGGTGGAATATACTTGATGGTGTATAACAACGTAAACTAGATCAAACGTTTTTTAAATAAAATAAAATAAAATATTTTTTGCACTTGCCTCCTCAACAAAATTCTTCATTTAAATACATGCATAAATCTTGACAAGATAATCACATTATGCTCCATAATTTTGTACTCTTTCTGTTTTCAATTGGAAGTTGTTCTAACATTTTAGGTACATAGTTTTTTTTTCTATGCACCTAAATGTAAATGACATCTACAAAAACCAAAACAACTTACAATTTAGAACGAAGAGAGTACTACCTTCTACCCGTACAAATTTGGAGCGAGCAAACTCCTCATCATTTTTAAAGCTACAATCATACTTTCTCAATCCCTAAATTTAGGACCCAGTTTTTTTTTAAAGTTTAGCAAGATTTATAGAAAAATAGATAATATCCATATTTACATATCAAAATATATTTTTATGAAAATATAGTTCACTAATAGTAATCTAAGTATACTTATTGCATACCATAAATATTAGTATTTTTATCATATTTTATCTTTTTTTATAAAAAAGGTTTGAATTGTTTTCAACAAAAAAAATTGTAAAATTTGACGGAGGGTCTCATGGTTTGATGCATTGCAAACTCCGACCAGCAAAAAAAAAAAACCCCGAGGACCACCTCCCTCCTGTCACGTGCCAGGCAGCGCGTCACTCCTCTGACTCCGACCATCCCCCTCTTCCTCCGCGAGTCACCCCCACCTCCGCCCGCCGCCCCGACCCACTCCGGTCCGGTCCGGGGGCTGTCCTGTCCGTCCCTCTGTCGGCGGTCGCTGTTCCCAACCAAATCTTCCTCCCCCTCGTCGTCAGCCAGCCAGCCCGCCCCCCTTGACCGTCACCGCCTCCACCCTCTCCCTTCTCCCACCCGCGCCGCCAACGCGGCTGATCCTCCTGCTCCAAGAGCCTCCAACCCTACCCCCTCGCTCCCCACCTTTCCTCCGCCGGGGGCCCGCCCATGGCGGAGATCGAGGTGGTTTCCGAAGGCGGCGGCGGCAGGCGGGACGAGGACGAGGAGCGGCGGCGGCGGCAGGAGGAAGGTGCGGGGCAGCCGGCGGACCCCGTGGTGGACGTGTACTCGGCGGCGGCGTACGGGGACCTGGAGCGGCTCCGCGGCTTCGTCGAGCAGGGCGGACCCGCCGCCGCCGCGCTCAGGGAGCCCGACGGCAACGGCTACCACGCGCTCCAGTGGGCCGCGCTCAACAACTACCCGCACGTCGCGCTCTACATCATCGAGGTCGGCCTCGGTCTCCGCTTCCCCTGCCGCTATCCTGCTTCCTATTCGCCGGCTTCGAATTTGGGTTTATCCATTCCAGCGACTCTTGCTCGCCTTATAGCTTCGCTGATGATGGGGATTGTTCGGTTTTGCCGCAGCACGGGGGCGACGTGAATGCGACGGACCACGCGCGGCAGACAGCGCTGCACTGGGCGGCCGTGCGTGGCTCCACTTCCGTAGCAGATGTGCTGATGGAGCATGGCGCCAGGGTCGAGGCCGCCGACGTCAATGGATACCGGGTATGCGGCACCCTTGTCTTTCTGGATGTACAACTCGAATTTCAGTTTTGTTGCCCCATGTTTGATGTACAACTCGAATTTCAGTTTTGTTGCCCCATGTTTGTATTGGGTTTATTAGTACCTGATTGGTCAGGATACCATGAAAACGCCCTCTGCGATAGTCTGTGGGGTGGGTTTTATAGAGGTTTATTACAATGTTTGTTTGACCATTATAGGGTCTGTGTTGATTGCCGTCTGGTTTGCTGAATCAGGTGTATGGGTAGTGTGTTTCAACATTTATAATTATATCTAGAAAATCCAGTAGAAAAATAATAAAGCACTCATAGAAAAATAATAAAGCACTCATCGGTTCCAACTTCCAGCTAAAAGCATTATCTCGTGAAGTAGCAGCCATCTTGCTAGTGCCATTTTGTTTCACAATAAATCATTTGCAGCAAGAGCAATTGTAGATTAATTTTGCTATTTGTGCTGATAGGCAAGAAATGGACTTGAATAGATAAAAAGAATAAACATATGTTATTACAGATTTGCAGAAATTTGCTTTTAGGCTGGCTAGCTCTTCTTTGGAGCAGCCTTTCAGCTTTCCTTTATTGTGGATGGAAAAGATTATATGTTCAGTTCCTAACAACAGGCAAATCATCTATATGGTTCAAGCCGAATCTTCTGTTTGACTGTTCCCTGCTTTGATTATTATGTCAGGCAGTCCACGTTGCATCTCAGTATGGCCAAACATCATTCTTGCATCACATCATCTCAAAGTACGGTGCAGATTTTGATGCTTTGGACAATGATGGGAGGAGCGCTTTGCACTGGTACACGATTATTGATTAATACTCTACTTTCCGAATGCATGCTTTCCTTCGTTTAGGTACCAGTTTCACCCTGAAAATGTAGTATGCAGTTTAATATGATTTTCTATATTCTCTTCAAATTGTGTCTCAAATTGTTCTCATGGTAAAGGATTCATTCAGAAATTGTCTTTGCACTGCTGTGTATGTATATGATATAGTGCTGTGTACTCAGTTGTCTGATTGAATAATCTCAAAAAAAAGTTGTCTGATTGAAGGACTGGAACCACCAGTCCTGAAGAGTCAGTTAATTTACTATCTACCTGACTTTTGTGTTGAGACTTCCATTCATTGGATACTTTTATCTACATTTCCATGTTTGACGTAATGTAGCCTTATTCTATAATGTTACAGGGCTGCCTACAAAGGAAACGCAGACACAATCAGATTACTGCTATTTATGGATGCTAATCAAGTAAGGCAAGACAAAAATGGTACCTGCCTCTTTTCTGTGGTATTTAGTTACATTTTTTGTCTACTTCATACATCTCTTCATTTACACATGTTTCTTATGCTATGAACAATAAGAATTGTGTGAATACTTTTCAAATATCTACGTTTTTAATTGCGTGTAGTATGCTCTCAAACCTATAGAAAAAATTAGGATGAATAATTAATTTCCCTGAGAATTATGGATGGCTGGGAATGTGGCCTTGTTATTTTATTTCGCTTAGGCAGCTAGGTTGGTATATAGTATTTAAGCTCTTTTTGTGATGCCATGCAGGTTGTACCGCTTTACACTGGGCTGCTATAAGAGGGAATTTGGAGGTTTGCACAGTTCTTGTACATACTGGTACAAAAGAAGAACTCACACTTAAGGATAGTGGTGGGTTAACTCCTGTGCAACTTGCAGCAGAAAAAGGTCATCGGCATCTTTCCAATATCCTTGTACGTTTACTCTGGCATTCTTATTTTCCTATTAATAATTAACCTCTTTCTCCTGAGAAATTACACTGCATGCTACCATTCAATCTGCTTATACACCAGTGCATCTAGGTTTCTGCTGTTGTAAATGATTGCAATGGCATGTATTCAATGACGTTTTCTTTCCCCTATTCTATCCATTTTCTTTTGTCCCCTGTTCTCCAAATATTCGTTTGGTGTGCGTTTTAGGTACTGACCTTTTCAACTCCACTAACAGAATAATTTCTCTGCTTGTAGTCTAATGCTACAAAAGTAAGCTTTGAAGACAAGTTCTTCCCTGGGAAATCGAGGAAATTTGGATACGCCCCTTTCTTGTTTGCTTATCTTGTCGTCTGCCTCATCCTTTTCCTAAACTCGATTGTATTTGGTGAGCATTTTTTGGGAGTTTTTGTTGTTTATATTAGAATTAGGGATCTTTGTTTTCATCAGACCTGATCATAAAATCTCTGCAGCACCTAATTTTTCTAGGATCACTGCTACTGCTGGTCTTTGGTCTTGGGCTGCCGTATCACTTTTCTTCGCATCACAAGTAATGTTCTACAGAGTTAGCAGGTAGCTTATGTTACATATTTGTTTATTGTACGGTCATACCATTTATGTGCACCTTTTGCAATTTCCTGACATGCTATGTTTGTTAGTCTTTGTACACTAAGTAGCTATAATAATACCTTGATGTATATAGCCATTAGAAAGATGACTGACTGTTGGGTAAAATGAATTTGTTCTGAGAGTATGAGACTCACGGAAAGAGATACGACCATGTATTTGATGCATTCTTGCTAGTGTGGAATTCTCCATTTTGAAGTTTTAATCTCAACATCTGAACACCTACTTTTATAAGTTCAGCAGATTATTTTGTTCTCATATGGTCCCTGTTCCATGTTTAAGGTTTGTGTTCTTTTGCTGTTTTGACAGAAAAAATCCTGGCTACATCAAAGCAAATTCCAAGCGATCTGATCCAAAGGTAAAAAAATGTTCTACCGCTGTTGTTCAAAGACAATGTTTCTACAAATGTGCTTGAAGGAACTGCCTTGTATCAATATTTATAGAATCTTGCTGTGTCATTTCAAGGAACAGATAAAACATGTTCCTTCAGTTTGTAGTTGATACCATATTATCATACTACAGTACATGGAAGCTAGGAGTTTCTCGGATTTGGCATTGTGAGTTGTGACCAACAGAAGTTCTGTAGTCAACATGTTGAAGACTGACTAAACATCATTTGGGCTGTCAAACCATAGAAAGTTGTTTGCACAGTTTTTTTTGGTCAGTAGATAACTATGACAATTAGCGCTTTATTGCAGGAGCCACTTATGGAAATTGATCTTACCAATTCCTCTACATGGACAGGCAATTGGTCTCAGCTATGCCCTACTTGCAAGGTACTAGGAAAAACTCTTCATCATTATTCTCACTTCTGTTATCCCCCCCCCCCCCCTCTTTTGTCTTCCATATCATTTTAGTATCTCTTGTGGAGATGGCAATTTGTGTTGGAAGCAGAAGATGATAGCATATATGTATATGTTTCCTTGTCATGTTACCTGCTCTTGTTTTGGCTATAAACCCCAACTATGTTTATTTTTACTGAATGGGTAACCTTGCTACCAGATAATTCGACCTATGCGCTCCAAACATTGTCCAACTTGTAAGCATTGTGTGGAGCAGTTTGACCATCACTGCCCATGGATATCAAACTGTGTCGGAAAGGTATAAACATTAATTTGCAAATTTTCTCTTATTGTGCCTTAACTGCCTGTTCTGCTGTTCCAATTGGCTTAGGAAACATGTTCTGGCTAGGCACTAATATTGGATAATATTTGGTCTTTGAAAGAATGCTTATCGCTAATGGGAATACACAGTTGCTTCACGCTTAGGATTCACATAATTGTGTGTGCACTTGGATTTTTTCATTTTGAAATCTGACTGATAAGTATTCAGATTGTCAACTTGAACCTCATTGTGATGCCATACATACATGATTCAATTGTATTCTGCATGCAGCTCTTTGAGACTTGATAGATTTTCCATCAGTCTCCTAATTTGAGCATTAATATATCTTATATTGCGTTGTTTATGACTATAGCATTAAGATAATAGGAAAGTATGTCGCTGTAAATTTAATGGTATCATTTTTGTACTGTGAGAATTTATTAGCCAAATTATTGGCAAAGATTATAAACTTCAATTTTTGTTTCCGTATGCGCCTTATAAACTGGGACAGAGGAGGCCTTGTTTAGTTCTGATTTTTTTTTTTTGGTTTTGAGTACTGTAGTACTTTCGTTTTTATTGACAATTATTGTCCAATCATAGACTAACTAGGCTCAAAAGATTCATCTCGTGTTTTACAGACAAACTGTGCAATTAGTTTTTTTTCGTCTATATTTAATGCTCCATGCATGTGCCACAAGATTCGACGTGACAGGGAATCTTGAAAAGTTTTTGGTTTTTGGGGTGAACTAAACAAGGCCTAATATTTTTTTTTTCTTGCAGCAAAATAAGTGGGATTTTTTTGTGTTTCTTTGGATGGGGATAGCTACATCCTTTCTGGGTGCTGCTGTTGGATTTCACAGTAAGGACGTCTTTAAACAATTCTCTCTCTCTCTCTCTCTCTATATATATATATATATATACAAGTGGTATTCTACACCCTAGGTGTAGAATACTATTCTACACCGAAGTGTTATACTGAGCAAAATTCAGTATTGTTTAGTATTCGTGTTTCAGTATTTTCATGGTCTTGAGTGTTGGACAAGATGGTGTAGAATAATATTCTACACCTAGGGTGTAGAATAGCTATATCTCTTCCTTTGCTTCGAGATGTACTTAACAAGTCAAGGACATTTGATGCCAGGACTTTGGACAGAGCCCATTATACTCTCATCTTCAGAAACATGGATGCATTTCATGGTGACAAAGCATCCTGGTGCTGTATTGTTCATGTTTCTGGATGTCTTCTTGTTAACTGGAGCTCTTATTCTGACTGGAGCACAAGCAGTACAGGTAAATTTTTGCCTGTTTGTTAGTAATTGCAATTTTGCATATTTTCAACAAACACTCCTGGGTTATCAGAGCAGCATTCTATTTGTCTCTATGCTGTATGATCAAATTGTGGTCTCATGCTCTGTGCTACTTTGGACATTGGGAATAGCAAAAGGGCATACAGTTTCTATTTTGTGCCTCATAAGATTTGTAGCTAGGCTGTTTAGAGAATATGCTTCTATCATTGTGAAACCGAACAACACAATTTCGTTGAACTCAGTTTGCTAGAACAAGTCGCAAAATGGAAGTTAGGCCACATACCCGCACTGCATATTCGCTTCAATGAGTGCATGTTTTCATAACGTGTATGGTTCACCCATTTATTGCAGATAGCACGGAACTTGACAACTAATGAGGTAGCGAATCGATCTCGCTACACATATCTTCGAGGGCCTGATGGGCGTTTCAGAAATCCTTACAGTCGGGGTTGCCAGAGGAACTGCACTGATTTCCTTATCAATGGATACAGCAATGATGAGGAGATTGCATGGCCAACACTTCAACAAACAGTTCAGGGAAGATAGAGGTACTGATCGAGGAAACAAAAGTTCAGTGGCAGATTATATGCCCAAGATCCCTGAAAAGCACATGCTTTCATCTTAGTGCTGGGAAATATTTCAGTTTGTTCAGACAATGGATTGACAATGTTGTGAAGATCGACTTCCTTGGGTCACATTCTGAGTGGCTGGCGGCACCCTTTCATACAGGTCTTTAGACGGTGCTGTGGATCATGGGATTGTTTGATACTGCAGATTGTTCGCATGCGTGGGTGTGCAGTATGATATCTTTTCCCTGGCTACGACTTCGCTTGGACAAGCCAATTATTTATGTTGTCGAGATGAGTTCTGATAGAGTGATAGATGTGAATGCGGGTTTTATGATCTCTGTAGTAAATTGAAATCACAATCTTTACTCCATTCACGAAATATACAGGGGGCAACAGGGCAAAGTACAAGCATGCACCATATTGTGGATTTTGTCTTGTATTATATTGACCAATAGCTGACTTCTGTTGTAGTTGCACATTGGTTTACCAATGACGTTTAGCAATCCGGCAAGGATGATGAAACTGCAAAAATCAAATGACACATCGGCTGTTGACG
Source organism: Sorghum bicolor (assembly GCF_000003195.3). Classification (NCBI taxonomy): domain Eukaryota; kingdom Viridiplantae; phylum Streptophyta; class Magnoliopsida; order Poales; family Poaceae; genus Sorghum; species Sorghum bicolor. The sequence goes on from NC_012874.2 coordinate 61,788,737, forward strand.
TGAGATACAGTTTGACGGCAGTTAGAGCCCAACCTGATGACAGCGGCATAGGAAATTAGGACTTTTTTTTAATGGCCCACAAAGAATTCTCTCTATTGTGCTTTTTTATCATCAATTATCAATGTAGAACTAAACCTAACCATTACTACATAAAGATTAATGGTGGCAGCTTTTATTTTATGAGGTGGATATTGTAACCGTCTCCAATCCATCCAAGGTCACGATAAATGCATGATTAATGGATGTGATTGCTTTTGTCCACCTTCATATAAATTGATTAAAATGAATCAATAAAAAGAAAAGGCCCGCACCGGCCTAGATCTGGATTGTGCATGGGCCTCGATCTCGCGCCGCCACAGTCGATCCGCTCGGGTAGATCTGCTGCCCCATCGTCGCGAGCACCGCTACAATACTTGTTTTTTTTTTTTCTCGAATACGCAAAAAGTTTGCGCATCATTGTATTAAGTAGAAGGGCGTTTACAAGTGCGCTTTGGCGCTGAGTACAGACGGCAAGGGTGGAGGGTGGTTTAACAGCAACCTACAGTACAATTCTCACCTCCCCCCCTCGCAAAGAAAGCGGACTACTCACGAATCAAACAACCAAGGTGCCAGGCTCCTTCAATCCAAAGGTCGGCGTTGGCCCTGATGATGCTCAGCAGCTGGGTAATGTTGGAGGATGTGTTACGAAAGCACCGAGCGTTACGCTCCTTCCAAATCTCCCAGGCTACTAACGCGAAGAGGGTGTCGGCTCCTTTCTGACGTTCACCGTGCCAGCGCACCCTCCAACGGTCCCACCATGCAAGAAGGGTCTCATCGCCGACCAGAGACGCGTCGGTTCCAAGGACGGAGAGAATGGTCCACCAGACCTGACGCGAGAATGAGCAAGAAGCCACGATGTGGTCGATAGTCTCTGGTTCTTGGTCGCATAGGTAGCAAATGTCGACGACTTGCAGACCGTGGCGTCGCCTCCTGTCCGCGGTCCAGTGCCGACCTCTGATGGCAAGCCAAAGGAAGATCTTAACTCGGAGCGGAGCCCAAGTTTTCCAAATCCTCGAGCAGCCACGCACCGGGAGGGAGGCCGCGAGGAGAGCACGATAGGCTGACTTAGCAGAGTATTGGCCGTCTGGCGTCCATCTCCAGACGAGAGAGTCCTCCCCGTCACCCAACTGGCATTGGGAGACCGCATCCCACAACTTCAGGTAATCCGAGATGGCCGTGGAGGTGATCCCCCCCGAAATCTGGCGAACCCACGCACGCTTTGAGAGTCCAACAGCGACCGTTGTAGACTTGATATCCCTCTGACTGACGAAGGCCAAGAGAGCGGGTGCGATGTCCTTGACTGACTGTTTCTGGATCCATTTCCCCGTCCAGAAGGCTGTTGTGCACCCATTACCGAGCACTGTGTACGTCGAGGCGTTGAAGAAAGCTCGGAATTCGTTGGAGGATGCAATGGGTAGACTGGACCACGCCCTGTCTTGATCCACCTTCTGCAGCCAAAGCCATCTGGCTTGTAGGGCGATGGATGTGAGTCGCAGATCCGGGATGCCCAGACCCCCAGGTCCGTTGGTCGACAAACAGTGGGTCACGCGACCATGCACTTCCCCCTAACTGAGCCCTCTTTTCCGGTCCATAGGAACCTGCGGCATATGCTGTTGATTTCGTCTAACGCCCAATGTGGGAGGCCGTCCGCGATGATGGTGTAAATGGGAATGGCGGAGAGGACGGACTTGATCCAGATGAGCCTGCCGCTCCTCGCCATGAGCGGCCCATGGCAGCTGGGAAGCCTTCTTTCGATGACGTCTATGGTGGACTGAATCCGCGCTCTTGGGATTTTTTTGGTACTCAGCGGCAAACCAAGGTACGTGATGGGGAAGTCAGCTCGGCGGCAGCCCAACACCTCCTGCAGCTGCGGCAGGGTGTCCTCAGTCATGTGGATCGGCGTGATGGAGCATTTGGCAAGGTTTATCTGCAGACCGGACGCTTCCCCAAAAATTCTTAGTATTTCCTTGACCGCCCTCGCCTCCGTCACATCCGGGTACATGAACATGATGACGTCGTCGGCGTACAGGCTGCAGTGGTGCCTGATCACCAGCACTCCGATGGGCCTCAGCAAATTCTCCGCGGCAGCCGTGGCGACCAGCCTGGCGAACACCTCCATGGCGATTATGAAAAGCATCGGCGATAGCGAATCCCCTTGGCGGACACCTCTCCTGTGGCTGATGGCGTTACCCGATCGACCATTGAGAATTATGCGCGAAGTGGCCGTGGACAGTAGAGTGGCTACCCAGCGGCGCCAACGGTCGCCGAAGCCGAACGCCTGCAAGGTGTTCAGCAGGAAGGGCCAAGCCACGGTGTCGAAAGCTTTGGAAATATCAAGCTTCAGCAGCGCCATGGGGGTCTTTTTTTTCCTGAGGTAAACGGCCGCACGCTGGACGAATTTGAAGTTATCGTGAATTGTCCTTCCACGGATGAAGGCGTTCTGATTCGGCGAGATCATGTTTTGTAGCAAAGGCGCTAGACGTGAAGCGAGGAGCTTGGACACCAGCTTCCCAAAGCTGTGAATCATCGAAATTGGCCGGTAGTCCCCCGGAGTGGCGGCGTCTGGCCTTTTGGGCAGCAGGATGATCAAGGCGTTGTTCAGCCTTTTGAATGCGCGGCTATCTCCGAAAGGGAACGCGTTGACGGCAGCCAGTACGTCCAGTTTGATGTGCGCCCACGAAGATTTGTAGAACAAACCGGTAAAACCATCAGGCCCCGGAGCCCTATCGGAAGGCATCTCACGCACGGCCACCTCAATCTCCTCCTCAGAGAAGGGCAGGTCCAACGCGGACAGGTCCGAGGGCGAGATCCCAATCGCTTGGAAGTCGATCGTGAAAGAAGCAGGACCGGCTTGACCAAACACGCCTCGGAAGTGGTCGAAGATGGCCGCTTCCATTTCATCGTGTGAACTGCAGACCGCGCCGGTGTCATCTCTAAGGCGGCTGATCCCGTTCCTGCGTTTCCTGCCCCTGGCCAGCAAGTGGAAGTATTTTGTGTTGGCGTCCCCGTCAGCGAGGAAATGAACTCTTGCCCTCTGGCGCGCCATAGTCCGTTCCAGGGACGCGAGGCCTAGGACCTTGAGCTTCAGGTCCTTCCGCAGCTGGTGCTCGCTGTCTGACAGCGCCCGGCGTTCAGCGGTCTGATCCAAGCGAAGGATGATGGAGCGTGCCATCAGCATCTGTTCCCGTATATTTCCGATCCTGGACGCCGCCCACCGCTGCAACTCAATCTTTAAATTCCTGAGCAGCTCGTCAAGGCGGCGCAGCGGGTCTGTGGTGTTCGGCGCACATGTCCAGCCTCTGACTACGGCGTCCTGGTACCCCGGCATTTTAGGCCAGAAAGATTCGAAGTGGAAGCGCTTCATGTTTTGGAAGGACAGCTGCGTCTGCAAGAGTAGGGGGCAATGGTCGGAGGCGTCAGAAGAGAGGGCCTGCAGATGGCAATCCGGGTGCATGGCCTCCCAATCCAAGGAGACGAGCGCACGGTCCAGCCTCACCATGGTGGGCGACCGACGTTCGTTACTCCAAGTGTAGCGTCTTCCGTGCAAATGGATGTCCACCAGCTCCAGTTCCGCAACCGTCTGCCGGAACCGATTCAGGTTGCGTCTGTTGATTGCGCCATTGCTCTTGTCTGCTTCGTCCAAGATTAGGTTGAAATCTCCAATGACCGCCCACGGTCCGGCGCACGTATCTCTGACGGCTGCCAGCTCTTCTAGGAATAGCAGCTTTTCTCCATCGTCTTGGGGCCCGTAGACAACCATGAGCCACCATGGTGGACACACAGTGTCCGGTCCTGTGTGCACCTTCACTGTGATGGAGAAGCAGCCAACGTGAACGTCATCAAGACGAATGTCCGGCTGCTGTCCAGCCACCAAGATACCACCACAAGTTCCCGCGGCCGGCACGAACGCGTAATCAACAAAATTCATTCCAAGAAGAGAGGATACAAGCATTCGGGATACAAACGATAATTTAGTTTCCACAATACAAACAACATGCGGCCTCTCAGACTGGACGAGGGTGCGGACAGAGTCCCGCCGCGCACGACCATTTAAACCGCGCGCATTCCAGCATAGTATCGTCGTATTAATCATTGTATTACAACCAGGCTACGACGCTCAAACACGCGTGACGCGGCGACCCGAGGAGCGCAGCGAGCGAGCCTTCCCAGGGAAAAGCTCCCGCATTGCCTCGACGTGAGACTCCCTGTCGCTTCCCTCGAACAGAGCATCAAAGTCGTGCTGGCTGCGTTCACCATTCTGTGCTGGCGCGATACCCAGTCTCTGCATGATGAGAATCTCTCCACGCTTGGCCACCGGCACCTTGGACAGCGGCTGCGCAACGATCCTTCTGCTACACAGTGGCATCTTTACAGACGAGTCGAACACCTTTGTCGGCAGCAGGGGCGAGGTTGTCTTCTTGAGTACCTTCGACGCGAACCTCCTCAGGCGGCCGCTGAGAGATCCAAAAGCCGGTGCTGCGGTGCTGTCTTGCGTTGCAGTCGGTGTTTGGGCGCCCTCCTCCGGACCCCTGACGGCATTCTGCGGCGAGGCGAGGGCACCCCTGACGGCGCTCTTCGGCGTGGCGAGGGCCTCACGGCCGTTGCAAGCCATGCCGCGCGACCCCTACCCGCCGCTGGCTGCGCGTGGCGCAACGGGGCTGAGTCCGTCCGCAATGCTCGAGCCCAAGCTCCAGTCCTCGGCGGACCCCCCCTCGCCTTCGGCACGCATGGAGGTGCAGCTTTCGCGCGGCGCCATGGAGGCTTCGGGCGGCGTAGCAGGGGATGGCGAGGGAGTCGACCGGGTTGGGACACCCTTATTGATTACAGGATCTCAATCACAACACTGTGGATCAATCTGGCTAGCATATGAACACAAGAACGCATGAACTGAACAAGAAACGCAGGGGAAACCGACAGGGTGACAGCGCCCCTTTTCGCTCACAACAAGTTGAGATACAGAAGTGTTTACAACCAACACTTTTGCATTAACACGCTCACCAAACATAGGACTACTTATACCAGTAGTTTACACACACAGTTTTCAAACACAAATTTCAAATAAACTGGATACAAAGGAGGCAGAATGCAACTGCTTGATGTATGATGCTCCGTGGGCGCGATCACCACGTCCACCTTCAACAACCGTTCCCGCCTTGCCTCAGTTTGAAATCCTCAGCGCCAAAACGCTTAGCCAGCTCAGCACTTGACTTCAACACATCATCATGCATCAAGATT